>NC_079335.1:359009-718019 GCF_029582105.1 Oenanthe melanoleuca | reverse complement strand
TTCTCGGCCGTGCGCGAGGATTTCAAGGCGCTGAAGCCGCTGCTGTGGGACGCGGTGGACGAGGAGATCTGCCTGGCCGAGTGTGACATCTACAGGTGGGGCTGGGGCACTGGGGGCACTGGGGACACTGGGGGCACTGGGGTTTACTGGGGATACTGGGGGTACTGGGGGCACTGGGGGCACTGGGGGCTGTACTGGGGGCACTGGGGGCACTGGGCTGTACTGGGGGCACTGGGGGCACTGGGCTGTACTGGGGGCACTGGGGGCACTGGGGGCACTGGGCTGTACTGGGAGCACTGGGCTGTACTGGGGGCACTGGGCTGTACTGGGGACACTGGGGGCACTGGGCTGTACTGGGGACACTGGGGGCACTGGGGGCACTGGGCTGTACTGGGGGCACTGGGGACACTGGGGTTTACTGGGGATACTGGGGGCACTGGGCTGTACTGGGGGCACTGGGAATTCCTGGGGGCACTGGGCTTTACTGGGAGCACTGGGGGCACTGGGAATTCCTGGGGGCACTGGGCTTTACTGGGGGCACTGGGGGCACTGGGGTTTACTGGGGACACTGGGGTTTACTGGGAATTCTGGGGTTTACTGGGGGCACTGGGGTTTACTGGGGGCACTGGGGTTTACTGGGAATTCTGGGGTTTACTGGGAATTCTGGAGTTTACTGGGAATTCTGGGGTTTACTGGGAATTCTGGGGTTTACTGGGGATTCTGAGAGGTCATGGGAGCTCTGGGATGTCATGGGAACTGCAGGGATTCCTGGGAATTCTGGGAATTCATAGGAATTCTGGGATGCCGTGGGAATTCTGGGATGTCATGGGAACTGCGGGGATTCCTGGGAATTATGGAATGTTATGGGCACTCTGGGATGTCATGGGGAATTCTGGGATTTTCTGGGAATTCTGGGATTTCATAGGGGATTCTGGGATTTCCTGGGAATCCAGGATTTCCTGGGAATTCCGGCCTTTCTCAAGAGGCTATGGCCTTTCCTGGGCAGTTCCAAAATTTTCTGGGGAATTCCAACTTTTCCCACTGAATTTTAGGATTTCCCAATTTCTCTGGAATTCCCAACCCCTCTGAAATTCCCAATTCCTGGAATTCCCAACCCCTCTGGAATTCCCATCCCCTCTGAAATTCTCAACTCTGGAATTCCCAACCTCTGGAATTCCCAACCCCTCTGGAATTCCCAACCCCTCTGGAATTCCCAGTTCCTGAGAATTTCCATCCCCTCTGGAATTCCCAACCCCTCTGGAATTCCCAACTCCTCTGGAATTCTTAATAATTCTCAACCTCTCTGGAATTCTCATCTCCTCTGGAATTCCCAACCCCTCTGGCATTCCTAATTCCTGAGAATTCCCAGCCCCTCTGGAATTCCCAACCCCTCTGGAATTCTCAGCTCCTCTGGAATTCTCAGTTTCTCTGGAATTCCCAACCCCTCTGGAATTCCCAACCCCTGGGAATTCCCAATTCCTGAATTCCCAACCCCTGGAATTCCCATCCCCTCTGGAATTCCCAATTTCTCTGGAATTCCCAGTCCCTCTGGAATTCCTAACCCTGGAAATTCCTAACTCTGGAATTCCCAGCCCCTCTGGAATTCCTAATAATTCTCAACCTCTCTGGAATTCTCATCTCCTCTGGAATTCCCAACCCCTCTGGTATTCCTAATTCCTGAGAATTCCCAGCCCCTCTGGAATTCCCAACCCCTCTGGAATTCTCAGCTCCTCTGGAATTCTCAGTTTCTCTGGAATTCCCATCCCCTCTGGAATTCCCAATTCCTGGAATTCCCACCCCTGGAATTCCCACCCCTGGAATTCCCACCCCTGTAATTCCCACCCCTGGAATTCCCACCCCTGGAATTCCCGCCTTCCCTCCCGTCCCAGCTACAACCCCGACCTGGCCTCGGACCCGTTCGGGGAGGACGGCAGCCTCTGGTCCTTCAACTACTTCTTCTACAACAAGCGCCTCAAGAGGATCGTCTTCTTCACCTGCCGCTCCATCAGGTGCCGGGATCTGGGGGGATTCCTGGGATTCTGGGGGGATTCCTGAGGGGATTCCTGGGAATGCTGGGGGGATTCCTGAGGGGGTTCCCAGGAATTCGGGGGTGGAAATCCTGAGAGGATTCCTGGGAATGCTGGGGGGATTCCTGAGGGGATTCCCCGGAATTCGGGAGGGGATTCCTGAGGGGATTCTGAGGGACATTACCTGGAATTTTGGGGGTTATTCCTGAGGGGATTCCCTGGGATTCTGGGGTGGATTTCTGAGGGGGTTCCCTGGAATTCTGGGGGGTATTCCTGAGGGGATTCCTGAGGGGATTCCCCAGAATTCGGGAGGGGATTCCTGAGGGGATTCTGAGGGACATTACTTGGAATTTTGGGGGTTATTCCTGAGGGGATTCTGGGGAGATTCCTGAGGGGATTCCTAAGGGGATTCGGGGGCGGAAATCCTGAGGGGATTCCCAGGAATTCAGGGGGGGATTCCTGAGGGGATTCCCGGGAATTCTGGGGGGGATTCCTGAGGGGATTCCCGGGAATTCTGGGGGGGATTCTTGAGGGGATTCCTGGGAATTCTGGGGGGGATTTCTGAGGGGGTTCCCGGGAATTTGGGGGGGATTCCTGAGGGGATTCCCCGGAATTCAGGGGTGGAAATCCTGAGGGGATTCCCAGGAGTTCTGGGGGGGGGGATTCCTGAGGGGATTCTGAGGGACATTACCTGGAATTTTGGGGGTTATTCCTGAGGGGATTCCCAGGAATTCGGTGGGGGGATTCCTGAGGGGATTCCTGAGGGGATTCCCCGGAATTCGAGGGGGGGGGGATTCCTGAGGGGATTTCCTGGAATTCTGGGGGGATTCCTGAGGGGATTCCCGGGAATTCGGGGGGGGAAATCCTGAGGGGATTCCTCGGAATTCGGGGGCGGAAATCCTGAGGGGATTCCCAGGAATTCTGGGGTGGAAATCCTGAGGGGATTCCCAGGAATTCTGCGGGGGGGGGGGGGGGATTCCTGAGGGGATTCCTAAGGGGATTTCTGAGGGGATTCCCTGGGATTCTGGGGGAGATTCCCAAAAGGATTCCCTGGAATTCTGGGGCGGATTCCTTGGAATTCTGGGGTTTATTCCTGAGGGGATTCCAGAGGGGATTCCCTGGGATTCTGGGGGTGTTTCTGAGGAGATTCCCTGGGATTCTGGAAGTTATTCCCAAAAGGATTTCCTGGAATTCTAAGGAAATTCCCGAGGGGATTCACTGGGATTCCAGGGGTATTTCTAAGAGAATTCCTGAGGGGATTCTCTGGAATTCTGAGGGGGGATTCCCCGGAATTCCGAGGGTATTCTTGAAATTATTTGGGTGGTGTTCGCAAGGGAATTTCCATTAATTCTGGGAGGTGTTCCTAAGGGAATTCCCTGGAATTCTGGGAGGTGTTTCTAAGGGAATTCCCTGGAATTCTAGGGGATGTTCCTTAGAGAATTCCCTGGAATTCTGGGGGATGCTGGGGAGGTTATTTCTGAGGGAATTCCCTGGGATTCCAGGGGTATTTGTAAGGGAATTCCGAAGAATTCTGCGGGGGGATTCCCTGGAATTCTGGGGGTTTTCCTGAGGGGATTCCCTGGAATTCTGGGGGTTATTCCTGAGGGAGTTCTTTGGAATTCCAGGAGCTGTTCTAAGGGGGGTTCCCCAAAATTCTAGAGGAGTTCTGAGGCGTTTGCCCAGAATTCCAAAGGGATATTCCCGAGGGGATTCCCCAAAATTCCAGCCCCCTTTTCCCGCAGTGGCTACACCCGGCCGGACACCGGGAACGAGCTGGACATGGACCTGGGCGACACCGACACCGACACCGGCACGGGCGGCAGCGGCGACCCCGAGGGCGGCGGCATCGAGGGGGACAGGTGGGCAGGGCGGGGCTGGGCGGGGCTGGGAGCTCTGAGGGAACTGCCCAAGATTCCAGGGGCCATTCCCAAAGAGATTCCCCAGAATTCCAGGTGCATTCCCAAGGGGATTCCCCAGAATTCCAGGGGGCATTCCCAAGGGGATTCCCCAGAATTCCAGGGGCCATTCCCAAAGAGATTCCCCAGAATTCCAGGGGCTATTCCCAAGGGGATTCCCCAGAATTCCGGGGGGTATTCCCAAGGGGATTCCCCAAAATTCGAAGGGGTGTTCCCAGGGGGATTCCCCAGAATTCCAGGGGCATTCCCAAGGGGATTCCCCAGAATTCCAGGCGGTATTACCAAGGGGTTTCCCCAGAATTCCAGGGGTATTCCCAAGGGGATTCCCCAAAATTCGAAGGGGTGTTCCCAAGGGGATTCCCCAGAATTCCAGGCGGTATTACCAAGGGGATTCCCCAGAATTCCGGGGGGTATTCCCAAGGGGATTCCCCAAAATTCGAAGGGGCGTTCCCAGGGGGATCCCCCAGAACTTCAGGGGTGTGGGTGGGTGGGGCATGGGCGTGGCTGAGGCGTGGCTGGGTGGGAATAGATGGAGCGTGGGCAGGGCTGGGTGTGGCAGGGTGGGGCTGTGCTAAGTGGGGCATGGGCAGGCAAGGTGGGTGTGGATGGGGGTGGGTGTGGCAGGGTGGGGTGTGGGTGGGGCAGGGGAGGGGCTGGGTGGGGCTCAGCTGGGGTAGGTGGGGCATGGGCAGGGCAGGTGGGTGTCGATGGGCCTGGGTGGGGTATGGGTGGGGCAGGGTGGACGTGGGGTGGGTGTGGGTGGGGCATGGGCAGGGCTGGGTGTGGCATGGGTGGGGCTGGTGTGGGTGTGGGTGGGGAAGGATGGGCGTGGGCTGGGATGGGTGGGGCAGGGTGGGGTTGGTGGGTGTTTGGCGGTGTGGGTGGGGCTGGGGTGGGACTTGGAGGGACTGGGAGGAGTGGGCATGGGCGGGGCGTGGGTGGGGCTGAATGGGGTGTGGGCAGGGCTGGGTGAGGCATAGGGGGGTGTGGGTGTGGCATGGGTGTGGCATGGGCGTGGCTGGGTGGGGCAGGGCATGGGTGTGGCATGGGTAGATGTGGGTGGGGCTGGGCGTGGGTGGGTGAGGCATGGGTCGGTGTGGGTGTGTCATGGGCAGGGCAGGTGGGAGTGGCATGGTGGGCTGGGTGTGGGTGTGTCATGGGCGGGGCATGGGCGTGGCATGGGCGGGGCATGGTGGGCTGGGTGTGGGTGTGTCATGGGTGGGACAGGTGGGTGTGGGTGTGGGTGTGTCATGGGCGTGGCAGATGTGTGTGGCTGGGTGTGGGTGTGTCATGGGTGGGGTAGATGGGTGTGGCTGGGTGTGGGTGTGTCATGGGCGTGGCAGATGGGTGTGGCTGGGTGTGAGTGTGGCGTGGGTGTGACAGGTGGGCGTGGCTGCAGCACAGCCAGGTGAGCCCTCGCTGTGTTTGGTTGCAGGCCGCAGGTGATGTGCATGTGAGATTCCCGCCGGGATCCGAGACACCGGGAACGGAACCGGCACCAGAACCAGCACCGGGAACCGAACCAGCAACGGGACTGGGAACGGAACCGGGAACGGGAACAGAACCAGCAACGGGACTGGGAACGGAACCGGCACCGGGAACAGAACCAGCAACGGGACTGGGAACGGAACCGGGAACGGGAACGAGACTGTGATCCGAACCAGGAACAGGAATGGGACTGGGAATGGAACCAGCACCAGAACTCGCACTGGGAATGGAACTGGGAGTGGAACCAGCCCTGGGACTGGCACCAGGAAGGAACTGGGAGTGGAACCAGCCCCAGGACTGGAATTTTGGGCTGGATTTCTGAGTGAAATCCTGGAATTCCAGCTGGAATCCTGGGTGAATTCCTGAACCAGCACCAGAATTGGGAGCAGAACCAGCCCCGGGACTGGCACCAGGAGAGGAACTGGGAACGAAACCAGCCCTAGGACTGGAACTGGGAATGGAACCGGGAATGGAACCAGCCCCAGGACTGGCACCAGGAAAGAAACTGGGAATGGAACCAGCCCCAGGACTGGCACCAGGAAAGAAACTGGGAATGGAACCAGCCCTGGGACTGGCACCAGGAGAGAAACTGGGAATGGAACCAGCCCCGGGACTGGCACCAGGAAGGAACTGGGAATGGAACCAGCCCTGGGACTGGCACCGGGAATGGAACCAGGAACAGAACCAGGAACAGAACCGGGAAAGGACCCAGCCCCGGGACTGGCACCAGGAAAGGAACTGGGATTGGAACCAGCCCTGGGACTGGCACTGGGAATAGAACCAGGAACAGAACCGGGAAGGGACCCAGCCCTGCCCTGGTGCTGCTGGTCCTTCCTGAGCCGTGTCCCCCCGGTGTCACAGTGTCCCCATGTCCCCCCCCTGGACACTGGAGCCCCCCAGGAAGCTCCAGGAAGCTTCGCTGCACTTTATGGCTCCTGCCCTCGGCTGCACTGATCCCCCCAGGTCCCACCTGCCCGGGCTCCTGACGGGCTCCATCCGTCTGTCCGTCCGTCCATCCCGGCACGGCCCGGGGGGAAACCCCAAAATCCCAAATCCCACCCCAAAAACTGCCCCCCTTCCCCCATCCCCACCCTGAGTCCGTGTGTTTCAAGAGTTTGGCTTTGCTCTCTGCCTGCTCCAGATCTGCTTTTCCTGCTGGGTCTCACCTGGTCAGGTGAGGGTTTGGTCTTGACCAAAGGCTTGCTGACCCCAAAAATTTGGTGTCACCAAAGGTTTGGTATCCTCAAGGGTTTGGTGTCATCAAGGGTTTGATGTTACTGAGGGTTTGATGTCCCCAAGGGTTTGGTGTCACTGAGGATTTGGTGTCACACAGGGCTTGGTGTCACCCAGGGTTTGGTGTCATCCAAGGGTTTGGTGTCATCCAAGGGTTTGGTGTCCCCAAGGGTTTGGTGTCACTTAGGGTTTGGTGTCATCCAGGATTTGGTGTCCCCAAAGGTTTGGTATCCCCAAAGGTTTGGTGTCACTCAGGGTTTGGTGTCCTCAAGGATTTGGTGTCACCAAAGGTTTGGTGTCCCCAAGGGTTTCATGTCACTGAGGGTTTAGTGTCCCCAAGAATTTGGTGTCACCCAGGGTTTGGTGTCCCTAAAGGTTTGGTGTCACTGAGGGTTTGGTGTCTCCAAAGGTTTGGTGTCCCCAAGGGTTTGGTGTCCCCAAGGGTTTGGTGTCACCAAAGGTTTGGTGTCCCCAAAGGTTTGGTGTCACCAAGGGTTTGGAGTCACTGAGGGTTTGGTGTCCCCAAGGATTTGGTGTCCCCAAAGGTTTGGTGTCACTGAGGGTTTGGTGTCACTGAGGGTCTGGTGTCCCCAAGGGTTTGGAGTCACTGAGGGCTTAGTGTCCCCAAAAGTTTGGTGTCCCCACCTTCACCTCCCTTGGGATCAGGATCAGGGGATCCCACTGCACCTCCCATGGGATCAGGATCAGAAGGATCCTTCCTTCCCCCAAAACTCCCCCTGGAAAGCTGGAATTCCACCCCGTTATTATCCTGCCAGTAAAGGATTTCTGGGATTTTCCCCCAATTCCTGGGGGATCCCACTGGGATGTCACTGTTACCATGGGGTGGGGGGGGGGGGGGGTCCTGGCCCAGGGTGGGGGTTGGGACCTCCTGGGTTGGGGTCCCTGGGGTGCCTCAGACCCGTTTTATTCTCTACTTTATCTCTCTATTCTCTGCTTTATTCCTTTATTCTCTATTTTATTTCTTTATCCTCTTCTTTATCTCTTTATCCTCTGGTTTATCCTTTCATTCTCTGCTTTATCTCTTTATCCTCTGCTTTATCCCTTCATTCTCTGATTTATTTCTTTATCCTTTGCTTTAATAACAATTTTCTCCCCTTATCATTTTATTTTCCATTTCCGCGGGATCCCAGGATGAGCAGGATCAGGTGGGGGAGAATGAGAAGGAAACTCCTGAGTTTAGCTAAATCTAAAAATAATAATTATTGGTTTTTAATAATTAGGAATTGTAGATCCCCTCCACTGGAGGTGAACATTAATTCCAGGTTTTTTTCTTGCACTGCTGGAACTGGACATTGGAATTTCAGGGTCTAAAGTGACAACTGAGAGTCAGAAGTTCCCGTGGATTCTTGAGGACAGCAGTGGGTGCCGGGGTGGAGCAGCCAAGGGCCTGGGGCTGGACCTTGTAGGGTGTCTTGCTTTGAAACACAAAATGTAGCCCAGGAAGGAGATAACCTTGCTGGGATGGAAAGAGAAGAGCTCTCCCTCCAAATCAGCATAGCTCCAAAAATTGTGTGGTTTTCAAGCAGAAAGGTAGGAAAAGGAATAACAGTTCTTTACTAGAAAAATATAAAAGAACAGAGCAAACAGCAGCACAAGAGTGGCTGTGCTGATGAACCTGCAGCCGTCAGGGGGCGCTGTGGTGGCTCCATTGGGGGGACAGAGTGGCTGTGGCAATCCCCATGGTCAATGTGACAATCCCCATGGTCAGTGTGGCAATCCCCATGGCCAGTGTGGCAATCCCCATGGCCAGTGTGGCAGTCCCCATGGCCAGTGTGACAATCCCCATGGTCAGTGTGGCAATCCCCATGGCCAATGTGACAATCCCCATGGTCAATGTGACAATTCCATGACAAGTGTGACAATCCCCACATTCAGTGTGATAATCCCCATGGCTGGTGTGACAATCCCCATGGCCAGTGTGGTTTTTGAGCAAAGCCTTTTTTTTCCATCCCTTCCTGTCTGGGCCCAGCCACCATCTGGAAGGGGAGAGGACTCTGAACCCTCAAGGTGATCAAATCAAAAACCCTGATCAAGTACTCGCCACCTTAGCATGAAAAACCCGTGGATGGAGCTACCCTGATTGTAGAGGTCACCAAAAAGGGAAAACCACTCCAGAATTGGGAAATTGCAGAAAAAGGTGTTCTCGCAGTAATTTCACAAAAAGAGATTGATTTGTCAGGATTCACCCCAAACTGTGACCAATCTGACCACAAAGTGATTAAGTTTCTTAAAGCTGAGATCACAGAAGTTGGATGGGATGTTACACCAGCAAATCAGGTTGTAGTCCCACCCCTGATCCTCTGGGAGCTGTCTCAGAGAGGATATGAAAACACACATTTCAGGGTTGAAAATCTTATGAAAAATCTAAAAAAAGGTAGTAATAGGAAAAGGAATGACTGGTATTGTTCAATGAGTAGTGAGCAAATGTGAAACCTGCTGTAAAAACAACCCTGGCAGGAGGAAAAGAGGAGTGACAAAGGCAGGGGATCTTCCTGGAGTTTACTGGCAAAAAAAATTATTCAGAGTTACCACGCAAAGAGGGATACTGGTACATACTGGTGTTAGCTGGCACCTTCAGTGGATGGCCAGAATCTTACCCCTGTCTCACTAACAGCCAGGGAAGGGGTGAAAGTTTTGCTCAATCATATAATTCTGAAGTTTGGGGTTCCCTTGGGGGTGTCATCAGATAGGGAACCACACTTTGTCACAACAGTGATTAAAAAATTAGCCAGATTTTGGGAATTACTTGGGGTCTGCGCACACCTTATAGACCCCAAAGTGAGTGGTAAAATTGAATGTATGAGTGGGACTCTCAAAACAAAAATTAGCAAAATTTGTCAGGAAACAGCCATGACATTAGTTCAAGCCTTGCCTAAAGCTTTACTGGGAATCCACATCCAAGCGAGGCGGAGGGATAACATCAGTCCCTGTGAAATATTGTCTGGTGGACCATATAAAATCCCACACGTTCCAGGGGAAATTCACATAAAAGGGAAACTTGAGATATCTGATGGCTTTAGGTTCCACTTGAATTACATTGTGCTACCCAGACCCAGAGGACTGGACACATCTGCACATCCCTTCCGATCTGGAAACTGGGTCTGTGTGAAGTGGGACACTGTCCTGGTTTGGAGGACAGGTGTCTGCTAAGAAAGGCAGGAGACTCTCTTTGAAATGGAAAATGTAAACCCCCTCCCTCCAAATCATTATAATTTTGAAATTAAGGGGCTCTCAGGCAAAGATATGGGAATAGGAATAACAGTTCTTTACTAGGAAAATTAAAATAGAAATGCAGTATTACACAGAACAATCCCAAACCCTGCCAGAGTCAGAATCCAAGCTGACACCCGTCAGTCAGTCAGGGTGTTGGCACAGTCCCATTCAATGGTGGCTGCATCCTCCTGCAGGGGCAGATGTGGTTCAGCTGGAGCAGTGCTCCTGGAGAAGGTGCAGTTTCCTCTGAAGCTCCAGGGATGATGTGGAAAGGTCTGGTTTTCCTCTGGAATCCAGTGGGAAGAAGGTGCCTTGGTGTCCCAAATCTCAGTTTTTATCTGGGTAGGAAAGGCTTGGCTCCTCCCCTGGCTGGAGCATCTCCCATGGGATGATGGAATTTTATCAGCCATGCCCTGGGACTCACTGGCCATTAACAGGAGATATCTCCTGGAGGGAGGATGGGCTGTGGGAAAAATGAAGATGATTGCCCAGCTGGTTTAAAGATGGCCCATTAACAGGAGATATCTCCCAGGGAGATAAGGATCACTGCCACACCTGGTTTAACACATGGTGATAGAATACGAACTTTTGGTCACATCCTGTATTGCAACCCAAGACACAGATTATGGTTTAGCTGGAGCAGTGCTCCTGTAGAAGGAGCAGTTTTCATCCAAAGGTCCAGTGATGATGTGGAATTTCCTCTGGAATCTGGTGGAAAAGGCTGCTCTGGTGTTCCAAATCTCAGTTTTTATCTGGGTAGGAAATGTTTGGCTCCTCCCCTGGCTGGAGCATCTCCCATGGGATGATGGAATTTTATCAGTCATGCCCTGGGACTCAATGGCCATTAACAGGAGATATCTCCTGGAGGGAGATTGGGCTGGGGAAAAAATGAAGATGATTGCCCAGCTGGTTTAAAGATGGCCCATTAACAGGAGGTACCTCCCATGGAGATAAGGATCACTGCCACACCTGGTTTAACACATGGTGATAGAATACAAACTTTTGGTCACATTCTGTATTGCAACCCAAGACACAGATTATGGTTTAATTGAAGCAGTGCTCCTGTAGAAGGAGCAATTTTCCTCCAAAGGTCAAGGGATGATGTGGAATTTCCTCTGGAATCCAGTGGAAAGAAGGTTCCTTGGTGTCCAAAATCTCAGTTTTTATCTAGGTAGGAAAGGCTTGGCTCCTGCCCTGGCTGGAGCATCTCCCATGGGATGATGGAATTTTATCAGTCATGCCCTGGGACTCACTGGCCATGAACAGGAGATATCTCCTGGAGGAGGATGGGCTGTGGAAAGATAAAGATGATTGCCTTTCTTGGGGTGACTTCATGGTGTGTTGAATATTGAGTTCTGCAGGTTTAAGACTGGTTCCAGGAGTGGAGGGGGAGAGAAGAAGTGCACAGTTTGTTGTCAGAGACTGCACTTGCTGCCCCACATCCTTCACACAGACTGTTGTGTGGACAGCAGGAGAGAACTCTCTTTTGCTTTTTGGTTGGTTTTTCTGCCTACCTGAGACCAAGAAGTTCCCTGGACTGTTCTTATCCCTTTTTCTTGGAATTGTTCGAACCTGCTCTGGGCTGCTCTGGACAGGTGAGCACCAGGAGCTCACACCTGTGGCTCACCTGGGCTGTGGCATTTCCCAGGGCTGGAGGGTCTGAGAACAGCCTGAGTGAGCCAGGCTGCAACCCACAGAAGGGACTCCTGAATTTGTCATCTCTTCAGGGCAGCGAGAGGTTTTGCTCTTTGGTATTGTTCAGTTTTGTGCTGGGAACTGCCCTGCCTGTTAAATAAACACTTTTTTTCCACTTCTCTTTGAGGAAATATTTTTCCCCGAACCAGTTGTGGGAATCTGCTGGAATCTGTTTCCTGGAGGACCCTGATTTGGGTCCTCCCAAATTTGCTCTAAAGCAGGACACTGCCCCATCTATTTTTTAACAGCTGGCCCATTAGCAGGAGATATCTCCCATGGAGACAAGGATCACTGTCTCACCTGGTGTAACAGATGGTGAGAGGATACAAACTTTTGGGAACATTGTAACCTAAGACAGGCAGTGATCCTCCACAAGTGGAAAGGACCATTCCCAGTCCTGCTGAGCACCCTCACTGCAGTCAGAATTGGATTCACTCCAGAATTAACACAACTTTTGTAAGTTTGTAAGACACTGAACAATTGTAACAACCAAGACTGATGCAGATGATAACATATTTTAAATGGTTCCTCTTCTGTGTCTAATTCTAATTCCAATTCTAATTCTAATTCTAATTAATTCTAATTCTAATTCTAATTCTAATTCTATTCTAATTCTTCTTTATATGATATTTGGGTAAGATATTATTCTTGTTAGATGTTCATTGCTATTAGGTTTTTTATTAAGTATGTATTTACTATAAGATATTTATCTAATGTTAGATATTTATTATTATTAGGCACTTAGCTGTCATTAAATACTTGTTGTCAGTAATATTTAAAATACAGACTCGACAAGGTAGAGGCCTTGTCTGTCTCTAACGGGGGGCAAAATGATGCCTTAAGTTTTGCTGATAAAGCAGCAAGAGGAATTGCAGAAAAATATATTCTCACAATAATTCCACAAAGAGAGATTGATTAGTCAGGATTCACCCCAAAATATGACCCAGCACACCACTGGAGCATACTGGGGCAGACTGGGAGGCACTGGGAGAGACTGGGAGTCTCCAAGAAGCGAGTGGAGTGTGACTGGGAATAACTGGGACGCAACTGGGAGCACTGGGAGCTGAGCCCCTCCAGACACCCCCCAGTACCCAACATTCCCAGTTGCTCCCAGTAACATCCAGTGCCCTCCCAGTCACTCCCAGTCACTCCCAGTATCCTCCCAGTGCCATCCTAGTGCTCCCCCATAATGTCCCAGTCACTCCCAGTGCCCTCCCAGTCACTCCCAGTGCACCCCCAGAGCTTCCCATTCGCTCTGAGTGCTCCCCCAGTGACCCAGTCACTCCCAGTGCCCTCCCAGTGCTCCTCCACTCACTCCCAGTGCCCCCCCAACTGCTCCCATTTTGTTGTTCTGGGTCGCTGGGGTGGGGGGGGCAGGGACTCCCTAAAAATAACCAGGGTGGGGGAGGGGGAGCTGGCTGGGGGCCTGATCCTGGCTAAAAAAAGCTGGAGAGGTCACGTGACCCCAGGGGTGGCTCCAGGACCCCGCGGCCACCACGGGGGGAGGTAATGGGGGGACAGTGGGGGGGACACAAGGAATTGGGGTCCGGGGGGAGCCTGGGAGGCACCAAAGGGGTACAGGGGACTGGGAGGGGGGGAACGTGGGATTGGGAACAAGATTTGGGGTCCTGGGAGGGCGTGGAGGGGGGACATGGGACCGGGAGGGTGGGACTGGGGTTATGGGGTGGGGCTGGGAGTGACCCCAGGGTTTGGATTGGGGTCCTGGATGGGCAGTGGGGGGACACAGGACCATGGGGGTGGGATTGGGGTTATGGGAGTGACCCCAGAATTTAGATTGGGGTCCTGGATGAGCACCAGGGGGGACATGGGACCATGAGGGTGGGATTGGGGTTACAGGGTGGGGCTGGGAGTGACCCCAGGGTTTGGATTGGGGTCCTGGAGGGACAGTGCAGGGGACAAGGGACCATGGAGGTGGGATTGGGGTCATGGGAGTGACCCCAGGATTTGGTTTGGGGTCCTGCAGGTGCAGTGGGGTGACATGGGACCATGAGGGTGGGACTGGGGTTATGGGGTGGGGCTGGGAGTGACCCCAGGGTTTGGATTGGGGTCCTGGATGGGCAGTGGGGGGACACAGGACCATGGGAATGTGATTGGTGACCCCAGGGTTTGGATTTGGGTTCAGGTGGGGCACCAGGGGCGACACGGGATTTGGGGTCAGGGGGTAACTGGGGGACACTGCAGAAAGTCAGATCCCCCCAGTGTCCCCCCAGTGTCCCCCCAGTGTCCCCCCAATGTCCCTTTGTGTCCCCTGTGTCCCTCAGTGTCCCCGCACTGGGGACACCCCATGGCCTCCCTCTCCATGGACCCGCTGCCCCTGACCCTGGCACTGCTGGCGATCACCGCGGCCACTGCGGCCACCACCGTCCCCCCTGGGGGCAGCGCCACCCCCGTGGTGGTGGCCCTGGACATGGCCCCGGACTCCTTCGATGACCAGTACCGGGGCTGCGGCCGCACCATGGCCGCGGCGCTGCCGGCCCTGAACCGCTCCGAGCTGCAGCGGGGCGGTCACCTGGCCGAGGCCTGGGCTCTGGCCGCGGCCGAGTGGCGCGTCCGGCTGTCCCCAGAGTCCCCTCCGTCCCCTCTGTCCCCGAGCCAGGCCACGGCCCTGCTGGCCTACACGGCGCCGGTGCCGTTACACCGGGCGTTCAACGCGGCCGTGCGCGTGGCCGGGCGCTCCGGCCGGGAGTACCGGGACAACTTCCACTTCAAAGCGCTGCATTTCCTGCTGACCGACGCACTGGCCACGCTGAGGGACACTCGGGGACATCGCTGTCACCGCGTGTTCCGGGGGGTCAGCGGGGTCCGGTTCGAGGCGCGGCGCGGCCGCAGCGTCCGGTTCGGTCACTTCGCGTCGGCGTCACTGCGCAACGAGAGCTCGTGGGGCTTCGGGACGGACACGGCGTTCACGGTGACAGGGACACTGGGGACACTGGGACTGGGGACAGTGGGACTGGGGACACTGGGACTGGGGCAAGTGGGACTGGGGACACTGGGGACACTGGGGACACTGGGATTGGGGACAGTGGCACTGGGGACAGTGGGGACATTGGCACTGGGGACACTGGCACTGGGGACAGTGGGATTTGGGACACCGGAATTGGGGACACTGGGGACACTGGGACGGGAGACAGTGGGATTGGGGACACTGGGGACACTGGGGACACTGGGACTGGGGACACTGAGATTGGGGACATTGGGACTGGGGACATTGGGACTGGGGACACTGGGTACACTGGGATTGGGGACATGGGGATTTGGGACACTGGGATTGGGGATACTAGGGACACTGGGGACACTGGGACTGGGGACACTGGGACTGGGGACAGTGGGACGGGGACACTGGGATTGGGGACATTGGGGACACTGGGACTGGGGACACTGGGACTGGGGACACTGGGGACACTGGAGACACTGGGACTGGGGGTCACACTGGGGACACTGGGGACACTGGGACTGGGGACATTGAGACTGGGGACATGGGGACTGGGGACACTGGAACAGGGGACACTGGGACTGGGGACATTGGGAACATTGGGACTGGGGGCACTGGGGACACTGGGGACACTGGGGACACTGGGACTGGGGACACTAGGAGTGGGAACACTGGGGACACTGGGAACATTGGGACAGGGTGTACCAGGACTGGGGACATTTGGGACACTGGGACTGGGGACACTGGAGACACTGGTGACACTGGGAACGGGGACTCTGGGATTTGGAACACTGAGGACACTGGGGACACTGGGACTGGGGACACTGGGGACACCGGTACTGGGGTCACTCTCCAGGTGCACACGTGCCAGGGCGTGCCCATCCGCGAGTTCTCCTTCTTCCCGCACGAGGACGAGGTGCTGATCCCGCCCTTCGAGACCTTCGAGGTCACCGGTGTCACCAACGTCACCGCGGGCGGGGGCGGGGCGCGGATCGAGCTGCGCTCCACCGGCACCTTCAGCAACTACAACTGCCAGTGGCTGCGAGGTGACGTCACGGGGGGGCGGGGACACGGCGGGGTGACAGAGGGGACATTCCATGGGGACACTGCGAGGTGATGTCATAGGGGGTGGGAACACTGTGGAGTGACGTCACAGGGGGACATTCCCTGGGGAGACACAGGGACACCCAGTGAGGATGATGGGACAGGGACACTCCCTGCTGGGGACAGGGATGGGGACTCCCACATCTGGGATATGACAGGGACAGGGACAGGGGACAGGGGACAGGGACAGGGACAGGGACAGCGAACAGGGACAGGGACAGGGGACAGGGACAGGGACAGGGAAGGACAGGGACAAGGACAGGGACAGGAGACAGGGACAGGGACAGGGACAGGGACAAGGCCACCCCCAGTGCTGACGCTGTCCCCTCCCATCAGCAGAGCAGCGCTGTGGAGACGGGCCCTGTGTGTTCGATACGGGTAAGCCGAGACCCCTGACCCCTCCTTTGTAACCCCCTGTCACCCCTGTCACCCCTCACTGTGACCCCCCTGTCACCACCTGTCACCCATCACCCCTCACTGTCCCCCTGTCCCCCCCAGCCCCACCTGACCCCCATTTTCCCCCTCCACCCCCAGGCAGGAGCACCCCCCCCACCTCGGAGGGCTCCTCCTGGCCACTACAGCCCTGGCAGTGGCCACCGGGATCCTCTGAGCCACCATGGCCACCGAGATCACCACCGGTCATTGTGGTCACCGTGGTCACCAAGGCTGCTGGCACCTCCCCCAGCCACGAGGCCACCGAGGCCACTGAGGTCTCCAAAGTCATCAAGGCCACCGAGGCCACTGAGGCCTCCAAAGTCACCATGGCCACTATGGCTATTGTGACCACCAAGCCAGGACGAGTTAGGGGACAACACTGGAGCCACCAGGTGCCACCAGGACATTGGGACAAGAGAGGGGACAGGGGGACTCTGAATGTACCATCGCTTTGGTTCTTCACTTTTTGGTTTGGTTTTTTTTTTCCCAAAATTTTAATTTTTCTTCCCAATTATTAAACTGGATTTGCCTCAATCCGTGAGTTTTCCTCTCGTTTTCCAATCCCAAATTATCCTGGAATTCTGGGATTTCCTGCGGGCAGGAGGAAAAGGAAAAGGAGGTGGAAGAAGAGAATTCTAATAATTTACCAAAATATGAGTATTGGCCTAATACCCAACTGTGATGGACAAAAAAATCTATAACAGTTTAAAATTAAAAAGTTTCTGTTTAATTGATGCAAGGGATAACTGTTTAATAAGCACTGAAAAATCACAGGTGGTCACAGAGTCTGATTATTGGCAAAAGTAAATAAATATTAGAAAATATTAAATTAAATATATTATTAAGTATAAACTAAATATATATAAATATATTATATAAATAATATAGATAAAATTATATATTATATAATATATAATTATACATTACATAATAATATTTAATTGTTGTATATTATTATATAATCATTATAATTATATTATTATTATTATGATAAATTATGTTATGTATATAACATATAGTAAATTAAATTTCTAAAATGAATATTATATAAAAATATATATTGTATATTTTTATATATAATTTTATCTATTATATAATTTATATAATTATTATATAAGATTATATGTTATTTATATTATGTGTACAAAATACATAATATGTATTTATAATATGTATATTAGATATGTATATTAGATAAATATTTAAATATATAATTACATATAATTATATTAATACATAAAATAGATAGAATATATAGAATATATAGAATACATAGAATACATAGAATATAGAATATAGAATATAGTATATAGAATATAGGACATAGAATATAGAATATAGAATTGCATAGTATTATAATTATATAATTACATTTTTATATATTATTAAATATCAGATATTTTGAAATGTAATATTAGAAATATCAGAAATTTAAATAGAAGTTTTGGGTGAAATCCAATTTCCTCCCTTTGTGACTTTGAAAATGTTGTTGGTTGGAATTATTTGCGCTTTTCAGGGTTAATTTACCAAATTTGTCTTTTCTCATTGCAAGCACAGTTGAGCAAATATATAAATAACAGAGAATTAATTATTTTAATCAAGCCAGGTTTCTTCCAATGAAATTTAATTATTTTCAGAAAGGCTTACCTATCTGTCCACTTTCAATTAAATCTAGTGTCACGGTGTGACTTGGGTTTGCCAAATTAAATATATTTAATTTCTTCTAGAATCAGGACCCAGGAGTAGAGACAAGGCAGGCTTAAAACTTAGAAAGGTACGAGAAGAAATTTATTAATAACACAAAAAAAAAATAAAATTCAGAATAAGATCCCTAGATTGTTTCCTCCTCCCCTTCATTCAACATTTTTTGCCAACAAACATACAGAGAGCACTTCAGTCAGTGATACATTCAAATAATCAGTTCAGTTCACTTAAGAGAGAAAAGTCCCTTTTTGGTTCTGGCTTAGGGGGCGTCTTCACCTTCACAATCCACATCCGCCTGGGAAAATATTGCAGATTATGATTTTTCCTCCCATTCTGTCCCAGTCCTTCCAGAGCTGTGCAATGGGTTATGTTACACACATGGGGTAGTACTTTTAAAGGCAGGCTGCTGAAAAACAAGATTCTCTTCATCTCCTTCACTATCAAATGTCTCTGTCTTTATTCCAGTCCCTGAACAGAGAGAGCTCCAATTCTCCAAGGCAAAAGTAAGGTCTTCTTCTAAAGCACCCAAACCTCCCTAAGTATATTTCACAGTTTAAAGGAATTTTAGTGAAGTCACTGTCCCCTTAGCCCACAAAGAGGTTTTCAGCTACTTATCAGTTGCATCTTTCCAATCTCTTCCCACCAGGAACTTTATCTTCATTGCGCTGACTTCTGGAGTCTCCAGGCTTATTCTCATTCAGGGGAGCTCAGGAGATCGAGGATCTTATCCAGGCATGAAGAAGTTGAAATTGTATCCAGATCGTGAAGAAGCCACGTGGGCAGTTGGAGGCCTCTCAGAACGAAGAAGGGAGAGCCTTTGGTGGCCCCCCCAGTCCCTCCCTGCTCGGCCACGCCACGTGGAGAGTCGAGCCCAGGCCGTGCGGAGCCATGCGGTCAGGGCAGGAAGGGGGGGCCGGGACCATGCGGCCGGGCCGGGTCCCCCACCAAGCCGGGGCCGGGGTGCCGAGCTGGGCCCCAGGCCGAGCCCAGAGCCGGGCCGGAGCCTCCGGCCAGTGACCACCACCCCCGGAGACCGGGAGCCGAAAGAGAGAGAGCAGAGCTGATCCACTGTGATTCGGGAAAGCGAAACAACTTTTCATTGGTTTCCCAAGCTGTCCATCACCAAATCAGCTCTCTGATTGGTGCCAGCACCTCACAGGGGAAGCCATTGCTTTGCCATTGCGTTTCCATTGCTTTGCTATTGCTTTGCCATTGCTGTTTGCCATGGCTTTGCCATTGCTTTGCCATTGCTTTCCCATTGCTTTGCCATTGCTTTTGCCATTGCTTTACCATTGCTTTGCCATTGCTTTGCCATTCTTTTGCCATTGCTTTGCCATTGCTCTGACATTGTTGTTTGCCATTGCTTTGCCATTGCTTTGCCATTCCTTTACCATTGCTTTGCCATTGCTTTGCCATTGGTGTTTGCCATTGCTTTGCCATTGCTTTGTCATTGCTTTTGTCATTGGTTTTCCATTGCTTTGCCATTGGTTTGCCATTGCTTTGCCATTCCTGTGCCATTGCTTTACCATTGTTGTTTGCCATTGCTTTTCCATTGCTTTGCCATTGTTTTTCCATTGCTTTGCCTTTGCTTTTCCATTCCTTTGCCATTGCTTTACCATTGCTTTGCCATTGCTTTGCCATTGCTTTGCCATTGCTGTTTGCCATTGCTTTGCCAGTGCTTTGCCATTGCTGATTGCCATTACTGTTTGCCATTGCTTTGCCATTGCTTTGCCATTGCTTTGCCATTGCTTTTCCCATTGCTTTGCCATTGCTTTTGCCATTGCTTTACCATTGCTTTTGCCATTGCTATTGCCATTGCTTTTGCCATTGCTTTGCCATTGCTTTGCCATTGTTTGCCAGTGCTTTGCCATTGCTGTTTGCCATTGCTTTTGCCATTCCTGTTTGCCATTGCTTTGCCATTCCTTTGCCATTGCTTTGCCATTGCTTTTGCCATTGCTTTTCCATTGCTTTTGCCATTGCTTTGCAATTGCTTTTGCCATTGCTTTTGCCATTGCTTTCCCATAGCTTTGCCATTGCTTTGCCATTGCACTGCCATTGCATTGCCATTGCTTTGCCATTGCTTTGCCATTGCTTTGCCATTGCTGTTTGCCATTGCTTTGCCATTGCTTTGCCATTGCTGTTTGCCATTGCTTTGCCATTGCTGTTTGCCATTGCTTTGCCATTGCTTTTCCATTGCTTTGCTATTGCTTAGCCATTTCTTTGCCATTGCTTTGCCATTGCTTTGCCATTGCTTTGCCATTGCTTTTCCATTGCTTTGCCATTGCTTTGCCATTTCTATGCCATTGCTTTGCCATTGCTTTGCCATTGCTTTTGCCATTGCTTTACCATTGCTTTTGCCATTGCTTTGCAATTGCTTTGCCATTGCATTGCCATTGCTTTTGCCATTGCTTTACCATTGCTTTTGCCATTGCTCTGCAATTGCTTTGCCATTGCTTTGCCATTGCTTTTGCCATTGGTGTTTGCCATTTCTTTGCCATTGCTTTTCTATTGCTTTGCTATTGCTTTTCAATTGCTTTGCCATTGCTTTTCCATTGCTTTGCCATTGCTTTTGCCATTGCCTTACCATTGCTTTTGCCATTGCTTTGCCATTGCTTTTCCATTCCTTTTCCAGTGCTGTTTGCCATTGCTTTTGCCATTACTGTTTGCCATTGCTTTGCCATTGCTTTGCCATTGCTTTTCCATTGCATTGCCATTGCTTTTGCCATTGCTTTACCATTGCTTTTGCCATTGCTCTGCAATTGCTTTGCCATTGCTTTGCCATTGCTTTTGCCATTGGTGTTTGCCATTTCTTTGCCATTGCTTTTCTATTGCTTTGCTATTGCTTTTCAATTGCTTTGCCATTGCTTTTCCATTGCTTTGCCATTGCTTTTGCCATTGCCTTACCATTGCTTTTGCCATTGCTTTGCCATTGCTTTTCCATTCCTTTTCCAGTGCTGTTTGCCATTGCTTTTGCCATTACTGTTTGCCATTGCTTTGCCATTGCTTTTCCATTGCTTTGCCATTGCTTTTGCCATTGCTTTACCATTGCTTTTGCCATTGCTTTTCCATTGCTTTTCCATTCCTTTGCCATTGCTGTTTGCCATGGCTTTGCCATTGCTTTGCCATTGCTTTGCCATTGCTTTTCCATTGCTTTGCCATTGCTTTGCCATTGCTTTGCTATTGCTTTTCCATTGCTTTTGGCATTGGTTTTCCATTGCTTTGCCATTCCTGTGCCATTGCTTTGCCATTGCTTTGCCATTGCTTTGCCATTGCTTTTAGATTGCTTTACCATTGCTTTGCCATTGCTTGTTGCAATTGCTTTGCCATTGCTTTGCCATTGCTTTTGCCATTGCTTTGCCATTGCTGTTGCCATTGCTTTTCCATAGCTTTGCCATTGTTTTGCCATTGCTTTACCATTGCTTTTCCATTGCTTTGCCATTGCTTTGCCATTGCTTTTGCCATTGCTTTTGCCATTGCTTTGCCATTGCTTTGCCAGTGCTTTGCCATTGCTTTGCCATTGCTTTGCCATTGCTTTGCCATTGCTTTGCCATTGCTTTGCCATTGCTTTGCCATTGCTTTGCCATTGCTTTGCCATTGCTTTGCCATTGCTTTGCCATTGCTTTTGCCATTGCTTTGCCATTGCTTTGCCATTGCTCAATTGCTTTGCCATTGCTTTGCCATTACTTTTGCCATTGCTTTACCATTGCTTTGCCATTGGTGTTTGCCATTTCTTTGCCATTGCTTTGGCATTGCTTTGCCAGTGCTGTTTGCCATTGCTTTGCCATAGCTTTGCCATAGCTTTGCCATTGCATTGCCATTGCATTGCCATTGCTTTGCCATTGCTTTGCCATTGCTTTGCCATTTCTTTGCCATTGCTTTGCCATTGCTTTGCCATTGCTTTGCCATTGCTTTGCCATTGCTGTTTGCCATTGCTTTGCCATTGCCTTGCCATTGCTTTGCCATTGCTTTTGGCCATTGCTGTGCCAATGCTTTGCCATTGCTTTGCCATTGCTTTGCCATTGCTTTGCCATTACTTTGCCATTGCTTTGCCATTGCTTTGCCATTGCTTTGCCATTGCTTTTCCATTGCTTTGCTGTTGCTATGCCATTGCTTTGCCATTGCATTGCCATTGCTTTGCCATTGCTTTTGCCATTAATGTTTGCTATTGGTTTGCCATTGCTTTGCCATTGCTGTGCCATTGCTTTTCCCATTTCTTTGCCATTGCTTTTGCCATTGCTTTACCATTGCTTTTGCCATTGCTTTTGCCATTGCTTTGCCATTGCTTTTGCCATTGCTTTGCCATTGCTTTGCCATTGCTTTGCCATTTTTGTTATCCATTGCTTTACCATTGCTTTTGCCATTGCTTTTGCCATTGCTTTTGCCATTGCTTTGCCATTGCTTTGCCAGTGCTTTGCCATTGCTTTTGCCATTCCTTTACCATTGCTTTGCCATTGCTTTGCCATTGCTTTGCCATTGCGTTTGCCATTGCTTTGCCATTGCTTTTGTCATTGCTTTGCCATTGCTTTGCCATTGCATTGCCATTGCTTTGCCATTTCTTTGCCATTGCTTCGCCATTGCTTTTTGCCATTGCTTTTGCCATTGGTGTGCCAATGCTTTGCCATTGCTTTGCCAATGCTTTGCCATTGCTTTGCCGTTGCTTAACCATTGCTTTGCCATTGCTTTGCCATTGCTCTTTGCCATTGCTTTGCCATTGTTGTTATCCGTTGCTTTGCCATTGCTTTGCCATTGCTCTTTGCCATTGCTTTGCCATTGCTGTGCCATTGCTTTGCCATTGCTTTGCCATTTCCTTTCCAATGCCTTTTGATACTGATGTGCTTTGGAATAAGACGTGCTTTGTAATAAATGACCATTTTCACTATTAGTTTCTTCTGTTTTTGAGAATACGAGATGAAGTAGGAGCCAAGAGCTTCGGAGTAGGTGCCTGTAGAGTCCTGGAGGCCAAAGAACCTCACAGAATTGCTTTGCAGAATGCCCCTGGTGGCCACTCTGGCCACAGTGGCTGTGGTAGCCTTGTGGCTCAGGGAGTCTTGATGACCATGGTGGTCACAGTGGCCTTGGTGCTTATAGTGACCATGGTGGCTGGAGTGGCTGTGGTGGCTGCAGTGGTCACAGTGCCAGTGCTGGCCACAGTGACCTCATGGAGGCCAAGGTGGCCAAGGTGGCCAGAGTGGCAGTGGTGGCCTTGGTAGTCTTGGTGGCCTCGTTTCCCTGAGTGTCCTGGTGGTCTTGGTGATCGTGGTGGCCACAGTGACCACAGTGACCTCTGTGACCTTGGTGGCCTCGTAGCTCAAAGGATCCCTGTGGCCACTGCCAGGACTGTGGTGGCCAGGAGGAGTCCTCTGAGGTGGACAGGGGCTCTGGGGATGCTCCCACCTGTAGGACAAAGAGGGGGGTCAGGGGGACCATGGGTGAGTGAGGGGATCAGGGACGGCCATAACAGGGGCTGGGGGTGACAGGAGAGATGGGGGCCATGAGGTGACAGTGACAGGGTGTGGGGAGGAGCATTGCAGGGTGCGGGGCCAAGGAGGTCAGGGGGTCATGGTGGGAGTGAGGGGTGACAGGGCTCAGGGAAACGGTGTGACAGGGTCTCAGTGAGTGCCATGGGGGTGACAGGGGATCTGGGGTTCCATGGGGGGTGGCATTGAGTGACAGGGGATCAGGGGGTGCCATGGAGGCCACCCATGTCCAGCACACAGGATCTGTCCCCACAGCACAATCTGTGGAGAGGAGGGACAGGGTAGGAACATCCCTGTCCCTGTCCCTGTCCCTGCCCCTGTCCCTGTTCCCTCCCAGATGTGGGGGCCCCCCATCCCTGTGCCCTGGCATTGACAATCCTGTCCCCAGACTTGGTGTCCCCAGCTCAGGGTGTCCTTGACTCCACACACACCATGGTTGCCCCTGTCCCTGTCCCCCATGCCCAGAGAGTGTCATTGTCCCCTGTGCCTCATCAGAGCTGTCCCCATGGCCCCAGTGGGTGTCCCCATGGCACCAGTGGGTGTCTCCACGTCCTCAGGCTGTCCCCACCTTTCAGTCACTCGCAGTTGTATTTGCTGTAGGTCCCGATGGAGTCAAGGAGGATCTCCACCTTCTCCCCATAATCAATGACTTTTGTGACCTTGAACTTCTCGAAGGGTGGGATCAGCACCACATCAGTGTTGGGATTTTGTCAGGGTCCACACCACATGCGGAGTTGTGATAGGTTCTTTTAGGGATCTCAAAGCGCAAAAGACACAACAGGGGACAAAACCAGTTTTCTTTTGCAAAAGATGCACTTTTATTTAGTGCCAACAAAGTGCGATAGAGGGACAGAGAGAGAGAGAGAGAAAGAGAGATAGAGAGAGAGAAAAGGGGTTGGGATTATAGCTACCAGACGGGCAGACGATCCTCGTGGAACCAGCCAATAGATGTCCGTTGCCGTCCGGGGAGATCTCAGGGGTCTTTAGTCTGAGGGTGTCTTTTATAGTCTTTTCCAAGGCGTCGGGCGACTGGCCAAAAGGGGGGAAGATTTATGGACTATTGTATGTGGAGATCGTTGCTCCAAGAAGCAGGTGGAAACAGGACGCTGCGCAAGTGGCCTGCGCAGGAGCAGTGCATCATGGCAAGCTCCAGGCCCACAGCCTGCGTAGGAGCAGCACACCGTGACCAGTTCATTGTTCTCACACCTGAGGGAGCAGACCGGCCCTGGTTGGGATGGGCAGCACCTGAGAACAGTCACTTGGCATTCTTCTCTTCCCTGGCCAGCGCCTTTAAACTGCAGTTCTTCAGGCCTCAGGCGAGGGTCGTTGGGCAGAACAAACGAGAGGCTCTTAGATGGACTCTTACAGGGGGTTTGGGTTTTTTTTTTAGGGGGGCCCAGGGGGGTTTTAGGGGGATTTTGGGGGTTTTAGGGGGGCCCAGGGGGAGTTTTGGGGGGTCCCGGGGGGAGGGTCTGGGAGGATTTTGGGGGGTCTCGAGAGTTCCTGGGGGGGTTTTGGGGATCTTGGGGGAATATTTGGGGTTCGGGGGGAGGGACTGGGAGGGGATTTGGGGAAATTTTGGGGGGTCCCCGGGGTATTTTTTTTGGGGAGTTTTGGGGTCCCGGGGGGAATTTTGGGGAAGTTTTGGGGGTTCTGGGGGTCCCGGGGGGGTTTTGGGGGTCCTGGGGGGGTTTTGGGGGGTTTTTGGGGGGATTTTTGGGGTTTTTGGGGGGATTTTGGGGGTCCCTGTTCGGTTTCGGGGTCCCTGTGGGGATGAGGGTGGGGGAGGGGCGTGGGGAAACCCACGTGGCCCCCGCGAATCCCCGCCCCTCCCCCCCCCCCCCAGTGCCAGACACCGGCGGGAGCGGCGACAAAGGGACATTGATGGGGAAACTGGGAGGGTCTGGGAGGGGCTGGGAGGGGATAATGGGATACTGGGAGGGACTGGGAGGGACTGGGAGGGACTGGGAAGGGATTGAGGGGAAACTGGGATGGACTGGGAGGGACTGGGAGGGGATTGGGGGGGGACTGGGATGGACTGGGAGAGACTGGGAGGGACTGGGATGGGACTGGGAGGGGATAATGGGATACTGGGAGGGACTGGGAGGGACTGGAAGGGGAATGGGAGGGAACTGGGAGGGACTGGGAGAGGACTGGGATGGAACTGGGAGGGACTGGGTGGGTATTGGGAGGGGACTGTGTGGGACTCGTAGGGACTGGGAAGGGATTGAGGGGAAACTGGGATGGACTGGGAGGGGATAATGGGATACTGGGAGTGAACTGGGAGCACTGGAAATGTTGGGGGTGTTGGAGGGGCTCAGCTCCCAGTGCTCCCAGTCCCTCCCAGTTCACTCCCAGTTCCCTCCCAGTCACTCCCAGTCCTCCCAGTCCATCCCAGTCACCTTCAGTTCACTCCCAGTCGCTCCCAGTTCCCTCCCAGTCTCTCCCAGTGACTCCCAGTTCCCCTGCCGTCACTCCCAGTTTCCCCCAGTCCATCCCAGTTCCCTCCCAGTCACTCCCAGTCATTCCCAGTTCCCCCCAGTCAATCCCAGTAGCCCCCAGTTTCCCCCAAGTTGCTTCCAGTTCCCCCTGCAATCTCTCCCAGTCCCTCCCAGTTCCCTCCCAGTCCATCCCAGTCCATCCCAGTCACCCTCAGTTCCCTCCCAGCTCCCCCCAATCTCTCCCAGTCCCTCCCAGTCATTCCCAGTCGCTCCCAGTTCCCTCCCAGGTTCCCTCCAGTTCCCTCCCAGTTCCCGTGCGGTCACACCCAGTTCCCCCCAGTTCCCCCCACAGCCCCTCCCAGTCATTCCAAGTTCACTCCCAGTCCCTGCCAGTCACTCCCACTCTCTCCCAGTTCACTCCCAGTCTCTCCCAGTCATTCCCAGTCTCTCCCAGTTCCCCCCACAGCCCCTCCCAGTCTCTCCCAGTTCACTCCCAGCCCCTCCCAGTCCCTCCCAGTCTCTCCCAGTCACTCCCAGTCTCTCCCAGTTCCCCCCACAGCCCCTCCCAGTCTCTCCCAGTTCACTCCCAGTCACTCCCAGTCTCTCCCAGTCCCCCCCAGCCCTCTCCCAGTCCCTCCCAGTTCTCTCCCAGTCACTCCCAGTCACTCCCAGTCACCCCCAGTCCATCTCAGTTCCCCCCCAGTTCCTCCCAGTCACTCCCGGAGGGGGGGCGGGGTCACCCTAAATTTATCAGGGGGGAGGGGCCGGCCCGGGGCTAAAAATAACCCGGGCGGTCACGTGACCCCTGAGAGGGGGAGGGGAGCGGAGCCGGGACCCCACAGGAAACGGGGGGGGGGAGATGGGGGGGGGTTGGGGACACTGGGGGCACTGGGACTGGGGACATGGGGATTTGGGACACTGGGATTGGGGACAGTGGGACTAGGGACACTGGGATTGGGGACAGTGGGGACACTGGGATTGGGGACACTGGGACTGGGGACACTGAGATTGGGGACACTGGGACTGGGGACATTGGGACTGGGGACACTGGGTACACTGGGATTGGGGATATGGGGATTTGGGACACTGGGATTGGGGACACTGGGGACACTGGGGACACTGGGGACATTGGGAACATTGGGAACACTGGGGACACTGGAACAGGGGACACTAGGAGTGGGAACGCTGGGGACACACGGAACACTGGGACAGGGTGTACCAGAACTGGGGACACTGGGGACACTGTACTGGGTACTGGGGACACTGAGGACACTGGGGACACTGGGACTGGGGACACTGGGGACACTGGGGACACTGGGGACACCGGTACTGGGGACACTCTCCAGGTGCACACGTGCCAGGGCGTGCCCATCCGCGAGTTCTCCTTCTTCCCGCACGAGGACGAGGTGCTGATCCCGCCCTTCGAGACCTTCGAGGTCACCGGTGTCACCAACGTCACCGCGGGCGGGGGCGGGGCGCGGATCGAGCTGCGCTCCACCGGCACCTTCAGCAACTACAACTGCCAGTGGCTGCGAGGTGACGTCACGGGGGGCGGGGACACGGCGGGGTGACAGAGGGGACATTCCATGGGGACACTGCGAGGTGATGTCACGGGGGCGGGGACATTGCGAGGTGATGTCACAGAGGGTGGGAACACTGTGGAGTGACGTCACAGGGGGACATTCCCTGGGGAGACACAGGGACACCCAGTGAGGATGATGGGACAGGAACACTCCCTGCTGGGGACCGGGATGGGGACTCCCACATCTGGGATGGGACAGGGACAGGGGACAGGGACAGGGAACAGGGACAGGGACAGGGGACAAGCACAGGGACAGAGACAGGGATAAGGGACAGGGACAGGAACAGGAACAGGGACAGGGGACACACACAGGGACAGGGGACGGGGACAGGGACAGGGACAGGGGACAAGCACAGGGACAGGGGACAGGGACAGGGGACAAGGACAGGGACAGGGACAGGGACAGAGACAGGGATAAGGGACAGGGACAGGGACAGGGGAGAGGGACAGGGACAGGGACAAGGACAAGGACAAGGCCACCCCCAGTGCTGACGCTGTCCCCTCCCCTCAGCAGAGCAGCGCTGTGGAGACGGGCCCTGTGTGTTCGACACGGGTGAGCCGAGACCCCTGACCCCTCCTTTGTCACCCCCTGTCACCCCTGTCACCCCTCACTGTGACCCCCCTGTCACCCCCTGTCACCCGTCACCCCTCAGTGTCCCCCTGTCCCCCCCAGTCCCACCTGACCCCCATTTTCCCCCTCCACCCCCAGGCAGGAGCACCCCCCACCTCGGAGGGCTCCTCCTGGCCACTACAGCCCTGGCAGTGGCCACCGGGATCCTCTGAGCCACCATGGCCACCGAGATCACCACCGGTCATTGTGGTCACCGTGGTCACCAAGGCTGCTGGCACCTCCCCCAGCCACGAGGCCACCGAGGCCACTGAGGCCTCCAAAGTCACCATGGCCACTATGGCTATTGTGACCACCAAGCCAGGACGAGTTAGGGGACAACACTGGAGCCACCAGGTGCCACCAGGACATTGGGACAAGAGAGGGGACAGGGGGACTCTGAATGTACCATCGCTTTGGTTCTTCACTTTTTGGTTTGTTTTTTTTTTCCCAAAATTTTAATTTTTCTTCCCAATTATTAAACTGGATTTGCCTCAATCCGTGAGTTTTCCTCTCGTTTTCCCATCCCAAATTATCCTGGAATTCTGGGATTTCCTGGGGGCAGGAGGAAGAGGAAAAGAAGGTGGAAGAGAGAATTCTAATAATTTACCAAAATATGAGTATTGGCCTAATACCCAACTGTGATGGACAAAAAAATCTATAACAGTTTAAAATTAAAAAGTTTCTGTTTAATTGATGCAAGGGATAACTGTTTAATAAGCACTGAAAAATCACAGGTGGTCACAGAGTCTGATTATTGGCAAAAGTAAATAAATATTAGAAATTATTAAATTAAATATATTATTAAATATAAACTAAATATATATAAATATATTATATAAATAATATAGATAAAATTATATATTATATAATATATAATGATACATTACATAATAATATTTAATTAGTGTATATTATGATATAATTATTATAATTATATTATTATATATTATGATAAATTATGTTATGTATATAACATATAGTAAATTAAATTTCTAAAATGAATATTATATAAAAATATATATTGTATATTTTTATATATAATTTTATCTATTATGTAATTATTATAATTATTATATAAGATTATATATTATTTATATTATGTGTACAAAATACATAATATGTATTTATAATATGTATATTAGATATGTATATTAGATAAATATTTACATATATAATTATATATAAATATATGAATACATAGAATATATAGAATACATAGAATACATAGAATATAGAATATAGAATATAGAATATAGAATATAGAATATAGAATTGCATAGTATTATAATTATATAATTACATTTTTATATATTATTAAATATCAGATTTTTCAAAATGTAATATTAGAAATATCAGAAATTTAAATAGAAATTTTGGGTGAAATCCAATTTCCTCCCTTTGTGACTTTGAAAAAGTTGTTGGTTGGAATTATTTGGTTTTTCAGGATTTATTTACCAAATTTGTCTTTTCTCATTGCAAGCACAGTTGAGCAAATATATAAATGACAGAGAATGAATTATTTTAATCAAGCCAGGTTTCTTCCAATGAAATTTAATTATTTTCAGAAAGGCTTACCTATCTGTCCACTTTCAATTAAATCTAGTGTCACGGTGTGACTTGGGTTTGCCAAACTTAAATATATTTAATTTCTTTTAGAATCAGGACCCAGGAGTAGAGACAAGGCAGGCTTAAAACTTAGAAAGGTACGAGAAGAAATTTATTAATAACACCAAAAAAAAAAAAAAATTCAGAATAAGATCCCTAGATTGTTCCCTCCTCCCCTTCATTCAACATTTCTTACCAACAAACATACAGAGAGCACTTCAGTCAGTGATACATCCAAATAATCAGTTCAGTTCACTTAAGAGAGAAAAGTCCCTTTTTGGTTCTGGCTTAGGGGGCGTCTTCACCTTCACAATCCACATCCGCCCGGGAAAATATTGCAGATTATGACTCCTCCCATTCTGTCCCAGTCCTTCCAGAGCTGCGCAATGGGTTATGTCACACACATGGGGTAGTACTTTTAAAGGCAGGCTGCTGAAAAACAAGATTCTCTTCATCTCCTTCACTATCAAATGTCTCTGTCTCTATTCCAGTCCCTGAACAGAGAGAGCTCCAATTCTCCAAGGCAAAAGTAAGGTCTTCTTCTCAAGCACCCCAAACCTCCCCAAGTATATTTCACAGTTTAAAGGAATTTTAGTGAAGTCACCGTCCCCTTAGCCCACAAAAAAGGTTTTCAGCTACTTATCAGTTGCATCTTTTCAATCTCTTCCCACCAGGAACTTTATCTTCATTCCGCTGACTTCTGCAGTCTCCAGGCCTTATTGCTTCCCATTCAGGAGAGCTTAGAAAAATCGAGGATCTTATCCAGGCATGAAAAAGTTAAAATTGTATTCAGACCGTGAAGGAGCCACGTGGGCAGTTGGAGGCCTCTGAGAACGAGGAAGGGAGAGCCTTTGGTGGCCCCCCCAGTCCCTCCCTGCTCGGCCACGCCACGTGGAGAGTCGAGCCCAGGCCGCGCGGAGCCATGCGGTCAGGGCAGGGAGGGGGGGCCGGGACCATGCGGCCGGGCCGGGTCCCCCACCAAGCCGGGGCCGGGGTGCCGAGCTGGGCCCCAGGCCGAGCCCAGAGCCGGGCCGGAGCCTCCGGCCAGTGACCACCACCCCCGGAGACCGGGAGCCGAAAGAGAGAGAGCAGAGCTGATCCACTGTGATTCGTGAAAGAGAAATAACTTTTCATTGGTTTCCCGAGCTGTCCATCACCAAATCAGCTCTCTGATTGGTGCCAGCACCTCACAGGGGAAGCCATTGCTTTGCCATTGCTTTGCCATTGCTTTGCCATTGCTTTGCCATTGCTTTGCCACAGCTTTGCCATAGCTTTGCCATTGCTCTTTGCCATTGCTTTGCCATTGCTTTCCCATTGCTTTGCCATTGCTGTTTGCCATTGCTTTGCCATTGCTTTCCCATTGCTTTGCCATTGCTGTTTGCCATTGCTTTGCCATTGCTTTTGCCATTGCTTTTCCATTGTTTGACATTGTTGTTTGCAATTCCGTTGCCATAGCTTTTCCATTGCTTTGCCATTGCTTTGCCATTGCTGTTTGCCATTGCTTTGCCATTGCTTTGCCATTGCTTTGCCATTGCTTTTCCATTGCTTTTCCATTGCTTTGCCATTGCTTTGCCATTGCTTTGCCATTGCTTTGCAATTGCTTTTCCATTGCTTTGCCATAGCTTTGCCATTGCTTTGCCATTGCTTTGCCATTGCTTTGACATTGTTGTTTGCCATTGCTTTGCCATTGCTTTGCCATTGCTTTGCCATTGCTTTTTCATTGCTCTGCCTTTGCTATTGCCATTGCTTTGCCATTGCTTTGCCATTGCTTTGCCATTGCTTTGCCATTGCTTAGCCATTGCTTTGCCATTTTTGCCATTGCTTTGCCATTGCTTTGCCATTGCTGTTTGCCATTTCTTTGCCATTGCTTTGCCATTGCTTTGCCATTGCTTTTACATTGCTGTTGCCATTGCTTTTGCCATTGCTTTGCCATTGCTTTGCCATTGCTTTGCCATTGCTTTGCCTTTGCTTTGCCATTGCTTTTCCATTTTTGCCATTGCTTTGCCATTGCTGTTTGCCATTGCTTTGCAATTGCATTTGCCATTGCTGTTTGCCATTGCTTTGCCATTGCTTTGCCATTGCTTTGTAATTGCTTTTCCATTGCTTTGCCATTGCTTTGCCATTGCTTTGCCATTTCTTTGCCATTGCTCTTTGCCATTGCTTTGCCATTGCTTTTTGCCATTCCTTTGCCATTGTTGTTTGCCATTGCTCTTTGCCATTGCTTTGGCTTTGCTTTGCCATTGCTTTTGCCATTGCTTTGCCATTGCTTTGCCATTGCTCTTTGCCATTGCTGGGCCTTTGCTTTGCCATTGCTTTTGCCATTGCTTTGCCATTGCTTTGCCATTGCTTTGCCATTGCTTTGCCTTTGCTTTGCCATTGCTTTGCCATTGCTTTGCCATTGCTTTGCCATTGCTTTTCCATTGCTTTGCCATTGCTTTGCCATTGCTTTTGCCATTGCTTTGCCATTGCTTTGCCATTGCTTTGCCATTGCTTTGCCATTGCTTTGCCATTGCTTTGCCATTGCTTTTCCATTGCTTTGCCATTGCTTTGCCATTGCTTTGCCATTGCTTTTGCCATTGCTTTGCCATTGCTTTGCCATTGCTTTTGCCATTGCTTTGCCATTGCTTTGCCATTGCTGTGCCATTGCTTTGCCATTGCTTTGCCATTGCTTTGCCATTGCTTTGCCATTTCTTTGCCATTGCTTTGCCATTGCTTTGCCATTGCTTTGCCATTGCTTTGCCATTGCTTTGCCATTGCTTTGCCAGTGCTGTTTGCCATTGCTTTGCCATTACTGTTTGCCATTGCTTTGCCATTGCTTTGCCATTGCTTTGCCATTGCTCTTTGCCATTGCTTTGCCTTTGCTTTGCCATTGCTTTTGCCATTGCTTTGCCATTGCTTTGCCATTGCTCTTCCATTGCTTTGCCTTTGCTTTGCCATTGCTTTTGCCATTGCTTTGCCATTGCTTTGCCATTGCTTTGCCATTGCTGTTTGCCATTGCTTTGCCATTGCTTTGCCATTGCTTTGCCATTGCTTTGCCATTGCTTTTGCCATTGCTTTGCCATTGCTTTGCCATTGCTTTGCCTTTGCTTTGCCATTGCTTTGCCATTGCTTTGCCATTGCTTTGCCTTTGCTTTGCCATTGCTTTTGCCATTGCTTTGCCATTGCTTTGCCATTGCTGTGCCATTGCTTTGCCATTGCTTAGCCATTGCTTTGCCATTGCTGTGCCATTGCTTTGCCATTGCTTTGCCATTGCTTTGCCATTGCTTTTGCCATTGCTTTGCCATTGCTTTGCCATTGCTCTTTGCCATTGCTTTGCCTTTGCTTTGCCATCGCTTTGCCATCGCTTTGCCATCGCTGTGCCATCGCTTTGCCATCGCTTTGCCATCGCTTTGCCATCGCTTTGCCATCGCTTTTGCCATTGCTTTTCCATTGCTTTGACATTGTTGTTTGCCATTGCTTTGCCATTGCTGTGCCATTGCTTTGCCATTGCTTTGCCATTGCTTTGCAATTGCTTTTGCCATTGCTTTGCCATTGCTTTTGCCATTGCTTTGCCATTGGTTTTGCCATTGCTTTTGCCATTGCTTTGCCATTGCTCTGCCATTGCTTTGCCATCGCTGTGCCATCGCTTTGCCATCGCTTTGCCATTGCTTTTGCCATTGCTTTGCCATTGCTTTGCCATTGATTTGCCATTGCTTTGTCATTGCTTTGTAATTGCTTTTCCATTTCTTTGCCATAGCTTTGCCATTGCTTTGCCATTGCTTTGCCATTGCTTTGCCATTGCTTTGCCATTGCTTTGCCATTGCTTTGCCATTGCTTTGATATTGCTTTGCCATTGCTGTTTGCAATTGCTTTTGCCATTGCTGTTTCCATTGCTTTGCCATTGCTTTATCCATTGCTTTGCCATTGCTTTGCCATTGCTTAGCCATTGCTTTGCCATTGCTTTGCCATTGCTTTTGCCATTGCTTTGCCATTGCTTTGCCATTGCTTTGCCATTGCTTTTTGCCATTGCTTTGCCATTGCTTTGCCATTGCTTTTGCCATTGCTTTGCCATTGCTTTGCCATTGCTTTTGCCATTGCTTTGCCATTGCTTTGCCATTGCTTTGCCATTGCTTTGCCATTGCTTTGCCATTGCTTTGCCATTGCTTTTGCCATTGCTTTGCCATTGCTTTGCCATTGCTTTGCCATTGCTTTGCCATTGCTGTTTGCCATTGCTTTGCCATTGCTTTGCCATTGCTTTGCCATTGCTTTGCCATTGCTGTGCCATTGCTTTGCCATTGCTGTGCCATTGCTTTGCCATTGCTTTGCCATTGCTTTGCCATTGCTTTTCCATTGCTTTGCCATTGCTGTTTGCCATTGCTCTTTGCCATTGCTTTGCCTTTGCTTTGCCATCGCTTTGCCATCGCTTTGCCATCGCTGTGCCATCGCTTTGCCATCGCTTTGCCATCGCTTTGCCATCGCTTTGCCATTGCTTTTGCCATTGCTTTTCCATTGCTTTGACATTGTTGTTTGCCATTGCTTTGCCATTGCTGTGCCATTGCTTTGCCATTGCTTTGCCATTGCTTTGCAATTGCTTTTGCCATTGCTTTGCCATTGCTTTTGCCATTGCTTTGCCATTGGTTTTGCCATTGCTTTTGCCATTGCTTTGCCATTGCTCTGCCATTGCTTTGCCATCGCTGTGCCATCGCTTTGCCATCGCTTTGCCATTGCTTTTGCCATTGCTTTGCCATTGCTTTGCCATTGATTTGCCATTGCTTTGTCATTGCTTTGTAATTGCTTTTCCATTTCTTTGCCATAGCTTTGCCATTGCTTTGCCATTGCTTTGCCATTGCTTTTGCCATTGCTGTTTGCCATTGCTTTGCCATTGCTTTGCCATTGCTTTGATATTGCTTTGCCATTGCTGTTTGCAATTGCTTTTGCCATTGCTGTTTGCCATTGCTTTGCCATTGCTTTATCCATTGCTTTGCCATTGCTTTGCCATTGCTTAGCCATTGCTTTGCCATTGCTTTGCCATTGCTTTGCCATTGCTTTTGCCATTGCTTTGCCATTGCTTTGCCATTGCTTTGCCTTTGCTTTGCCATTGCTTTGCCATTGCTTTGCCATTGCTTTGCCATTGCTGTTTGCCATTGCTTTGCCATTGCTTTGCCATTGCTTTGCCATTGCTTTGCCATTGCTTTGCCATTGCTTTGCCATTGCATTTGCCATTGCTTTGCCATTGCTTTGCCATTGCTTTTCCATTGCTTTGCCATTGCTTTGCCATTGCTTTGCCATTGCTTTTGCCATTGCTTTGCCATTGCTTTGCCATTGCTTTTCCATTGCTTTGCCATTGCTTTGCCATTGCTGTGCCATTGCTTTGCCATTGCTTTGCCATTGCTTTGCCATTGCTTTGCCATTGCTTTGCCATTGCTTTGCCATTGCTTTGCCATTGCTTTGCCATTGCTTTGCCATTGCTTTGCCATTGCTTTGCCATTGCTTTGCCAGTGCTTTTTGCCATTGCTTTTGCCATTACTGTTTGCCATTGCTTTTGCCATTGCTTTGCCATTGCTTTGCCATTTCTGTTTGCCATTGCTTTGCCTTTGCTTTGCCATTGCTTTTGCCATTGCTTTGCCATTGCTTTGCCATTTTTGCCATTGCTTTGCCTTTGCTTTGCCATTGCTTTTGCCATTGCTTTGCCATTGCTTTGCCATTGCTTTGCCATTGCTGTGCCATTGCTTTGCCATTGCTTTGCCATTGCTTTGCCATTGCTTTGCCATTGCTGTTTGCCATTGCTTTGCCATTGCTCTTTGCCATTGCTTTGCCTTTGCTTTGCCATTGCTTTGCCATTGCTTTGCCATTGCTTTGCCTTTGCTTTGCCATTGCTTTTGCCATTGCTTTGCCATTGCTTTGCCATTGCTGTGCCATTGCTTTGCCATTGCTTAGCCATTGCTTTGCCATTGCTGTGCCATTGCTTTGCCATTGCTTTGCCATTGCTTTGCCATTGCTTTTGCCATTGCTTTGCCATTGCTTTGCCATTGCTCTTTGCCATTGCTTTGCCTTTGCTTTGCCATCGCTTTGCCATCGCTTTGCCATCGCTGTGCCATCGCTTTGCCATCGCTTTGCCATCGCTTTGCCATCGCTTTGCCATTGCTTTTGCCATTGCTTTTCCATTGCTTTGACATTGTTGTTTGCCATTGCTTTGCCATTGCTGTGCCATTGCTTTGCCATTGCTTTGCCATTGCTTTGCAATTGCTTTTGCCATTGCTTTGCCATTGCTTTTGCCATTGCTTTGCCATTGGTTTTGCCATTGCTTTTGCCATTGCTTTGCCATTGCTCTGCCATTGCTTTGCCATCGCTGTGCCATCGCTTTGCCATCGCTTTGCCATTGCTTTTGCCATTGCTTTGCCATTGCTTTGCCATTGATTTGCCATTGCTTTGTCATTGCTTTGTAATTGCTTTTCCATTTCTTTGCCATAGCTTTGCCATTGCTTTGCCATTGCTTTGCCATTGCTTTGCCATTGCTTTGCCATTGCTTTTGCCATTGCTTTGCCATTGCTTTGATATTGCTTTGCCATTGCTGTTTGCAATTGCTTTTGCCATTGCTGTTTGCCATTGCTTTGCCATTGCTTTATCCATTGCTTTGCCATTGCTTTGCCATTGCTTAGCCATTGCTTTGCCATTGCTTTTCCATTGCTTTTGCCATTGCTTTGCCATTGCTTTGCCATTGCTTTTGCTATTGCTTTTGCCATTGCTTTGCCATTGCTCTGCCATTGCTTTGCCATTGCTTTGCCATTGTTTTGACATTGTTGTTTGCCATTGCTTTGCCATTGCTCTTTGCCATTGCTTTGCCATTGCTTTGCCATTGCTTTTGCATTTGCTTTGCCATTGCTTTGCCATTGCTTTGCCATTGCTTTGCCATTGCTTTGACATTGTTGTTTGCCATTGCTTTGGCATTGCTCTTTGCCATTGCTTTGCCATTGCTTTTCCATTCCTTTGCCATTGTTGTTTGCCAGGGCTTTTCAATTGCTTTGCCTTTGCTTTGCCATTGCTTTTGCCATTGCTTTGCCATTGCTTTGCCATTGCTTTTGCTATTGCTTTGCCATTGCTTTGCCATTGCTTTGACATTGCTTTGACATTGCTTTGCCATTGCTTTGCCATTGCTTAGCCATTGCTTTTGCCATTGCTTTTGCCATTGCTGTTTGCCATTTCTTTGCCATTGCTTTGCCATTGCTTTGCCATTGCTTTGCCATTGCTTTTGCCATTGCTGTTGTCCATTGCTTTGCCATTTCTTTGCCATTGCTTTGCCATTGCTTTACCATTGCTTTGCCATTGCTGTTTGGCATTGCTTTGCCTTTGCTTTGCCAATGCTTTGCCAATGGTTTTTCAATGCCTTTTGATACTGAAGTGCTTTGGAATAAGACGTGCTTTGTAATAAATGACCATTTTCGCCCTTAGTTTCTTGCTGTTTTTGAGAATACCAGATGAAGTAGGCGCCAAGAGCTTCGGAGTAGGTGCCTGTAATGTCCTGGAGGCCAAAGAACCTCACAGAATTGCTTTGCACAATGCCCCTGGTGGCCACTCTGGCCACCGTGGCTGTGGTAGCCTTGTGGCTCTGGGAGTCTTGGTGACCACGGTGGTCACAGTGGCCTTGGTGCTTATAGTGACCATGGTGGCTGGAGTGGCTGTGGTGGCTGCAGTGGTCACAGTGCCAGTGGTGGCCACAGTGACCTCATGAAGGCCAAGGTGGCCAAGGTGGCCAGAGTGGCAGTGAGGGCCTTGGTAGTCTTGGTGGCCTCGTTTCCCTGAGTGTCCTGGTGGTCTTGGTGATCGTGGCGGCCACAGTGACCACAGTGACCTCTGTGACCTTGGTGGCCTCGTAGCTCAAAGGATCCCTGTGGCCACTCCCAGGACTGCGGTGGCCAGGAGGAGTCCTCTGAGGTGGACAGGGGCTCTGGGGATGCTCCCACCTGTGGGACAAAGAGGGGGGTCAGGGGGACCACGGGTGAGTGATGGCATCAGGGACGGCCATAACAGGGGCTGGGGGTGACAGGAGAGATGGGGGCCATGAGGTGACAGTGACAGGGTGTGGGGAGGAGCATTGCGGGGTGCAGGGGCCAGGGAGGTCAGGGGGTCATGGTGGGAGTGAGGGGTGACAGGGGCCAGGGAAACGGGGTGACAGGGTCTCAGTGAGTGCCATGGGGATTTCAGGGTATCTGGGGTGCTGTGGGGGGTGGCATTGAGTGACAGGGGATCAGGGGGTGCCATGGGGGTGACAGGGGATCTGGGGTGCCGTGGGGGGTGGCATTGAGTGACAGGGGATCAGGGGGTGCCATGGAGGCCGCCCATGTCCAGCACACAGGATCTGTCCCCACAGCACTATCTGTGGAGAGGAGGGACAGGGTAGGAACATCCCTGTCCCTGTCCCCTGTCCCTGTCCCTGTCCCTCCCTCCCTGTCCCCTGTCCCTGTCCCTGTCCCCTGTCCTGTCCCCTTGTCCCTGCCCCTGTCCCTGTCCCCTCCCAGATTTGGGTCCCCATCCCTGTGCCCTGGCATTGACATTCCTGTCCCCAGACTTGGTGTCCCCAGCACAGGGTGTCCTTGTCCCCACACACACCATGGTTGCCCCTGTCCCTGTCCCCCATGCCCAGTGTCATTGTCCCCTGTGCCTCATCAGAGCTGTCCCCAGGGCCACAGTGGGTGTCCCCATGGCCCCTGTTGGTGTGCCCATGTCCGCAGTGGGTGTCCCAACGTCCCCAGTGGGTGTCCCCATGGCCCCTGTTGTTGTGCCCATGTCCCCAGTGGCTGTCCCCATGGCCCCAGTGGGTGTCCCCATGGCCCCAGTGGGTGTCCCCATGGCACCAGTGGGTGTCTCCACGTCCTCAGGCTGTCCCCACCTTTCAGTCACTCGCAGTTGTATTTGCTGTAGGTCCCGATGGAGTCAAGGAGGATCTCCACCTTCTCCCCATAATCAATGACTTTTGTGACCTTGAACTTCTCGAAGGGTGGGATCAGCACCACATCAGTGTTGGGATTTTGTCAGGGTCCACACCACATGCGGAGTCCTGATAGGTTCTTTTAGGGATCTCAAAGCGCAAAAGACACAGCAGGGGACAAAACCAGTTTTCTTTTGCAAAAGATGCACTTTTATTTAGTGCCAACAAAATGCAATAGAGGGACAGAGAGAGAGAGAGAAAGAGGGACAGAGAGAGAGAAAAGGGGTTGGGATTATAGCTACCAAAATGGGCAGACCATCCTCGTGGAACCAGCCAATAGATGTCCGTTGCCGTCCAGGGAGATCTCAGGGGTCTTTAGTCTGAGGGTGTCTTTTATTGTCTTTTCCAAGGCGTCAGGCGACTGGCCAAAAGGGGGGAAGATTTATGGACTATTGTATGTGGAGATCGTTGCTCCAAGAAGCAGGTGGAAACAGGACGCTGCGCAAGTGGCCTGGGTGGGAGCAGCGCACCATGGCAAGGTCCAGGCCCACAGGAGCAGCGCACCATGGCAAGCTCCAGGCACACCATCAGTCCTTGTGATCAGTCCTGCAGCAAGTGGTCTGCTTAGGAGCAACACACCGTGACCAGTCCATTGTTCTCACACCTGAGGGAGCAGACCGGCCCTGGTTGGGATGGGCAGCACCTGAGAACAGTCACTTGGCATTCTTCTCTTCCCTGGCCAGCGCCTTTAAACTGCAGTTCTTTAGGCCTCAGGCGAGGGTCGTTGGGCAGAACAAACGAGAGGCTCTTAGATGGACTCTTACAGGGGGTTTGGGTTTTTTTTTTAGGGGGGCCCAGGGGGGTTTTAGGGGGATTTTGGGGGTTTTAGGGGGGTCCAGGGGGAGTTTTGGGGGGTCCCCGGGGGGGGTGTCTGGGAGGATTTTGGGGGGTCTCGAGAGTTCCTGGGGGGGTTTTGGGGATCTCGGGGGAATTTTTGGGGTTCGGGGGGAGGGACTGGGAGGGGATTTGGGGAAATTTTGGGGGGTCCCCGGGGTATTTTTTTGGGGGAGTTTTGGGGTCCCGGGGGAAATTTTGGGGAAGTTTTGGGGGTTCTGGGGGTCCCGGGGGGGTTTTGGGGGTCCTGGGGGGGTTTTGGGGGGTTTTTGGGGGGATTTTTGGGGTTTTTGGGGGGATTTTGGGGGTCCCTGTTCGGTTTCGGGGTCCCTGTGGGGATGAGGGTGGGGGAGGCACCGGCGGGAGCGGCGACAAAGGGACATTGATGGCGAAACTGGGAGGGACTGGGAGGGACTGGGAGGGACTGGGAGGGAATGGGATTGACTGGGAGGGACTGGGAGGGACTGGGAGGGACTGGGAAGGGATTGAGGGGAAACTGGGATGGACTGGGATGGACTGGGAGGGGATTGGGGGGGGAACTGGGAGGGACTGGGAGGGACTGGGAGGGACTGGGGGTGACTGGGAGGGACTGGGAGGGGCTGGGAAGGGGATAATGGGATACTGGGAGGGACTGGGAAGGACTGGAAGGGGAATGGGAGGGGACTGGGAGGGACTGGGATGGGACTGGGAGGGAACTGGGAGGGACTGGGTGGGGATTGGGAGGGGACTGTGTGGGACTCGTAGGGACTGGGAAGGGATTGAGGGGAAACTGGGATGGACTGGGAGGGGATAATGGGATACTGGGAGTGAACTGGGAGCACTGGAAGTGTTGGGGGTGTTGGAGGGGCTCAGCTCCCAGTGCTCCCAGTTCATCCCAGTTCCCTCCCAGTCACTCCCAGTCCCCCCAGTCCATCCCAGTCACCCTCAGTTCACTCCCAGTCGCTCCCAGTTCCCTCCCAGTCTCTCCCAGTTCCCCTGCCGTCACTCCCAGTTTCCCCCAGTCCATCCCAGTTCCCTCCCAGTCACTCCTAGTCATTCCCAGTTCCCCCCAGTCAATCCCAGTAGCTCCCAGTTTCCCCCAAGTTGCTCCCAGTTCCCCCTGCAATCTCTCCCAGTCCCTCCCAGTTCCCTCCCAGTCCATCCCAGCCACCCTCAGTTCCCTCCCAGCTCCCCCCAATCTCTCCCAGTCCCTCCCAGTCATTCCCAGTCGCTCCCAGTTCCTTCCCAGGTTCCCTCCAGTTCCCTCCAAGTTCCCCTGCGGTCACACCCAGTTCCCCCCAATCCATCCCAGTCACTCCCAGTTTCCCCCAAGTGGCTCCCAGTTCCCCCTCCAGTCTCTCCCAGTTCCCCCCACAGCCCCTCCCAGTCTCTCCCAGTTCACTCCCAGTCTCTCTCAGTCTCTCCCAGTTCCCCCCACAGCCCCTCCCAGTTCTCTCCCAGTCTCTCCCAGTCACTCCCAGTCTCTCCCAGTTCCCCCCCACCCCTCCCAGTCCCTCCCAGTTCACTCCCAGTCACTCCCAGTCTCTCCCAGTTCCCTCCCAGTCCCTCCCAGTTCTCTCCCAGTCACTCCCAGTCACCCCCAGTCACCCCAGGTCCATCTCAGTTCCCCCCCAGTTCCTCCCAGTCACTCCCGGAGGGGGGGCGGGGTCACCCTAAATTTATCAGGGGGGAGGGGCCGGCCCGGGGCTAAAAATAACCCGGGCGGTCACGTGACCCCTGAGGGGGGGAGGGGAGCGGAGCCGGGACCCCACAGGAAAGGGGGGGGGATGGGGGGGGTTGGGGACACTGGGGACACTGGGACTGGGGACACTGGGGACACTGGGGACACTGGGATTGGGGACAGTGGGACTGGGGACACTGGGATTGGGGACATGGGACTGGGGACAGTGGGAATGGGGACACTGGGGACACTGGGGACACTGGGACTGGGGACACTGGGATTGAGGACACCGGGACTGGGGACAGTGGGACTGGGGACACTGGGACTGGGGACACTGAGACTGGGGACACTGGGACACTGGGACACCGGTACTGGGGACACTGGGATTGGGGACACTGGGGACACTGGGACTGGGGACACTGGGGACACTGGGGACACCAGTACTGGGGTCACTCTCCAGGTGCACACGTGCCAGGGCGTGCCCATCCGCGAGTTCTCCTTCTTCCCGCACGAGGACGAGGTGCTGATCCCGCCCTTCGAGACCACGGCCTCTGTGGCCACTGTGGCTAGCAAGGCCACCAAGGCCACTGAGGTGTCACATGGCCTCTGTGGCTAGTAAGGCCATGATTATATATAGTTTTTATATACTATTATATAATTATTGCAATTATAATGATTATATATTGTTATAGAATTATATTATATATAAAATATATAATATATATTTATAATATGTGTATTAGATATATAAATATATATATATATATAAATATACACTAATGAATATAGAATATAGAATATAAAATATATAATTATATTATAATTATATAAATAATTTTATATAAATAAATAATATAAATAATACTAAATATTATTATTTTTGACATTTAATATTAGAAATATTATAAATTGAAATAAAAATTGAAATAAAAATTGAAATATTTCCATCTTCCTAACACCAGCACCTCCCATTCCTTGCTTCCTATGGTAATTAGCTTGATTGGCAATTAAACATGAGTGGTTGGCTTCTTGAATTAAGGCTGAATTAAGTCGTTTTTGTGGGGAGGGGCCTTAAAAAGAGGAAGTAAGGTGAGTCTTCCTCACCCTTTTCCATCGATGGCAATAAAAACTTTTGATTGAAGTCCAATTTCCTCCATTCATGCCTTTGAAAAAAGAATTATTTGTGTTTCTCTGGATTTATTTACCAAATTCCTCTTTTCTCATTGCAAGCACAGTTGAACAAATTTAAAAATAACGAGCAATTAATTATTGTAATCAAGCCAGGTTTCTTCCAACGAAATTTTAATTATTTTCAGAAAGGCTTACCTATCTGTCTGCTTTTAATTACCTCTAGTAAATAAAAAACTTTAAACTAGAATCCAAATTTCTCAAAGATTTGTGTATCAGGGGATGCAGAGATCCACCCACAGCCCGTGGGGATCCATCAGATCTGGGAAGGAGGGAGTTTTTGGGGGAAAACTATTTATAAAAATTTATTTTTATTCTCATTCTCATTCTCTGATTTTCTCTGTGAAATAAATTCTCTTCCTGCTTCTCGTTCAAATCTATTTTTCCCTCCATCCTTTTTGATGAGTGATCTCTCCCGGGTGTGATCCCGACCCCTGAACCCTTGATTCCGTTTTCTCTCCTCTCTCCAGCTGCAGATGGAAGCAGCTGAGGGGCTTTGGTGGGTCCAGTACAACAACAAAAAGGGAATTTCACAACCAGGTGAAAATTGGGCAGGTTGAAAATTGAAAATCCGCAGTCTCGGGTTTCCTACAGGGATGTCATGAGCTGGGGGATCCCATTTGGTGTCTGGGGTGTGACAGCAACCCAGTGAGCAGTGGGGAGTGGAACTGGGGGCACTGGGGGGGTGTGGGACCGCGGGATTGGGGTGAGAAATTAGAGAGAGAAGAGAAAGTTTCAGTTCCCCTGAAGGTGCAGGATGGGGCTGAAAAATAAACGAGCAGAAAAATATAAAAGATAGTGAAAGTGGGGAAAGAACAGGGCAAGGGTGGCTGGAGCCAGTAGAGAAACAGAAAGGGAATTCCAGTGAGGATTTTTTGGCAACTTCTGTAACAGAGAATCTGCAGCGGCGGCCAAAAGAGAAAGGTCAAGGCAGAGCGATCCAGGATATTTGAGCACTCAGTGGAAACCACGCCCTGAATCCCCTTTTATGGCTCCCCAGGGCAGTAAAATAATTTCCTAAAAAGAGACGGAGCCGTGCAAAGTGTTTACGGGAAAAGCCCTGTGTCTGTGTTAGCTACACAGCTCATTTTAACGAATATTTGTAATTAGTGTGGATAAATACCCTGTGCAAAGTTCCCCAGAGCTGCAGGAGCAGGAGAGATCTGCTGTGAGTCCGAGCTGATAAAGAATTCCGGCTCTCTGGTACCTCCAGCTGTGCCAGGGAGTTCACTCCGGCTGATTTCGGTATCAAGGGCTGGGGGGACACTGGGGACACTGGGGGGGACAGGGGACTGTGGGATTTGGGTCTGGGGGGCACTGGGGGAGTCACAGGACTGGGATTGGGGTCCTGGGGTGCTCTGGAGGAAAGTGAGGGGGGACATGGGATAGTGGGAGTGGGATTGGGGTCATGGGGAGGCTGGGACACACTGTGGGGGTAGGGGGTGATGCCTGGGTTTGGGTTGAGGTTCAGGGGTGACACCAAAGAAATTTGGGACTGTGAGTGGGATTGGGGTCTGGGGACAGGCTGAGGGGAGCACTGAGGGTCCCAAGGAGTGACCCCAGGATTTGGGCAAGGGTTGGGGGGGGCTGAAGGGAATTTTAATCATGGGAGTAGGATTGGGCTTCTGGGGGGGGCCATGGTACTGTGGGATTGGGGTCCCTGGGGCCTGGAGGATATTGGGGAGACAAATGTAACCCTGTTTTTGGGATGAGAAAACATGGACATGTGCAGGGGTTTCCTGACCAGGAGTGCCTCCCTTCCCCCTGGGCTGACCCCACTGTCCTCCCCAGTCCCTCACTGAGGAACCCTCCCAGCGCTCCTCCGTGTCCCCTCTGTGTCCCCCAGTGTCACCTCCATGTCCCCTCTGTGTCCCCCAGTGTCCACACTGGTTCCTGTGGCCTCTCCCCTCCATGGCCCTCCTGGCTCTCACCCTGGCTCTGCTGGCAATGACCATGGCCACTATGGCCATAATGGAGAAGCCGCTGGACATGGCCCTGGACTCCTTTGATGACCAGTACCGGGGCTGTCGCTCTGCCATGATGGAGAAGTTGCCAGCCCTGAACCACTCTGAGTTCCAGAAGAATCCTCTGTTCGCCAAGGTCTGGCCAAAGGCCGTGCACTTGTGGAAAGTTCAGGGATCCCCTCAGTACCCTCTGTCATCCTCAGACCAGGCCATCGCCCTCATGGCCTACACCATGAATGACCTGTACCAGCAGTTCAACAACAATGTGAGCGTGGCCGGGCGCTCCCCCCAGACATACCGGGACAACTTCCACTTCAAAACTCTGCATTTCCTGCTGACCGACGCCCTGGCCACGCTGAGGGTCGATCAGGGACAGAAATGTCACTGTGTGTTCCGGGGGGTGGATGACTACAAGTTCAAGGCGAATGTTGGTGACACCGTCCGGTTCGGTCGATTCGCGTCGTCGTCTCTTTGCAGAGGTGTCGCCAAATATTTTGGGAGCACCACGGAGTTCGTGGTGAGGACGTGTCACGGCGCTGACATCAAGAACTTCTCCAACTTTGAGCATGAGAAGGAAGTGCTGATCCCACCCTTTGAGAAGTTCAAGGTCACCAAAGTCATCGAGGGAACGGGGAACGTCCAGATCCACCTCGACTCCATCGGGACCTACAGCAAATACAACTGTGAGTGGCTGAATGGTGAGGACAGCCTGGGGCCATGGGGACACCCACTGGGGACATGGGGACACCCCTGATGAGGCACAGAGGACAATGACACTCACTGGGGATGGAGGACAGGGGTGGGGACCCCCACATTTGGGAAGGAACAGAGACAGGGACGGGGACAGGACACCCCAGTTCAGACCTGTCCCTTCTCTCCACAGACAGTGCTGAGGGGACAGGTCCTGTTTGCTAGACGTGGGTGGGCTGGGGCTTCCCATGGCACCCCCTCTCCCCTGTGATCCCCTGTCACCCCTGTCACCCCTAAGGTCACCATGACTCCCTGACCTCCCTGCCTCCTGCACCCCCAAATGCCCCTCCCCACTCTGTCACTGTCACCTCATGGTCCTCACCTCTCCTGTCACGCCCAGACCCCATTATGGCCATCCCTGACCCCCTCACTCACTCACTCTGACTCCCCTCTTTGTCCCCCAGGTGGGAGCGTCTCCAGAGCCCTCGCCATCTCATCCTGGTCATCACAGCCCTGGCAATGGCCACAGGGATCCTCAGAGCCACAAAGCCTCGAAGATATCTGTGGTCACTGTTACAACAAGGACAGCCAGAGAAACAAGGCCACCAAGTCTACCAAGGCCACCATAGTTACTATGGCCACCTTGGCCACCATGGCCTCCGTGTGGTCACTGTGGCCACCACTGGCACTGTGACCACTGCATCCACCACAGCCACTCTGGCCACAGTGCCACAAGGACATTGTGCAAAACTATTGTATATAATACTTACATCAGAAAAATTGTATCAAGTCACTTCTATTAAATTGTTCTATCACAACAAACCTGTTAAATAATTGTATCAAATAAATTGTAACAAAACTATTCTATTAAATCTATCATCGCAGTTCCATTAAAGTGTTCTATCAAAATAGATCCATTAAATAATTCTGTCAAAGCTGCAAAAAGATCCAATTCTTAAGTGAGGCTCAATGTCACTCCCCACACCCAGACCCATGTGAACGTCTCTTCCTCTCGGGCTCGAGGACGATTTATGGGGGGCACCCCCATCCCGAGGGAGGGACCTCACACCCATTTCATTCTAAGCAGGAATACGGGACAGGAATCTTTGTCTGAGAGGGGACTGGACGTTCCCAGGGTCAGGTGATGCTCAAGGGGGCATTGGGAGGAGCGGGGCCAGGAGGTCCAGGAGTGACCGTGTCCCTCTGCCCTGCCCAGTGAGGCACATGGGGAGTGCTGTGTCCAGTTCTGCCCAGTGCTGTGTCCAGCTCTCTCTAGAGCCATGTCCAGTTCTGCGCTGCTCTGAACCCAATCCTGTGCTCAGGATGACGCTGCCTGAGCTGGGATGTTGGATCAGGTGCCCACTCTGGGTCCTCCCATCCTGACCCATTCTGGAATTTTGGGATTCTGGGAGTTGTAGTTTTGGAATTGCCCACTAGAGGGAAGCAGGGAGGGCAGGAAATCAGCTGAGAAGACATGAAGTTTGTCACAGTGCCCAGGTGGTTTCACCATAGTTTCAACTCCTTAACTTTAGGGTAAATGGAGATGTAGGTCCCCACAAAGTCTGTTGCATAACCCAGACAGCCTGAACTTCTGACAGGTGGTGTCAGGGGATCTTTGGAAACACCCCCTACCAATTGCTCCTCATGTGGTGAAGAAGGCTTGGAGAATGGAGAGAGGAAAGAGAGGGACCCTAACCCAAAACTTTCCCCAATTTTTCAATTAACTTAACAATAATGTGAAAGATATGATAAATATAGCAACTGATAAGTCTCCCTCAGTCTAAACATGATACAACTTCTTCCCTACACTGTCCCAAAAAGAATTCGAAAAACCAGAACCCCATGAAATGTTAGGAAAATATTTAAAAATCCAGTGAACAAGATAATTAAGATTCACTTTAGAAATCGTAAATTCCCCCGATTCATCAGTACCCAGAATTCTGTTATAGATGCCACTCTCAAGAGGGCTAAGCTTAGGGCAACTAAGCTCTTCACCCATCCTGGAGCTTCCATTCTGTGCCCGAAGTAAAAGGGAAAACGAAAGGAAAAGACCCAAATACATAATTAAGTCATAATTACGTCGATAAAATACATGCAATAGTAGAAAAGGAAAGCAGTGACAGAATCAGAAAACAACCTGAGACCCTGCTGGTTCGGGTGGTGGTCGCAGTCCAGATGAAGTGGTCTTGTTGAAGCAGTGATTTTGTAGAAAGTTATGGTAGCTCTTGTCCTCTGGAAACCAGTGGAAAAAGGCTGCTTTGGTGTTTCAAGTCTCATTTTTTTATCTAGGTAGAAATATCTTGGCTCCTACCCCTGGGTTGAGCATCTCCCAGTGGGATGATGGAATTTTATCAGTCATGCACTGGGACTCAATGGCCATTAACAGGAGATATCTCCTGGAGGAAGATAAAGAACATTGCCCCACCTGGCTTTAACAAATGGCCCATTAGCAGGAGATATCTCCCACAGGGATAAGAATCACTGCCTCACCTAGTTTCAGCAGATGGTGATACAATAAACTCTTTTGGGCACATCTTTACATTGTAACCTAGGAGAAGGACAAAAGAAGCCCAGGAAGTCAGAGGGAGCTGGGGTTATATGGGAATGGCAGGGGGTGGGATAGAGCTGAATCGTTAAAACTGATATGCTCATGGACAAAGAGCCTTAAACTAATTAAAGTTAGAAATTGTACGTTTATTAAGACAATGGAGGGCTGCATGGAGGTAATACCTGTGCGAGGTTCCTTGTCCTCTATTTATTTCCCAAAATCTTACATTCCATACATTTGCATAACCCCAGCACCTTCCATCTCTACTCTTTATTAAAATGAGGACAAAAGCCTCATTTAGCCTTACGAGTGTACAATTCTTCTCTTGAATTTTGTTGGTGGTCTTGAAATGGGTCCATGTTTAAGGAAGATGAAGTAAGGAATGTCTTTATCAAGTCTCTGTGACCTTCTGGCACAATCTGTGGTCCCCTGATTCGTGATGTGTTAGAGTCAGTGACTTGGGGATCTCTCCAAATTCTTCAGAGAGAAATCAGAGTGCAGGGATTGAATTAAAACCTTTTCGTGGACTGAAGCATGTTAAGCCACTGACACATAAGGTAGAGGTGTAAGTTTAAGTTTTAGGATAAGCAAGCAAGTCAGTAAGGACGCTTTAGAATGAACCTGAAGAGCTTTTAGTGAGTAAAAGGTTTTAGATGCCAGAGCAGAAGTGTAAGTTCTAGTGAAGGTTGGAAAACATAGTCCTAGATACTCGAGTTTCCATAGAGACTCCAGGCCCATAGTTTTAGACATAATAAAACTATAGAAAGAATATTGCTTGCATTTTTTAGACTGAGCAAGATAGACGATATGTGTAGTTTATATGTAACCTGGTGTGCCAAGAAACTGGAATTCTGATAGGTTAGGAGGAAATGGTTCAAATTTGTGTCTTAGATTGTCGGGAAGTTTCTATATAAGAGCATGGATTGGGGAGAGCTGGTGCTTTTTGCCATTTGCTTTTTGCTTTGCTTTGCTTTTTTCCTGCTCTCTTGCCACCATCATGAACATCCAAATATAAGACAGGAGCTACCACAGCAACATCAGGCCAACCAGGACCTCTGGGAGGAGCTTCTGCTTCTATTTGGTACTTTATACCAAAACTTAGCATGGACTGTAGTGCCTGTGACTCTTCTGAGTTTTGAGACTGATGTGCTTCTGCAATAAACAACTTTATAGCAACTATTAGCTGCTTGGGTCATTAAAGAAGAAAACCTGAAAAATTGGTGCCCAGAGCACCAGAGACAAAACCCCACCGTGATGATTGATAAAAAATTCCAGATGTCTGCCATTCTTCTACTGGCTCCAATCTGTTCTTAAAACGGTTCACTTAGTGCATCTCCTTGTATAAATGAAACTGAAACAAGCTCCCAAATGCAAACAATGCCCTTATTAACTCTAGCTTGAGCATCTAATAATCAGTAACCTGTCGTTTCTTTATCTAACTTGCACCCTAATCACTATGAATTACTTCTAATCTTTAGATGAAATCTGAACTATTTAAAATCACACTTCAAAGCAGCTGGGGAATCCTCTGAAGGTACAATAGCGGAGCAAGAGGGGAGGGCAAATAGGACACAGAGAATCTGCAGAAGTAACATTGTCCTGGAGATTCATAAAAGGGGATTCAGGGCGTGGTTTTCACTGAGTGCCCAATACACCAGATTACCTCAACTTCATCTTTCGCTTTTGGTGGGTGCTACTCCCCCTGTGCTCTCTCAGATTGAGGAGTGCTGAAAAGAACCCCACAGCTCTCCTGTGTCTCTCTCACAAAGGAGACCCCAGAATGAGATTTGATTTGGACTCTTGAGGAAGGACACGCATTCTGCAACTCAAATTTGGCCCCGATATCTGCATTTCCTGTGGGATTTCCAGGCTTTAAAAAAGCCCTTAGAGCTTTTGTGTATCAATGACAGCACCCAACCTGTGGGGTGCTTTTCAAAACAACTCGATCACAAAACAACTGTGAGCCGCAGCAGAGACTGTTCTGCTCATCCTAGGGGCCAGAAAGTCCAATTTGGGAGAGAAGTTGATGGTTTTGCTATACAGTTTATACTCTGCTCACTGTAACCACAAGAGGATGTGGAACCAAGAGTGGAGCTCACAGTGTCACCAAGAGCTCTGCCGGTGGCTGCAGGAAAAAGAGCAAACATAGGAACTCACTTGAGGTCTGCTTTGGGCATTGCTCCTGCCCGTGTAGACACCTGGAAATAAAGAAATCTATTCACAGCACAGGGATCTCTGATTAAATATCAACAGGAAATATTGTCCTTCCTCGATAGCAGCCAAAGAAGGCACCGTGCCACATTCCAGGGCGCAGCAGCAGTGGGGGTTGCCAAATCCGTGGAGGAAGTTACATTGAAATAAATTGCTGCAATGTTATTTCCTGATAAATTAACCCTTTGAGCTCAAACCCATCACCCCCAGGGATCGCTGAAAGAGGAAACAGTCCCGGGGATTGCAGGAAAACGGATTTTCTGAGCTTCCATGCCAGGAAGGGTTCAGGTATCTCCAGGTGTTGGTGGAGCCTTTTTTAGGGCGCCAGAGCTTCTCCTGCCACACAAACAGAGGAGGAAACGCCCCCAAGGGACCATATCCAGGCTCGGGGTGCCTACAGAGATGTTATCTGATAGGGGAACCCAGTTGGTGTCTGGGGTGTGACAGCAACCCAGTGAGCAGTGGGGAGGGGACTGGGGGCACTGGAGGATCTGGGACCGTAGGACTGGGGTCCTGAGTTGGGGGGAGAAATAAGAGAGAGAAGGGAAAGGTTTGGTTCCATTGAAGGTGCTGGATAGGACTGAAAGATGAACAAGAAGAAAAATATAAAAGATAGTGAAAGTGGGGAAACAACAGGGCAAAGGTAGCTGGAGATGATGTAGAAACAAATAATGGGAGCACCAATGAGGAGTTTTTGGCATGTTCTGTAACAGACAAGCTGCAGCACTGGACAAAAAGCAAAAGGTCAAGGCAGGACAATCCAGGATATTGGAGCACTCAGTGAAAACTGCACTCTGAAGCCATTTTAAGGCCCCACAGAGGAATAAAATTTTATCCCAAAAAAGGCGGAGCCATGCAAATTATTTACGGGAAAAGCCCTGGCTCTGTGTTAGCTAAGCAGCCCATTTTAATGAACATTTATTATTAGGATGGATAAATACCCTGTGCAAAGCTTCCCTGAGCTGCAGGAGCAGGAGAGATTCGCTGTGAGTCCGAGCTGATAAAGAATTCCGGCTCTCTGGTACCTCCAGCTGTGCCAGGGAGTTCACTCTGGCTGATTTCGGTATCAGGGGCTGGGGGGACACTGGGGACACTTGGTGGGGACAGGGGACGGTGGGATTTGGGTCTGGGGGGCACTGGGGGAGTCACAGGACTGGGATTGGGGTCCTGGGGTGCTCTGGGGGAAAGTGAGGGGGGACACGGGATGGTGGGAGTGGGATTGGAGTCATGGGGGGGCTAGGACGCACTGTGGGGGTAGGGGGTGATGCATGGATTTGGGTTGAGGTTCTGGGGTGACACCAAAGAAATTGGGGAATGGGATTGGAATTGGGGTCTGGGAACAGGCTGAGGGGAACACTGAGGGGCTCAGGGAGTGACCCCAGGATTTGGGCTGGGGTCCTGGGGGCGCTGAGGGGAACTGTAATCATGGGAGTAGGATTGGGCTTCTGTGGGCCATGGTACTGTGGGACTGGGGTCCCTGGGGGCCGGGGGAAGTAGGAGAGGCAAAAGTAACCCCAGGATATGGGATCAGAGACTCCATACCAGTCCACGGGTTTCCTGGCCAGGAGTGCCTCCCTTCCCCCGGGGCTGACCCCACTTCCCTCCCCAGTCCCTCACTGAGGAACCCTCTCAGTGTCCCCTCTGTGTCCCCTCTGTGTCCCCCAGTGTCCACACTGGTCCCTGTGGCCTCTTCCCTCCATGGCCCTCCTGGCTCTCCCCCTGGCTGTGCTGGCAATGACCGTGGCCACCACGGCCATAATGGTGATACCCCTGGACATGGCCCAAGACTCCTTCGATGACCAGTACCAGAACTGCAGCCATGCCATGATGGAGGAGCTGCCAGTCCTGAAACACTCCGAGCTGCAGAACAATTCTCTGTTCACCAAGGTCTGGCCAAAGGCCATGCTCTTGTGGAAATTTTGGGGATCCCCTCAGTACCCTCTGTCATCCTCAGCCCACGCATTCGCCCTCATGGCCTACACCATGGATGACCTGTCTGAGCAGCTCGATGATGAAGTGAGAGTGGCCGGGCGCTCCCCCCAGGAACACCGGGACAACTTCCACTTCAAAACTCTGCATTTCCTGCTGACCGACGCCCTGGCCACGCTGAGGGTCTATCAGGGACAGAAATGTCACTGTGTGTTCTGGGGGGTGGATGACTACAAGTTCAAGGCAAACGTTGGTGACACCGTCCGGTTTGGTCGATTCGCGTCGTCGTTGCTTTGCAAAGGTGTCGCCAAATATTTTGGGAGCACCACGGAGTTCCTGGTGAGGTCGTGTCACGGCGCTGACATCAAGGCATTCTCCAAATTTCCCTATGAGGAGAAGGTGCTGATCCCACCCTTTGAGAAGTTCAAAGTCACCAAAGTCAACAAGGGAAGCGGGAACGTGTGGATCCACTCAACTCCACCGGGACTGAGAGCAAATACAACTGCGAGTGGGTGAATGGTGAGGAGAGGCTGGGGCCGTGGGGACAGCATGGGGCAGTGGGGACAGCCTGGGGTCATGGGGACACCCCCTGGGGCTGTGGGGACACCCACTGGGGCCATGGGGACACCCCTGATGAGGCACAGGGGACAATGACACTCTCTGGGGATGGGGGAGAGGGACAGGGGCAACTATTGTGGGTGTGGGGTCAAGGGCACCCTGTGCTGGGGACACCAAGGCTGGGGACAGGAATGGCCATGACAGGGAACAGGGATGGGGACCCCCACATCATGTAGGGGACAGGGACATGGACATAGACATGGACACAGACTGTGCTTTGAGGACAGGCCCTGTGTGCTGGATGTGGGTGGGCCAGGACCCCCCCCATGACACTCTCCCTGGCCCCTGCACCCCCTGTCACCCTGACCCCTGTCACCCCTAAGCCCACCATGACCTCCCTGACCTCCCTATCTCCTCCCCATGCCCCCCCACTCCCCACACCCTGTCACTGTCCCCTCATGGCCCCCATCTCTCCTGTCACCCCCAGAGCCCATTCTGGCCGCCCCTGACCGCCTCACTCACCCATGGTCCCCCTGACTCCCCTCTTTGTCCCCCAGGTGGGAGCAGCCCCAGAGCCCTCGCCATCTCAGAGGACTCCTCCTGGTCATCAAAGCTTTGGACATGGCCACAGGGATCCTCTGAGCCACAAAGCCTGGAAGATATCTGTGGTCACTGTTTCATCCAGGACACTCAGGGAAACAAGGCCACCAGGACTACCATGGCCACCACTGCCACTATTGTCCCCTTGGCCACTATGGCCTCCATGTGGTCACTGTGGCCACCACTGGCACTGTGACCACTGCAGCCACCACAGCCACTCCAGCCACCATGGTCACTATAAGCACCAAGGCCACTGTGACCACCATGGTCACCAAGACTCCCTGAGCCACAAGGCTACCACAGCCACTGTGGCCAGAGTGCCACAAGACCATTGTACAAAGCAATTCTATTATATAATTATACCAAATCAATTGTATGATAACAATTCTATTAAATTATTTTATCAGAATAATTCTGTTAAATAATTGTATCAAATCAGTTGTAAGACAAAAATTCTATTAAATAATTTTATAAAACCAGTTGTATATAACAGATTCTATTGAACCATTCTATCAAAACAATTATACTAAATTATTCAATCCAAGAAATTCTGTTAAATAATTCTGCCAAAATACTGCAATTTAATAATTGTATCAAAAGAATTCTATTAATTTATTCTATCAAAATAGATCCATTAAACAATTCTTTCAAAGGCAGCAAAATGAGACAATTCCCAAGCAGGGTTCAATGTCACCCTGTGAAGGGCTGCAGCCCTCAGACCTGGGAATGTCTAGGAGTGACAAAATCTGAAGGCTGAAATAGTTAAAGTACAACCCTAGAGAAAGGCCCTTAGGTAACCAAAACCCTCAATGTGATGGAGACACAAAAACCATCCCAGGGTACCTTGTAACTTATGTAGATTTTTTGTATCCTATTTGCCCTCCCCTCTTGCTCCGCCCCTGCACCCTCCAAGGATTCGCTGGTTGCTCCACCACCCCCTGCCTTTCCCATATAACCCCGGCTCCCTCTGACTCCTCGGGATTCTTTCATCCCTGGCACCTTCGTGGCAAGACCCGATAAAGGCTCTCTGAGGAATCCCACGTGAAAACCCCGTCTGGGTTCTGCGCCACCCGAAAGTGCCTCTCACAAAGGAGCTGATGATGAAAGGAGCTCACGATGGTGAGGTGAGTGTGCCTGTGCACCCCAGAACACGTCTTTATTCCAGGCGAGGTATTAACTCTTTCACTGCCCAGAATGAGACTTGCAGACACTTTGTTCTCACTCCTGAGTGAAAGAAGAGCACCAGGGTGAAGATATGCACAGAAACATCATGGAAACAGCGAGGTCAGACAAAGGGAAGGGTCAGGTCCCAAATCGGGGAAGGAGGAGACTAATGGTCTGAAATTTCTTTTGAATCAGATCCTTTCTTCACATCAGCATTATTCCATAGTGGATTTGAAGGATGTATCCTCAAGGTGTCTGAGTACATAACACAGTAAACAGCATTTTACCTTTGAGTGAGAACAGGAGGAAGGAGGGAAATGGCAAAATAACAGTTGCATTGGACAGTCCTCCCCCAGGGATATACTGAGTCCCTGGTTTTCTTTGGGCAAGCAGAGAATATTAATAGAGTTTGCTCCACCCTCAGAAGTTAGGATGTTGTACTATGTGGGTGATTTGCTTTTGTCAGGAAACAGGAAAAGTGTGGTAGAAGGGAAAGGATTTACAGGATGTGAATGGGAAGCAATTAAAGGACGGCCAGAGATCACTCCAGACCTGGCCAGCTCAGACAGCAGAGCTGTGTCTGCTTGTCAGAGGCTGTGAATTATCCCAGGACAAGACAGTGAATGTTTTTACTGATTCTAAATATGCATATGGGGTGATAGATGCCTTTGGGAAACTATGGGAAGAAAGAGGTTTATTAACCTGCAGGGGAAAGACATTAACTCATGAAAACTTAACCTCTCACTTATAGGAAGTGGTGATTTTACAAAAAGTGTGTCAGTAATCCACATTAAGGGGCAGCAGGCAGGATGCTCGGATCAGGCAGTTGGAAACCGACTGGCTGATAAAGAAGCTTGGAAAACTGCATTGTTGCCAGAAATCTCTAAGATCCTTTCCTTACTCCCAGTAATTGCAACTCTGCCAGAGAAACTGTCTTTTCCTCCAGAGGAACTTGAGATAATTAAAAAGAGTGTGGCAGAGGAAAGAGGAAATAATTTATTTACAAGGGATGGGAGGCAGTGGATCCAAAAAGTTCCGGCCCTACAACTGTTAAAACAATTTCATGAAGGGAATCATTTGGCATCTGAGGACTGCCAGAAGCCTTGCTCAAAATGCTGCTGTGGCTCTTTTTACTCTGGCAAAACAAGCTAATGAAGGTTGTTTGATTTGTGCTGAAACCACTAACAGAGTTACAAAGGAACTTGCCAGGGGAGGGAGGAGTTGGGCTGTTCATCCCTTCCAGAGATGCCAGGTGGATTTTAGTGAAATGCCCGGAGTGGCAAGATTTAGATATCTTCTGGTAATTATATGTCTCTTAACAGAGTTAACAGGGTTAAGCATTTCCAGCTGTTTCAGCGACTACAGGATCAGTTGTTAAAGTGTTTTTGGAACAAATAATTTCAAGATTTGGGATTGTGGATGCAAGACACTCAAATAGGGGAACTCATTTTACAGGAAAAATTCTTCAAGGAGTCCTGACTGCTTTAGGGATACAGTGGAACCTCCATCACCCCTGACAACCCCAGAGTTCGGGTCACGTTGGGTGAATGAATGGAGAAATACAGAAACACCTTCTGAGGCTGGTGATGGAAACTAGGATGCCGTGGGTACGGCTCCTGCCCCTGGCTTTGGCAAGAATAAGGGCCAGAGCCAGGGGAGATATTCAGTGATCTCCCTTGGAATAGGTGTTTAGATTTCCTTACCCTTGCAGTTCTCATCCTAGTGGCAAGGAAGAGATGAAATAGTTTGTGTGGGCATCCTTCCTCTTGAATCTCCAGTCACTGGGGGCCAGCCCTCACTGTCAGTATTTTCTTTATGTTCAGCTGTTTCTGTGCCTTCACTCACCACAGGTGTGGAAGACAACGTGGAAGTGAAAATTAAGTTAGGAGATTAGATGGCACCATTAGAATGTTTCTCTTCATAATCTTACCTTTATATTGTCAGTTAGGTTGGGGCCAAGAATAGGAAAATAATATTTTAAGCTTAGGAGAAGAAGTAGCAAAAACCTTTAACCTTAGCAATTGCAGGGTCTGTGGAGGGCCAGGGGGATCTGAAAACTGGCCATGGGTGGCCAGCCCAGTTGAGCCTAAATGGAGGGTTAGCACCCTGAGTGAAGTCCATAATGGAACAGGATTCTGGGATGAAGAAGGAAGTCCATGGCAGCTTCATTCTTCTGAAAGGGGCACTTATTGTCTAAACAGGACTGGGAAAAAGTGTTTGTGACTGGACTTTATCTTTGGGTTTAGATTGTCGGAGCCCCAGCTTCCCACCTTATGATTGTTCCAGATAATCAGGGCAGACGGAATCCAGCACATGTTTATCTCATTAATGGCAGCTGGGAAAGGTGCTCCTTCCATAATCAGAAGGATTTTGAAGGCTGCAAAGCCGTGGGGAAGGATAAGGTGTTTTGACCCCTTATTTTTAAGCTGCCCCCGAGATAATTCCACGAGCAGGACACATGTTGTCCGTGACTATCAGAGGAAGTGGCAACACTGGAATGGAGCTCAAATGGTTTTTAATAGGTTCTGGTCCAGATCTAAGAAAACAGATCTGGGATGTAACTGCAGGTGGAAACCTCATGTGGGAACTTGCAAATGCAGGTAGTAGCCGTGGCTACTGATCCAGAGACTGCTACAAAAGGATGGAAATTGATGTCACTGCAAATAGTTGGAAAACCAAAAAAGACCCAGGAACAGGGAGTTAAGTCAATGGAAACTAAAGTTTGTAAAGCCAAATATTAAAAAAATAAATAGAGGAGGGATTGAGAGGAATATCGGAGTTGTCTTTCCAAACAAGCTGTGCATCTGCTTACAGATAAGACAAGTACAGAGAGAGAAAAGAAACATTGGGAAGGATTCCACCAACTGATGAATGGAAACAAGATATTTGCCTTTACAAACAAACTGTAGGTTTGCTGAGAAATGAAACTGGATATTGGAAGATGAAAGAAGCAATGGGGAAAACGAGGTTTATTCCATAAGAATTAAAAATTAAAAGGGAGAATTATACATTAGAGGGTAATCTTAGGTATCAGGGGTTTCAGGAAGTCTGTACCTCAAGTACCTCAGCACTGGGGAAAGAGAGAGGGAGATGCAGCCAGGAAATTGGGATAAAAATGGGGCTGCGCCCTCCGAAAATTTGAGCAAATCAGTGAGCAGTGGAGAGTGGGACTGGGAGCCCTGGGGGTACATGGAATCCTGGAATTGGGGTACTGGGGGGTGAGAAATAAGAGAGAAGAGGAGAGGAGGAGAGGAGAGGAGAGGAGAGGAGAGGAGAGGAGAGGAGAGGAGAGGAGAGGAGAGGAGAGGAGAGGAGAGGAGAGGAGAGGAGAGGAGAGGAGAGGAGAGGAGAGGAAAGGAGGGGAGGGGAGGGGAGGGGAGGGGAGAGGAGAGAAGAGAAGAGAAGAGAAGAGAAGAGAAGAGAAGAGAAGAGAAGAGAAGAGAAGAGAAGAGAAGAGAAGAGAAGAGAAGAGAAGAGAAGAGAAGAGAAGAGAAGAGAAGAGAAGAGAAGAGAAGAGAAGAGAAGAGAAGAGAAGAGAAGAGAAGAGAAGAGAAGAGAAGAGAAGAGAAGAGGAGAGGAGTTTCAGTTCCCCTGAAGGTGCTGGATAGGGCTGAAAGATGACCTAGCAGAAAAACATAAAAGGATGGAAAAGTGGGGATACAGCAGGATAAATGTGGCTGGAGCCAGTGGAGAAAGAGGTAATGGGAACTCCAGGGGGGGTTTTTGGCAAGTTCTGTAACACAGAAGGGGCAGTGCAGGGCAAAAAGCAGAAATTCAAGGCGAGGTGATGCAGGATATTGGAGCATTCAGTGGAAACCACACCCTGAAACCCCTTCTGTGTCAGGACAATAGAATTATTTCCTAAAAGAGATGAAGGCATTCAAATTATTTACGGGAAAAGCCCTGGTTTTGTGTTAGCTAAACTGCCCACTTTAATGAATATTTATAATTAGGGAGGATAAATACCCTGTGCAAAGTCCCCCTGAGTTTCAGGAGCAGGAGAGATCCACTGTGAGTCCGAGCTGATAAAGAATTCCGGCTCTCTGGTACCTCCAGCTGTGCCAGGGAGTTCACTCCGGCTGATTTCGGTATCAGGGGCTGGGGAGACACTGGGGATACTTGGGGCATACAGGGTACTGTGGGATTTGGGGTCTGGGAGGGCACTGGGGGAGTCACAGGACTGGGATTGGGGTCCTGGGGTGCTCTGGGGGAAAGAGAGGGGGGACACAGGATGGTGGGAGTTGGATTGGGGTCATGGGGGGGCTGGGACACACTGTGGGGGTAGGGGGTGATGTTTGGATTTGGGTTGAGGTTCTGGGGTGACACGAAAGAAATTGGGGACTGGGAGTGGGATTGGGGTCTGGGACAGGCTGAGGGGAACACTGAGGGTCTCAGGGAGTGACCCCAGGATTTGGGCTGGTGGTGTGGGCAAGCTGAGTGGAAATTTAATCATGGGAGTAGGATTTGGCTTCTTGGGGGGGCATGGTACTGTGGGATTCGGACTGGGGGGCACTGGGGGCTGGGGAACTTTGGGGAGGCAAAAATAACCCCAAGACTTGGGATGAGGGACCCAGATATGTGCAGGGGTCTCCTAGCCAGGAGTGCCTCCCTTTCCCCTGGGCTGACCCTACTGCCCTCCCCAGTCCCTCACTGAAAAACCCCCTCTGTGTCCCCTCTGTGTCCCTCAGTGTCTACACTGCTCCCTGTGGCCTCCCTCCTCCATGGCACTCCTGGGCCCCAACCTGGTACAGCAGGCAATGATTATCGTCAACATGATCCTGAAGATTAAGCACCTGGACATGGCCCCAGACTCCTTTGATGACCAGTACCGGGGCTGTGGCCTTGCCATGAAGGAAGAGCTGTTGGCCCTGAAGAGCTCTGAGTTGCAGAAGAATTCTCGGTTCGCTGAGGTCTGGCCTAAGGCCATCTCCATGTGGCGCATTCGGGGGTCCCGTGTGTCCCCTCTGTCATCCAAAGACCAGGCCGTCGCCATCATGGCCTACACGATGGAGGGTCTGTACAAGGAGTTCAACGACCAAGTGAGAGTGGCTGGGCGCTCCCCTGTGTCATATCGGGACAAATTCCACTTCAAAACGCTGCATTTCCTGCTGACCGACGCCCTGGCCACGCTGAGGGTCAAGCAGGGACAGAAATGTCGCTGTGTGTTCCGGGGGGTGAAAAAGTACAAGTTCAAGGCAAAGGTTGGCGACATCGTCCGGTTCGGTCAATTCGCGTCGTCGACGCTTTGTGAAAATGTCATCCATGATTTTGGGAACAGCACGGTGTTCAAGGTTCAGACATGTCATGGCGCATACATCAGGAACTTCTCCAGATATCCCATAGAAGAGGAGGTGCTGATCCCACCCTTCGAGAAGTTCAACGTCACCAAAGTCATTGAGGGAACGGGGAACGTCCAGATCCACCTCAACTCCATTGGGACCTACAGCAAATACAACTGCGAGTGGCTGAAAGGTGGGGACAGCCTGGGGCCATGGGGACACCCACTGGGGCCATGGGGACACCCACTGGGGCCGTGGGGACACCCATGATGAGGCACAGGGGACAATGCCACTCTTTGAGGACGGGAGACAGGGACAGGGGCACCCACGGTGTGTGTGGGTACAAGGACGCCCTGTGATGGGAACACCAATTCTGGGGACACCGACACTGGGCATGGGGACAGGAACATCCATGACAGGGCACAGGGACAAAGACACACACATTTGGGAGAGGATGGGGAGGGGGAAATCCCTGCCAGCAGAGGAGAGAGAAAGGGAAAGGGACAGGGACAGGGACAGGGAGCCCCCGTTCTGACCCTGTTCCTCCTCTCCACAGACAGTGCTGTGGGGACAGGCCCTGAGTGCTGGATGCGGGTGGGCTGGGCTCCCCCTATGTCACTCCCTGATCGTCTGTCACCCCCTGTCATCCCCATGGCACACCCTGAGCCCCTGTCACCCCCTGCAACCCCGTTTCACCCTGACCCCTGTCACCCCTCACTCTCACCTTCAACCCCTGACCTCCCCGGCCGCTGCCATTCCCCCCATACTCTTTCACTGTCACCTCTTCACCCCCATCTCTCCTGTCAGCCCCAGCCCCCGTTATGGCCATCCACCTCCACTTCACTCTCCCACGGAATCCCAGACCAGCATCTTTGTCCCCCAGGTGGGAGCATCTCCCAGGCCCCCTACCACCTCGGAGGACTCCTCCTGGCCACCACAGTCGTGGCAACGGCCACCGGAATCCTCTGAGCCACGAAGCCACCAGGGTCACCAAGAACTCTGTTGTCACTGTGGCAGCCACGATCACCAAGACCACCAGGACAGCCAGAGAAACAAGGCCACCAAGGCTACCATGGCCACCACTGCCACTATGGCCGCCTTGGCCACCATGGCATCCATGTGGTCACTGAGGCCACCACAGGCCCTGAGACCACTGCAGCCACCACAGTGACTCTGGCCACAGTGCCACAAGGGAGTTGCGCAAAACAATTTTATAAAACACTTATATAAAAAAAAATTTATCAAATCACCACTATTACATTTTTTTATCAAAATAATACTGTTAAATAATTGTATCAAAAGAATTCCATTAAATTATTCTATGAAAATGGTTCAATTAAATTATTCTATAAAATCAAATCCATTACAAAATTTTATCAAGGCAGCAAAAAGAGACAATTCTCAAGCAGGGCTCAATGTCGCTCCCCACACCCGTGTGAATGTCTCTTTCTCTCAAACTCGAGGAGGATTTTTGGGGGGCACACCCTTCCCAAGGGAGGGACCTCACACCCATTTCATTCCAAGCAGGAATACGGGACAGGAATCTTTGTCTGAGAGGGGATTGGATATTCCCAGCATCACGTGATGCTCAAGTGGACATGGGGAGGAGCAGGGCCAGGAGGTCAAGGAGAGTCCGTGCCCCTCTGCCCTGCCCAGTGAGACACATAGGAATGCTGTGTCCAGTTCTGCCCCGTGCAGTGTCCATTTCTGGGTTGCTCTGGACCCATTCCTGTGCTCAGGATGATGCTGCCTCAGCTGGGAGGTTGGTCCTGGTGCCCACTCTGGCTACTTCCATCCTGACCCATTCTGGAATTTTGGGATTCTGGGAGTTGCGGTTCAGGAATTTTCCATTGGAGGGCAGAAGTGAGTGTGAAAAACCAGCTGCAGTTCCGGGTGCCACCAGCAGGCGGCAGCACGAGCTGCTGGTGCTGCCGAGTGCCCGGCCCCAGAGCTTGGGAATGGTTTGGGATGGGGCGACCTTAAAGCGAGTCGGGGGCCAGCCCTGCCCAGCCAGGGACATCTTCCCCCAGGCCAGGCTGCTCCAAACCCCATCCAACCCTGGCCTTGAGCCCTTCCAGGGACGGGGCAGCTGCAGCTTCTCTGGACAGCCTGTGCCAGGGCATCACCACCCACACAGAGCAGGAGTTTATAGGAAGATGGGCGGTGCTATCCTTGAAAATCAACTCAGTGGTTTGGGGTCTTTAGGAGAAATGGTTGTCAATGTCTTAAAAATGGGTTTTGATGCCTCCATATGAGAAGACATGACGTTTGTCACGGCACCCAGATGGTTTCAGCAGAGAGTTTGAACTCCCAAACTTTAGGGAATTTGGAGAAGTGGGTCCCCACAAAGTCTGTTGCATACCCAGACAGCCTGAATTTCTGTCAGGAGGTGTCAGGGGATCGGCAGCAACCCTGTGCACCCTGGAACCACCCGCCGTCTGATCACACCTCTTGTGGGGAAGAAGGCTGAGAGCCTGGGGAGAGGAAGGAATGCAAGGGGTTTTTAACTGGGGACCCTAACCCAAAACTTTCCCCAATTTTTCAATTAATTTAACAATAACGCAAAAGAGAGGAATAAATATAGGAACGGATAAGTTTCCCTCAGCCTGAACATGATACAACTTCTTCCCTACACTGTCCCTAAAATAATGCAAAAAACCAGAATAATTTGTAGAGTTAGGAAAGTACTTACAAATCGAATGAACAGAATTTTTAAGATTCCCTTTAGGAAACGAAAATTCTCCTAATTCAAGGCTACCCACAACTTGGTAATAGATGCCTCTGTCAGGAGAGCTAAGCCTAGGGCAACTAAGCTCATTACCCATCCTAGAGCTTCAATCCTGTGCCTGGAAGTAAAAGAGAAAACGAAAGGAAAAGACCCAAATATATAATTAAGTCATAATTACATCGATAAAATACATGGAATCGTAGAAAAGGAAAGCAGTGGCAGAGTCAGAATACAACCTGAGACCCTGCTGGTTCGGGTTGCAGTCCATATAAAGTGGTCTTGTTGAAGTAGTGATCCTGTAGAAAGGTCTGGTAGCTCTTGTCCTCTGGAAAGCAGTGGAAAAAGGCTGCTTTGGTGTTCCAAATCTCAGTTTTTATCTAGGTAGGAAAGGCTTGGCTCCTCCCCCTTGGTGGAGCATCTCCCACTGGGATGATGGAATTTTGTCAGTCATGCACTGGGACTCAATGGCCATTAACAGGTGATATCTCCTGGAGGAAGATAAAGAACATTGCTCCAGCTTTAACAAATGGCCCATTAACAGGAGATATCTCCCACAGGGATAAGAATCATTGCCCCACCTGGTTTCAGCAGATAGTGATACAATAAACTCTTTTGGGCATATCTTTACATTGTAACCTAGGAGAAGGACAAAAGAAGCCCGGGAAGTGTGAGGGAGCTGGGGTTATATGGGAATGGCAGGGGGTGGGATAGAGCTGAATCGTTAAAACTGATATGCTCATGGACAAAGAGCCTCAAACTAATTAAAGTTAAAAATTGTACGTTTGCTAAGACAGTGGAGGGCTGCATGAGGGTAATACCTGTGCAATGTTCCTTGTCCTCTATTTATTTCCCAAAGTCTTACATTCCATACATTTGCATAACCCCAGCACCTTCCATCTCTACTCTTTATTAAAATGAGGACAAAAGCCTCATTTAGCCTTAAAATGACGGCCAATTGCCATCACGAGTGTGCAATTCTTCTCTTGAATTTTGTTGGTGGTTTTGAAATGGGTCCATGTTTAAGGAAGATGAAGTAAGGAACGTCTTCATCAAGTCTCCGTGACCCTCTGGCACAATCCAAGGTCCCCTGACTGGTGATGTGTTGGAGTCAGTGACTTGGGGATCTCTCCAAATTCTTCAGAGAGAAATCAGAGTGCAGGGATTGAATTAAAACCTTTGGGTGGATTGAAGTATGTTAAGCCACTGACACGTAAGGTAGAGGTGTAAGTTTAAGTTTTAGGATAAGCAAGCAAGTCAGTAAGGAAGCTTTAGAATGAACTTGAAGATCTTTCAGTGAGTAAAAGGTTTTAGATGCCAGAGCAGAAGTGTAAGTTCTAGTGAAGGTTGGAAAACATAGTCCTAGATACTCGAGTTTCCATAGAGGCTCCAGGCCCATAGTTTTAGACATAATAAAACTATAGAAAGAATATTGCTTGCATTTTTTAGACTGAGCAAGATAGACAATATGTGTAGTTTATACATAACCTGGCATGCTAAGAAACTGGAATTCTGATAGGTTAAGAGGAAATGGTTCAAATTTGTGTCTTACATTGTCGGAAAGTTTCTATATGAGAGCATGGATTGGGGAGAGCTGGTGCGTTTTGCCATTTGCTTTTTGCCATTTGCTTTTTGCTTTGCTTTGCTTTTTTCCTTCTCTCTTGCCACCATCATGAACATGCAAATAGCAGACAGAAGCTGCCACAGCAATATCAACCCTACCAGGACCTCTGGGAGCAGCTTCTGCTTCTATTTGGGACTTTATACCAAAACTTAGCATGGACTGTAGTGCCTGTGACTCTTCTGAGTTTTGACACTGATGTGCTTCTGCAATAAACAACTTTATAGCATCTATTCCCTGCTTGGGTCATTAAAGAAGACAGCCTAAAAAACTGGTGCCCAGAGCACCAGAGACAAAACCCCACCGTGATGATTGATAAAAAATTCCAGATGTCTGCCATTCTTCTACTGGCTCCAATCTGTTCTTATAACGGTTCACTTACTGCATCTCCTTGTATAAATGAAACTGAAACAAGCTCCCAAATGCAAACAATGCCCTTATTAACTCTAGCTTGAGCATCTAATAATCATTAACCTGTCGTTTGTTTTTCTAACTTGCACCCTAATCACTATGAATTACTTCTAATCTTTAGATAAAATCTGAACTATTTAAAATCACACTTCAAAGCAGCTGGGGAATCATGTGAGGGTACAATAGCGGAGCAAGAGGGGAGGGCAAATAGAATACAGAGAATATGCACTGGAGATTCATTAAAGAGGATTCAGGGTGTGGTTTTCACCAAGTGTCCAATACACCAGATCACCTCAGCTTCACTTTTTGCTTTTGGTGGGTGCTGCTCCCCCTGTGCTCTCTCAGATTGAGGAGTGCTGAAAAGAACCCCACAGCTCTCCTGTGTCTCTCTCACAAAGGAGACCCCAGAATGAGATTGATTTGGACTCTTGAGGAAGGATATGCGTTCTGCAACTCAAATTTGGCCCCGATATCTGCATTTCCTGTGGGATTTCCAGGCTTTAAAAAAGCCCTTAGAGCTTTTGTGTATCAATGACAGCACCCAACCTGTGGGTGCTTTTCAAAACAACTCGATCACAAAACAACTGTGAGCCGCAGCAGAGACTGTTCTGCTCATCCTAGGGGCCAGAAAGTCCAATTTGGGAGAGAAGTTGATGGTTTTGCTATACAGTTTATACTCTGCTCACCGTAACCACAAGAGGATGTGGAACCAAGAGTGGAGCTCACAGTGTCACCAAGAGCTCTGCCGGTGGCTGCAGGAAAAAGAGCAAACATAGGAACTCACTTGAGGTCTGCTTTGGGCATTGCTCCTGCCCGTGTAGACACCTGGAAATAAAGAAATCTATTCACAGCACAGGGATCTCTGATTAAATATCAACAGGAAATATTGTCCTTCCTCGATAGCAGCCAAAGAAGGCACCGTGCCACATTCCAGGGCGCAGCAGCAGTGGGGGTTGCCAAATCCGTGGAGGAAGTTACATTGAAATAAATTGCTGCAATGTTATTTCCTGATAAATTAACCCTTTGAGCTCAAACCCATCACCCCCAGGGATCGCTGAAAGAGGAAACAGTCCCGGGGATTGCAGGAAAACGGATTTTCTGAGCTTCCATGCCAGGAAGGGTTCAGGTATCTCCAGGTGTTGGTGGAGCCCTTTTTTAGGGCGCCAGAGCTTCTCCTGCCACACAAACAGAGGAGGAAACGCCCCCAAGGGACCATATCCAGGCTCGGGGTGCCTACAGAGATGTCATCTGATAGGGGAACCCAGTTGGTGTCTGGGGTGTGACAGCAACCCAGTGAGCAGTGGGGAGGGGACTGGGGGCACTGGAGGATCTGGGACCGTAGGACTGGGGTCCTGAGTTGGGGGGAGAAATAAGAGAGAGAAGGGAAAGGTTTGGTTCCATTGAAGGTGCTGGATAGGACTGAAAGATGAACAAGAAGAAAAATATAAAAGATAGTGAAAGTGGGGAAACAACAGGGCAAAGGTAGCTGGAGATGATGTAGAAACAAATAATGGGAGCACCAATGAGGAGTTTTTGGCATGTTCTGTAACAGACAAGCTGCAGCACTGGACAAAAAGCAAAAGGTCAAGGCAGGACAATCCAGGATATTGGAGCACTCAGTGAAAACTGCACTCTGAAGCCATTTTAAGGCCCCACAGAGGAATAAAATTTTATCCCAAAAAAGGTGGAGCCATGCAAATTATTTACGGGAAAAGCCCTGGCTCTGTGTTAGCTAAGCAGCCCATTTTAATGAACATTTATTATTAGGATGGATAACTATCCTGTGCAAAGCTTCCCTGAGCTGCAGGAGCAGGAGAGATCCGCTGTGAGTCCGAGCTGATAAAGAATTCCGGCTCTCTGGTACCTCCAGCTGTGCCAGGGAGTTCACTCTGGCTGATTTCGGTATCAGGGGCTGGGGTGACACTGGGGACACTTGGTGGGGGCAGGAGACTGTGGGATTGGGGTCTGGGGGACATTGGGGAAGTCACAGGAATGGGATTGGGGTCCTGGGGTGCTCTGGGGGAAAGTGAGGGGGGACATGGGATGGTGGGAGTGGGATTGGAGTCATGGGGGGGCTAGGACGCACTGTGGGGGTAGGGGGTGATGATTGGATTTGGGTTGAGGTTCTGGGGTGACACCAAAGAAACTGGGGAATGGGATTGGGATTGGGGTCTGGGAACAGGCTGAGGGGAACACTGAGGGGCTCAGGGAGTGACCCCAGGATTTGGGCTGGGGTCCTGGGGGCGCTGAGGGGAACTGTAATCATGGGAGTAGGATTGGGCTTCTGTGGGCCATGGTATTGTGGGATTGGAGTCCCTGGGGGCCGGGGGAAGTAGGAGAGGCAAAAGTAACCCCAGGATATGGGATCAGAGACTCCATACCAGTCCACGGGTTTCCTGGCCAGGAGTGCCTCCCTTCCCCCTGGGCTGACCCCACTTCCCTCCCCAGTCCCTCACTGAGGAACCCTCTCAGTGTCCCCTCTGTGTCCCCTCTGTGTCCCCCAGTGTCCACACTGGTCCCTGTGGCTTCTCCCCTCCATGGCCCTCCTGACTCTCTCCCTGTCTCTGCTGGCAATGACCGTGGCCACCACGGCCATAACGGTGAGACCCCTGGACATGGCCCCGGACTCCTTCGATGACCAGTACCAGAACTGCAGCCATGCCATGATGGAGGAGCTGCCAGCCCTGAAACACTCCGAGCTGCAGAACAATTCTCTGTTCACCAAGGTCTGGCCAAAGGCCATGCTCTTGTGGAAATTTTGGGGATCCCCTCAGTACCCTCTGTCATCCTCAGACCACACATTCGCCCTCATGGCCTACACCATGGATGACCTGTCTGAGCAGTTCGATGATGAAGTGAGAGTGGCCGGGCGCTCCCCCCAGGAACACCGGGACACCTTTGACTACAAAACTCTGCATTTCCTGCTGACCGACGCCCTGGCCACGCTGAGGGTCGATCAGGGACAGAAATGTCACTGTGTGTTCTGGGGGGTGGATGACTACAAGTTCAAGGCAAACGTTGGTGACACCGTCCGGTTCGGTCGATTCGCGTCGTCGTCGCTTTGCAAAGGTGTCGCCAAATATTTTGGGAGCACCACGGAGTTCCTGGTGAGGTCGTGTCACGGCGCTGACATCAAGGCATTCTCCAAATTTCCCTATGAGGAGGAGGTGCTGATCCCACCCTTTGAGAAGTTCAAAGTCACCAAAGTCAACAAGGGAAGCGGGAACGTGTGGATCCACCTCAACTCCATCGGGACTGAGAGCAAATACAACTGCGAGTGGGTGAATGGTGAGGACAGCCTGGGGCAGTGGGGACAGCCTGGAGCAGTGGGGATACCCCCTGGGGCCATGGGGACACCCACTGGGGCCATGGGGACACCCCTGATGAGGCACAGGGGACAATGACACTCTCTGGGGATGGGGGAGAGGGACAGGGGCAACTATTGTGGGTGTGGGGTCAAGGGCACCCTGTGCTGGGGACACCAAGTCTGGGGACAGGAATGGCCATGACAGGGCACAGGGATGGGGACCCCCACATCATGGAGGGGACAGGGACATGGACATAGACATGGACACAGACTGTGCTTTGAGGACAGGCCCTGTGTGCTGGATGTGGGTGGGCCAGGACCCCCCCCATGACACTCTCCCTGGCCCCTGCACCCCCTGTCATCCTGACCCCTGTCACCCCTAAGCCCACCATGACCTCCCTGACCTCCCTATCTCCTCCCCATGCACCCCCACCTCCCACACCCTGTCACTATCCCCTCATGGCCCCCATCTCTCCTGTCACCCCCAGAGCCCATTCTGGCCGCCCCTGACCGCCTCACTCACCCATGGTCCCCCTGACTCCCCTCTTTGTCCCCCAGGTGGGAGCAGCCCCAGAGCCCTCGCCATCTCAGAGGACTCCTCCTGGTCATCAAAGCTCTGGACATGGCCACAGGGATCCTCTGAACCACAAAGCCTGGAAGATATCTGTGGTCACTGTTTCAACCAGGACACTCAGGGAAACGAGGCCACCAGGACTACCATGGCCACCACTGCCACTATTGTCCCCTTGGCCACTATGGCCTCCATGTGGTCACTGTGGCCACCACTGGCACTGTGACCACTGCAGCCACCACAGCCACTCCAGCTACCATGGTCACTATAAGCACCAAGGCCACTGTGACCACCATGATCACCAAGACTCCCTGAACCACAAGGCTACCACAGCCACTGTGGCCAGAGTGCCACAAGACCATTGTACAAAGCAATTCTATTATATAATTATACCAAATCAATTGTATGATAACAATTCTATTAAATTATTCTATCAGAATAATTCTGTTAAATAATTGTATCAAATCAGTTGTAAGACAAAAATTCTATTAAATAATTGTATAAAATCAATTTTATATCAAAGATTCTATTGAACCATTCTATCAGAACAATTGTACTAAATTACTCAATCTAAGAAATTCTATTAAATATTTCTGTCAAAATACTGCAATTTAATAATCGTATCAAAACAATTCCATTAATTTATTCTGTCAAAACAGATCCATTAAACAATTCTTTCAAAGGCAGCAAAAAGAGACAATTCCTAATGAGGATTCAATGTCACTCTGTGAAGGGCTGTGGCCCTCAGACCCGGGAATGTCTAGGAGGAACAAAACCTGAAGACTGAAATATTTAAAGTACAACCCTAGAGAAAACCCCTTGGGTAACCAAAACCCTCCATGTGATGGAGACACAAAAACCATCCCAGGGTACCTTGTAACTTATGTAGATTTTTTGTATCCTATTTGCCCTCCCCTCTTGCTCCGCCCCTGCACCCTCCAAGGATTCGCTGGTTGCTCTACCCCACCCCCTGCCTTTCCCATATAACCCCGGCTCCCTCTGACTCCTCGGGATTCTTTCATCCCTGGCACCTTCGTGGCAAGACCCGATAAAGGCTCTCTGAGGAATCCCACGTGGAAACCCCGTCTGGGTTCTGCGCCACCCGAAAGCGCCTCTCACAAAGGAGCTGATGATGAAAGGAGCTCACGATGGTGAGGTGAGTGTGCCTGTGCACCCCAGAACACGTCTTTATTCCAGGCGAGGTATTAACTCTTTCACTGCCCAGAATGAGACTTGCAGACACTTTGTTCTCACTCCTGAGTGAAAGAAGAGCACCAGGATGGAGATATGCACAGAAACATCATGGAAACAGCGAGGTCAGACAAAGGGAAGGGTCAGGTCCCAAATCGGGGAAGGAGAAGAGCCATGGTCTGAAATTTCTCTTGAATCAGATCCCTTCTTCACATCAGCATTATTCCATAGTGGATTTGAAGGATGTATCCTCAAGGTGTCTGAGTACATAACACAGTAAACAGCATTTTACCTTTGAGTGAGAACAGGAGGAAGGAGGGAAATGGCAAAACAACAGTTACATTGGACAGTCCTCCCCCAGGGATATACAGAGCCACCAGTTTTGTTTCAGCAAGCTTGGCAGAAAATATGAATAGAGTTTGCTCCACCCTCAGAAGTTAGGATGTTGTACTATGTGGGTGATTTGCTTTTGTCAGGAAACAGGAAAAGTGTGGTAGAAGGGAAAGGATTTACAGGATGTGAATGGGAAGCAATTAAAGGACGGCCAGAGATCACTCCAGACCTGGCCAGCTCAGACAGCAGAGCTGTGTCTGCTTGTCAGAGGCTGTGAATTATCCCAGGACAAGACAGTGAATGTTTTTACTGATTCTAAATATGCATATGGGGTGATAGATGCCTTTGGGAAACTATGGGAAGAAAGAGGTTTATTAATCTGCAGGGGAAAGACATTAACTCATGAAAACTTAACCTCTCACTTATTGGAAGTGGTGATTTTACAAAAAGTGTGTCAGTAATCCACATTAAGGGGCAGCAGGCAGGATGCTCGGATCAGGCAGTTGGAAACCGACTGGCTGATAAAGAAGCTTGGAAAACTGCATTGTTGCCAGAAATCTCTAAGATCCTTTCCTTACTCCCAGTAATTGCAGCTCTGCCAGAGAAACTGTCTTTTCCTCCAGAGGAACTTGAGATAATTAAAAAGAGTGTGGCAGAGGAAAGAGGAAATAATTTATTTACAAGGGATGGGAGGCAGTGGATACAAAAAGCTCTGTCCCTAAAATTGTTAAAACAACTTCATGAAGGGAGTCATTGGGCATCTGAGAACTGGCAGAAGCCTTGCTCAAAATGCTGCTGTGGCTCTTTTTACTCTGGCAAAACAAGCTAATGAAGGTTGTTTGATTTGTGCTGAAACCACTAACAGAGTTACAAAGGAACTTGCCAGGGGAGGGAGGAGTTGGGCTGTTCATCACTTCCAGAGATGCCAGGTGGATTTTAGTGAAATGCCCGGAGTGGCAAGATTTAAATATCTTCTGGTAATTGTATGTCTCTTAACAGGGTTAACAGGGTTAAACATTTCCAGCTGTTTCAGCCACTACAGGATCAGTTGTTAAAGTATTTTTGGAACAAATAATTTCAAGATTTGGGATTGTGGATGCAAGAGTCTCAAATAGGGGAACTCATTTTACAGGAAAAATTCTTCAAGGAGTCCTGACTGCTTTAGGGATACAATGGAACCTCCATCACCCCTGACAGCCCCAGAGTTCGGGTCACGTTGGGTGAATGAATGGAGAAATAAAGAAACACCTTCTGAGGCTGGTGATGGAAACTAGGATGCCGTGGGTACGGCTCCTGCCCCTGGCTTTGGCAGGATTAAGGGCCAGACCCAGGGGAGATATTCAGTGATCTCCCTTGGAATAGGTGTTTGGATTTCCTTACCCTTGCAGTTCTCATCCTAGTGGCAAGGAAGAGATGAAATAGTTTGTGTGGGCATCCTTCCTCTTGAATCTCCCGTCACTGGGGGCCAGCCCTCACTGTCAGTATTTTCTTTATGTAAAGCTGTTTCTGTGCCTTCACTCGCCACAGGTGTGAAGACAACGTGGAAGTGAAAATTAAGTTAGGAGATTAGATGGCACCATTAGAATGTTTCTCTTCATAATCTTACCTTTATATTGTCAGTTAGGTTGGGGCCAAGAATGGGAAAATAATATTTTAAGCTTAGGAGAAGAAGTAGCAAAAACCTTTAACCTTAGCAATTGCAGGGTCTGTGGAGGGCCAGGGGGATCTGAAAACTGGCCATGGGTGGCCAGCCCAGGTGAGCCTAAATGGAGGGTTAGCACCCTGAGTGAAGTCCATAATGGAACAGGATTCTGGGATGAAGAAGGAAGTCCATGGCAGCTTCATTCTTCTGAAAGGGACACTTATTGTCTAAACAGGACTGGGAAAAAGTGTTTGTGACTGGAGTTCATCTTTGGGTTTAGATTGTCGGAGCCCCAGCTTCCCTCCTTATGATTGTTCCAGATAATCAGGGCAGACGGAATCCAGCACATGTTTATCTCATTAATGGCAGCTGGGAAAGGTGCTCCTTCCATAATCAGAAGGATTTTGAAGGCTGCAAAGCCGTGGGGAAGGATAAGGTGTTTTGACCCCTTATTTTTAAGCTGCCCCCCGAGATAATTCCACAAGCAGGACACATGTTGTCCGTGACTATCAGTGGGAGTGGCAACACTGGAACGGAGCTCAAACGGTTTTCAATAGGTTCTGGTCCAGATCTAAGAAAACAGATCTGGGATGTAACTGCAGGTGGAAACCTCATGTGGGAACTTGCAAATGCAGGTAGTAGCCGTGGCTACTGATCCAGAGACTGCTACAAAAGGACAGAAATTGATGTCACTGCAAATAATTGGAAAACCAAAAAAGACCCAGGAACAGGGAGTTAAGTCAATGGAAACTAAAGTTTTTAAAGCCAATTATTAAAAAAAAGAAATAGAGGAAGGATTGAGAGGAATATCAGAGCTGTCTTTCCAAACAAGCTGCGCATCTGCATACAGATAAGACAAGTACAGAGAGAGAAAAGAAACATTGGGAAGGATTCCACCGATTGATGAATGGAAACAAGATATTTGCCATTACAAACAAACTGTAGGTTTGCTGAGAAATGAAACTGGATATTGGAAGATGAAAGAAGCAATGGGGAAAACGAGGTTTATTCCATAAGAATTAAAAATTAAAAGGGAGAATTATACATTAGAGGGTAATCTTAGGTATCAGGGGTTTCAGGAAGTCTGTACCTCAAGTACCTCAGCACTGGGGAAAGAGAGAGGGAAATGCAGCCAGGGAAAAAATGGGGCTGCATCCTCCGAAAATTTGAGCAAACCAGTGAGCAGTGGGGAGTGGGACTGGGAGCACTGGGCGGACATGGGATCCTGGAATTGAGGTCCTGGGGGGTGAGAAATAAGAGAGAAGAGAAGAGAAGGAGTTTCAGTTCCCCTGAAGGTGCTGGATAGGGCTGAAAGATGACCTAGCAGAAAAACATAAAAGGATGGAAAATTGGGGATACAGCAGGATAAATGTGGCTGGAGCCAGTGGAGAAAGAGGTAATGGGAACTCCAGGGGGGGGTTTTGGCAAGTTCTGTAACACAGAAGGGGCAGTGCAGGGCAAAAGGCAGAAATTCAAGGTGAGGTGATGCAGGATATTGGAGCACTCAGTGGAAACCACGCCCTGAAACCCCTTCTGTGTCAGGACAATAGAATTGTTTCCTAAAAGAGGTGAAGCCATTCAAATTATTTACGAGAAAAGTCCTAGTTTAATGTTAGCTAAGCAGCCCACTTTAATGAATATTTATAATTAGGGAGGATAAATATCCTGTGCAAAGCCCCCTGAGCTGCAGGAGCAGGAGAGATTCGCTGTGAGTCCGAGCTGATAAAGAATTCTGGCTCTCTGGTACCTCCAGCTGTGCCAGGGAATTCACTCCGGCTGATTTCGGTATCAGGGGCTGGGGGGACACTGGGGACATTTGGGAGGGACAGGGGACTGTGGGACTGGGGTCTGGGGGGGCACTGGGGGAGTCACAGGACTGGGACTGGGGTCCTGGGGTGCTCTGGGGGAAAGTGAGGGGGGACATGGGATGGTGGGAGTGAGATTGGGGTCATGGGGGGGCTGGGACACACTCTGGGAGTAGGGGGTGATGCTTGGATTTGGGTTGGGGTTCTGGGGTGACACCAAAGAAATTGGGGACTGGGAGTGGGGCTGGGGTCTGGGACAGGCTGAGGGGAATGCTGAGGGGCTCAGGGAGTGACCCCAGGATTTGGGTTGGGGTCCTGGGGGTGCTGAGTGGAATTTTAATCATGGGAGTAGAACTGGGCTTCTTGGGGGGTTGTGGCACTGTGGGATTGGGGTCCCTGGGGTCTGGGAGATTTTAGGGACGCAAAAGTAACCCCAGCTTTTGGGATCATTAACCCCAGACATGCCCAGGGGTCTCCTGGCCAGGAGTGCCTCCCTTCCCCCGGGCTGGCCCCACTGCCCTCCCCAGTCCCTCACTGAGGAACCCCCTCAGTGTCACCTCCGTGTCTTTTTTGCGTCCCTCAGTGTCCACACTGTTTCCTGTGGCCTCTCCCCTCCATGGCCCTCCTGGCTCTCCCCGTGGCATTGCTGGCAATGACTGTGACCACCGCGGCCATTAAGGTCATACCCCTGGACATGGCCTGGGACTCCTTCGATGACCAGTACCAGGGCTGTGGCCCTGCCATGAGGGCGCAGCTGCCAGCCCTGAACCGCTCTGAGCTCCAGAAGAATCCTCTGTTTGCCAAGGTCTGGCCTGAAGCCATGAGAGAGTGGCAGAGACGGGGGTCTCGTTTGTACCCTCTGTCGTCCAAAGACCAGGCCATCGCCATCATGGCCTACACCATGAATGACCTGCACCAGGAGTTCAATGAGGAAGTCAGCATGGCCGGGAGCTCCCCCCTGGCATACCGGGACAAATTCCACTTTAAAACTCTGCATTTCCTTCTGACTGATGCCCTGCTCACACTGAGGGATTCTCCGGGACATAAATGTCGCTGTGTGTACTGGGGGGTGGATGACTACACGTTCGAGGCGAATGTTGGTGACACCGTGCGGTTCGGTCGATTCGCGTCGTCGTCTCTTTGCAAAGGTGTCGCCCAGGGATTCGGGAGCGCCACGGTGTTCGTGGTGAAGACATGTCACGGGGGGCACATAGAGAGATTCTCCAGAGTTGAGCGTGAGAAGGAGGTGCTGATCCCACCCTTTGAGAAGTTCAAGGTCACCAAAGTCAAGGGGAAGGCGAACGTGCAGATCCACCTCAAATCCATCGGGACTGAGAGCAAATACAACTGCGAGTGGGTGACAGGTGGGGACAGTCTGGGGACACCCACTGGGGCCATGGGGATACCCCTGATGAGGCACAGGGGACAATGACACTCACTGGGGATGGGGGAGAGGGACAGGGGCAACCCATGGTGTTTGTGGGGACAGGGACACCAAGTCTGGGGACAGGAATGTCCATGACAGGGCACCGGGATGAGGACCCCAACATCTGGGAGGGGACAGGGACAGTGACATCCTGTTCTACCCTGTCCCTCCTGTCTCCACAGACTGTGCTGTGGGGACAGGTCCTGTGTGCTGGATGTGGGTGGGCTGGGACACCCCAAGGAACCCCCTGTCCCCTGTCAGCCCCTGTCACCCTGACCCCTGTCACCCCTAAGCCCACCATGACCTCCGTGACCTCCCTGGCCCCTGCAACCCCTTATACCCCCACCCCAAACCCTGTCACTGTCGCCTCATGGCCCCCATCTCTCCTGTCACCCCCAGCTCCCATTATGGCTGTCCCTGACCCCTTCATTCCCTCATGGTCCCCCTGACTACCCTCTTTGTCCCCCAGGTGGTAGCGGCCCCAAAGCCCTCGCCATCTCAGGGGACTCCTCCTGGTCACCACAGCTCTGGCAAGGGCCACAGGGATCCTCTGAGCCACAAAGCGACGAAGATATCTGTGGTCACTGTAACATCTACGATTCCCAAGACCACCAGGACACTCAGAAAAACAAGGCCACCAATGCTACCACGGCCACAACTGCCACTATGGCTGCCTTGGTTGCCATGGCCTCCATGTGGTCACTGTGGCCACCACTGGCACTGTGACCACATGTGCTGGTTGTGCATGAAAAGTCACCTGAGAAGAGGAGCACAAAGCCCAGAGACACACAGAGGCTATTCCCTCTATGAGAACTTCCTCTGTGAGCTGCAGGGACAAACTGGAAAGCTGATTTAATAATTGATAGCCTGGCTAACCATTTAAAAATTATTTTGCTTTCATGATTTACACCAGCAAAGTTAATCTCTCTCTTTTGACTTCTGGCCTCTGAAGGTAAGACCGGCCAGCCCAGCTTGGCCAGGCCCGGCCACCCTCCCCATGCAGCCCAGCCAAGCAGGGGTGGGGGAGATACCGAGTCCCCCTCCCAACATTTTCAGCTAGGGGCCCTGATGGCCAGGGGAAAGGGAAACCTTTGCTAAGATCCTCATTTTCCTCAGCATGACCAGAGCTGAGCCACCAAATTGGAAGCAGCCAGGGGGAGGAGAAGCCCCCCAGCTGCCCACGCAGCTTGGGAGAAATGCAGCCGGGCTCTGTTCCAGCTGAGTCTCCCTCACGCAGCTCGTGCTGCTGGAAAATCTGGCACGGTTTCCAGGATGGCGTGGCCAGGCTCCCTTCACCTTCTGTGTACAATTGTAACTGTTCTAATGCTCGGATAAGACTGCAGATCTCCTGAGCTCCCCTGAATGAGAGGAATAAAGCAGGGAGTATATACTGAAGTCAGTGAAGGAAAAGCTGTTTCCAGATGGGAAGAGATTGAAGAGATGCCACGGACAGGTTGGCTGAAAAACCTTTTTTGTGGGCTATGGGGGGACTGGACTACACTGAAAATTCCTTTAAATTGTGGAGAACTACTTTGGGGGGTTGAAGTGTTGGAGAGAAAGATCCTTTGCCCAAGGGAATGGGGGTCTCTGTTCTGGAGACTAGAAAGATGGACAGAGACATTTGATGGAAAGAGAGATGAAGAGAATTTTTGTCTTTGAACAGCTTGCCCTTAAAAGTAACCCCCCCATGTGTTTGACATAACCCATAACACAGCTCTGGAAAGACTGTGAAGATGGAAGGAGTTTCCACGATTTGCAGATTTTTCCCCGGATGCAAATTGTGAAAGTGAAGACACCCACTATGGCTAAACCAAAAAAGAACTTTTCTCTCTAGAGTGAATTGAAATAACTATTTAAGTGGAAAACGGACTGAAGTGTTCTCTGTATGTTGCTGTTAAGAAATATGGAAAGTGGTGAGGGAGGAAGGAGGGAGTGATCTGAAAGTCTTATTCCAAATTCCTTATTTTCTCTGTATTATTAATAAATTTTCTTTTATACCGTTTTAAGTTTTAGACCTGCCTTGTTTCTGCTCCTAAATCCTATCTCCAAGAGAAACTGAGTATATAAAATTGGCAAACCCAAATCAAACCCAGACAAAACAGCAAAGCACAAACAGTCAGGATTCAAGCTCACAACCCTCAGAGTCAGAGCACAAACACTAATCAGCTGCACCAGCCTTTGGCTTCAAGCTAAGAGCACTGCAATTCAAACTTACTCTTTAAGAAGGCGTTCCTTCTTACCCACAGATAAAGAGCACAACAATTCTGCTTAGAAACATAGGGTTCTCCAAAAGAAATTTACACTTTACAAAATTACAATTTACAACCCTCCTAGCACCTGACCCAGATGCTAAACAAACAGAACAACCTTTTATTCCGTCACTCACGTATCTCTGTTCCCAGGGTTCTTGGCTCTGATAACCTGGTGTGCGAAGAAACTGGAATTCTGATAGGTTAAGAAGAAATATTTTGAATTTGTGTCTTAGCTTGATGGGAAGATTCTATATAAGAGCATGGATTGGGGAGAGATGGTGCTTTTTGTCATTGCTTTTTGCCATTTGCTTTTGATTTCCTTTGTTTTGTTTTTTTTCCTGCTCTCTCACCACCATCACGAGCACCCAAGAAGAAGACAGGAGCTGCCACAGCAACATCTGCCCCACCAGCACTCTGGGAGCAGCTTCTGCTTCTATTTGGGACTTTATACCAAAACTTAGCATGGACTGCAGCGCCTGTGACTCTTCTGAATTTGAGACTGATGTGCTTCTGCAATAAACAACTTTATAGCGACTATTTGCTGCTTGGGTCATTAAAGAAGAAAACCTGACAAATTGGTGCTCAGAACACCAGAGGCATAACCCCACCATGATGGATTGATAAAAAATCCAGGTGTCTGCCATTCTTCTACTGGCTCCCATCTGTTCTTTTAACGGTTCACTTACTCCATGTCCTTCTATAAACGAAACTGAAACAAGCTCCTCATGGCAAACAACACCTTTACTCGCTCTCGCTTGAGCATCTAATAATCATTAACCTATCGTTTGTTTATCTAACTTGCACATGGATCACTATGAATTGCTTCTAATCCTTAGATAAAATCTGCACTCTTTAAAATCACACTTCAAAGCAGCTGGGGAATCCTCTGAGGTGCAATAGCGGAGCAAGAGGGGAGGGCAAATAGGATACAGAGATTCATTAAAGAGGATTTCACACCAGATCACCTCAGCTTCACCTTTTGCTTTTGGTAAGTGCTGCTCCTTCTGTGCTCTCATAGATTGAGGAGCACCTCAGAGGTCTCCTGATGTCTTCCCCATAAAGGAGGCCCCAGAATGAGATTTGATTTGAACTCCTGGGAAAAGACACACATTTTGTAACTCAAAGTTGACCCTGATATCTGCATTTCCTGTGGGATCTCCAGACTTTAACAAACCCCTTTGAGCTTTTTGTGTATCAACGACAGCATCCGACCTGTGGGGTGCTTTTCAAAACAACTTGATCACAAAACAACTGTGAGACGCAGCAAAGACTGTTCAAATCCTGGTGCCAGGAAATCCAATTTGGGACAGAAGTTGGTGGTTTTGCTATACAGTTTATACTCTGCTGGCCTTAACCTCAAGGAGATGTGGAACCAAGGGTGGAGATCACTGTGTCACAGAGAGCACTGGAAGTGGCAGCAGGAAAAAGAGCAAACATAGAAACTCACCTGGCATCTCTTTGGCCATTGCTCATGCCCATGGAGCCACATGGAAAAAAGAAATCTATTCACAGCACAGGGATCTCCGATTAAATATGAACAGGAAATATCATCCTTCTCGATAGCAGCCAGCTGCCCAAAGAAGGGGCCGTGCCACATTCCATGGCACAGCAGTGTGGGGAATGTCAAATCCATGGGGGAGATAGCCTGGCAATAAAGCATGCTGCTGTTAATTCCTGATAAAGAAATTTTACAACCAAAGGGGTGGAGGCCTGGATAGAGTTGGGCAGATGGAAAATTGGCTGCTTATCAAAAGGCCCCAGTAAAGAGGGTGGGTGTGTGGTAACTCCCAATAAGCAGCCCAGTCCCACCCCAACTGATGCTACAGTTGGTGAAGGAGACAAAAACCAGCAAACCTCAGGGGAGTGGAGGGGATGGGGACAGGTCACCCAAGGCTCGGGGTGCCTACAGGGATGTCATCTGGTAGGGGACCCCTTTTGTGTCTGGGATGTGACAGCAACCCAGTGAGCAGTGGGAAGTGGGACTGGGGACACTGGGGGATATGGGACCGTGGGATTGGGACCCTGCAGGGGGAAGAAATAGGATAGAGAACAGCAAGATTTATTTCCCCTAAAGGTGCTGGATAGTACTGAAAATCCAACCAGCAGAAAAAAAAATAAATATAGTGAAAGTTGGGAAACTACAGGGCAAAGGTGGCTACAGCACGTGGTGAAACAAATTAATGGAATTCCAGTGAGAAGTTCTTGGCAAGTTCTGTAACACAGAAGCTGCAGCGCAGGCCAAAAGAGAAAGGTCAAAGCAGGGCGATCAAGGGTCTTGGAGCACTCAGTGAAAACCATGCCCTGAAGCCCCTTTTATGGCTCCCCAGGGGAGCAAAATTCTATTTTAAAAGAGGTGGAACCATGCAAATTATTTACGGGAAAAGCCCTGTTTTTTTGTCAGCTAAGAAGCCCATTTGAATGAATATTTATAAGTAGAGTGGATAAATACCCTGTGCAAAGCCCCCCTGAGATGCAGGAGCAGGAGAGATCCACTGTGAGTCCCAGCTGATAAAGAATTCCGGCTCTCTGGTACCTCCAGCTGTGCCAGGGAGTTCACTCCGGCTGATTTCGGTATCAGGGGCTGGGGGGACACTGTGGATGTTTGGGGGGGACAGGGGACTGTGGGATTGGGTTCTGGGGGGACACTGGGGGAGTCACAGGACTGGGGTCCTGGGGTGCTCTGGGGGAAAGTGAGGGGAAACACAGGATGGTGGGAGTGAGATTGGGGTCATGGGGGACTGGGACACACTGTGGGGGTAGGGGCTGATGCCCGGATTTGGGTTGAGGTTCTGGGGTGACACCAAAGAAATTGGGGACTGGGAGTGGGATTGGGGTCTGGGGACAGGCTGAGGGGAACACTGAGGGTCTCAGGGAGTGACCCCAGGATTTGGGCTGGTGGTGTGGACAAGCTGAGTGGAATTTTAATCATGGGAGTAGGATTGGGCTTCTTGGGGGGCCATGGTATTGTGGGATTCGGATTGGGGGGCACTGGGGGCTGGGGAACTTAGAGGAGGCAAAAGTAACCCCAAGACTTGGGATGAGGGACCCAGATATGTGCAGGGGTCTCCTGGCCAGGAGTGCCTCCCTTTCCCCTGGGCTGACCCTACTGCCCTCCCCAGTCCCTCACTGAAAAACCCCCTCTGTGCCCCCTCTGTGTCCCTCAGTGTCCACACTGCTCCCTGTGGCCTCCCTCCTCCATGGCACTCCTGGGCCCCAACCTGGTACAGCAGGCAATGATTATCGTCAACATGCTCCTGAAGATTAAGCACCTGGACATGGCCCCAGACTCCTTCGATGACCAGTACCGGGGCTGTGGCCTTGCCATGAAGGAAGAGCTGTTGGCCCTGAAGAGCTCTGAGTTGCAGAAGAATTCTCGGTTCGCTGAGGTCTGGCCTAAGGCCATCTCCATGTGGCACTTTTGGGGGTCCCGTGTGTCCCCTCTGTCATCCAAAGACCAGGCCATTGCCATCATGGCCTACACCATGGAGGGTCTGTACAAGGAGTTCAATGACCAAGTGAGAGTTGCCGGGCGCTCCCCTGTGTCATATCGGGACAAATTCCACTTCAAAACGCTGCATTTCCTGCTGACCGACGCCCTGGCCACGCTGAGGGTCAAGCAGGGACAGAAATGTCGCTGTGTGTTCCGGGGGGTGAAAAAGTACAAGTTCAAGGCAAAGGTTGGCGACACCGTCCGGTTCGGTCAATTCGCGTCGTCAACGCTTTGTGAAAATGTCATCCATGATTTTGGGAACAGCACTGTGTTCAAGGTTCAGACGTGTCATGGCGCGTACATCAGGAACTTCTCCAGATATCCCATAGAAGAGGAGGTGCTGATCCCACCCTTCGAGAAGTTCAAGGTCACCAAAGTCATCGAGGGAACGGAGAACGTCCAGATCCACCTCGACTCCATTGGGACCTACAGCAAATACAACTGCGAGTGGCTGAAAGGTGGGGACAGCCTGGGGCCATGGGGATACCCACTGGGGCCATGGGGACACCCACTGGGGCCATGGGAACACCCCTGATGAAGCACAGGGGACAATGACACTCTCTGAGGACGGGAGACAGGGACAGGGGCACCCACGGTGTGTGTGGGTACAAGGACGCCCCGTGATGGGGACACCAATTCTGGGGACACCGACACTGGGCATGGGGACAGGAACATCCATGACAGGGCACAGGGACAAGGACACACACATTTGGGGGAGGATGGCGAGGGGGAAACCCCTGCCAGCGGAGGAGAGGGAAAGGGACAGGGACAGGGACAGGGACAGGGACAGGGACAGGGACAGGGACAGGGACAGGGACAGGGAGCCCCCATTCTGACCCTTTTCCTCCTCTCCACAGACAGTGCTGTGGGGACAGGCCCTGAGTGCTGGATGTGGGTGGGCTGGGCTCCCCTATGTCACTCCCTGATCATCTGTCACCCCCTGTCATCCCCATGGCACACCCTGAGCCCCTGTCACCCCCTGCAACCCCGTTTCACCCTGACCCCTGTCACCCCTCACTCTCACCTTCACCCCCTGACCTCCCTGGCCCCTGTCATTCCCCCCATACTCTTTCACTGTCACCTTTTCACCCCCATCTCTCCTGTCAGCCCCAGCCCCCGTTATGGCCATCCATCTCCACTTCACTCTCCCACAGAATCCCAGACCAGCATCTTTGTCCCCAGGTGGGAGCATCTCCCAGGCCCCCTACCACCTCGGAGGACTCCTCCTGGCCACCACAACCCTGGCAGTGGCCACCGGAATCCTCTGAGCCACGAAGCCAACAGGGTCACCGAGATCTCTGTTGTCACTGGGGCAGCCGTGATCACCAAGACCACCAGGACAGCCAGAGAAACAAGGCCACCAAGACTACCATGGCCACCACTGCCACTATGGCCGCCTTGGCCACCATGGCATCCATGTGGTCACTGTGCCAGTGGCACTGTGACCACTGCAGCCACCACAGTCACTCTGGCCACAGTGCCACAAGGGCGTTGTGCAAAACAATTTTATAAAATACATATATAACAAAATTGTATCAAAACAATTCAATGAAATTGTTCTATCAAAACAATTCTGTTAAATAATTGTATCGAATGAATTGTATCAAAAGAATTCCATTAAATAATGCTATCAAAACAGTTCAATTAAATTATTCTATAAAAACAAATCCATTACAAAATTTTATCAAGGCAGAAAAAGAGACAATTCTCAAGCAGGGCTCGATGTTGCTCCCCACAGCCGTGTGAATATCTCTTCCTCTTGGCCTCGAGGAGGATTTTTGGGGGGCACACCCTTCCCAAGGGAGGAAACTCACATCCATTTCGTTCCAAGCAGGAACACGGGACAGGAATCTTTGTCTGAGAGGGGATTGGACATTCCCAGCATCACGTGATGCTCAAGTGGACATGGGGAGGAGCGGGGCCAGGAGGTCAAGGAGGGTCCGTGCCCCTCTGCCCTGCCCAGTGAGACACATAGGAGTGCTGTGTCCAGTTCTGCCCCGTGCAGTGTCCATTTCTGGGTTGCTCTGGACCCATTCCTGTGCTCAGGATGATGCTGCCTCAGCTGGGAGGTTGGTCCTGGTGCCCACTCTGGCTCCTTCCATCCTGACCCATTCTGGAATTTTGGGATCCTGGGAGTTGCGGTTCAGGAATTTTCCATTGGAGGGCAGAAGTGAGCGTGAAAAACCAGCTGCAGTTCCGGGTACCACCAGCAGGTGGCAGCACGAGCTGCTGGTGCTGCTGAGCGCCCGGCCTGGATCGGGAATGGTTTGGGATGGAGCGACCTTAAAGCGCGTCCGGGGCCAGCCCTGCCCAGCCAGGGACATCTTCCCCCAGGCCAGGCTGCTCCAAACCCCATCCAACCCTGGCCTTGAGCCCTTCCAGGGACGGGGCAGCTGCAGCTTCTCTGGACAGCCTGTGCCAGGACATCACCACCCACACAGAGCAGGAGTTTATAGGAAGATGGGCGGTGATGTCCTTGACAAACCACTCAGTGGGTCGGGGTCTTTAGGAGAAATGGTTGTCAATGTCTTAAAAATGGGTTTTGATGCCTCCATGTGAGAAGACATGATGTTTTTCACGGCACCCAGATGGTTTCAGCAGAGAGTTTGAACTCCCAAACTTTAGGGAATTTGGAGAAGTGGGTCCCCACAAAGTCTGTTGCATACCCAGACAGCCTGAATTTCTGTCAGGAGGTGTCAGGGGATCGGCAGCAACCCTGTGCGCCCTGGAACCACCCGCTGGCTGATCACACCTCATGTGGGGAAGATGGCTGAGAGCCTGGGGAGAGGAAGGAAGGCAAGGGATTTTTAACTGGGGACCCTAACCCAAAACTTTCCCCAGTTTTTCAATTAATTTAACAATAAGGCGAAAGAGAGGAATAAATATAGGAACGGATAAGTCTCCCTCAGCCTGAACATGATACAACTTCTTCCCTACACTGTCCCTAAAATAATGCAAAAAAACAGAATAATTTGTAGAGTTAGGAAAGTACTTACAAATCGAATGAACAGAATTTTTAAGATTCCCTTTAGAAAACAAAAATGCTCCTAATTCAAGGCTACCCACAACTTGGTAATAGATTCCTCTGTCAGGAGAGCTAAGCCTAGGGCAACTAAGCTCATTACCCATCCTAGAGCTTCAATCCTGTGCCCAGAATTAAAAAAGAAAATAAAAGGAAAAGACCCAAATATATAATTAAGTCATAATTACGTCAATAAAATACATGGAATCGTAGAAAAGCAAAGCAGTGACAGAGTCAGAATACAACCTGAGACCCTGCTGGTTAGGGTGGTGGTCGCAGTCCATATAAAGCGGTCTTGTTGAAGTAGTGATCCTGTAGAAAGGTCTGGTAGCTCTTGTCCTCTGGAAAGCAGTGAAAAAGGCTGCTTTGGTGTTCCAAATCTCAGTTTTTATCTGGGTAGGAAAGGCTTGGCTCCTCCCCCTGGGTGGAGCATCTCCCACTGGGATGATGGAATTTTGTCAGTCACGCACTGGGACTCAATGGCCATTAACAGGAGATATCTCCTGGAGGAAGATAAAGAACATTGCTCCAGCTTTAACAAATGGCTCATTAACAGGAGATATCTCCCACAGGGATAAGAATCACTGCCTCACCTAGTTTCAGCAGATGGTGATACAATAAACTCTTTTGGGCACATCTTTACATTGTAACCTAGGAGAAGGACAGAAGAAGCCCGGGAAGCTCTGAGGGAGCTGGGGTTATATGGGAATGGCAGGGGGTGGGATAGAGCTGAATCGTTAAAACTGATATGCTCACGGACAAAGAGCCTCAAACTAATTAAAGTTAAAAATTGAACGTTTATTAAGACAATGGAGGGCTGCATGAGGGTAATACCTGTGCAAGGTTCCTTGTCCTCTATTTATTTCCCAAAATCTTACATTCCATACATTTGCATAACCCCAGCACCTTCCATCTCTACTCTGTATTAAAATGAGGACAAAAGCCTCATTTAGCCTTAAAATGATGGCCAATTGCCATCACGAGTGTGCAATTCTTCTCTTGAATTTTGTTGGTGGTTTTGAAATGGGTCCATGTTTAAGGAAGATGAAGTAAGGAACGTCTTCATCAAGTCTCTGTGATCCTCTGGCACAATCCAAAGTCCTCTGACTGGTGATGTGTTGGAGTCAGTGAGTCGGGGATCTCTCCAAATTCTTCAGAGAGAAATCAGAGTGCAGGGATTGAATTAAAACCTTTGGATGGATTGAAGTATGTTAAGCCACTGACACATAAGGTAGAGGTGTAAGTTTAAGTTTTAGGATAAGCAAGCAAGTCAGTAAGGAAGCTTTAGAATGAGCTTGAAGAGCTTCTAGTGAGTAAAAGGTTTTAGATGCCAGAGTAGAAGTGTGAATTCTAGTGAAGGTTGGAAAACATAGTCCTAGATACTCGAGTTTCCATATAGGCTCCAGGCCCATAGTTTTAGACATAATAAAACTATCATAAGAATATTGCTTGCATTTTTTAGACTGAGCAAGATAGACGATATGTGTAGTTTATACATAACCTGGCGTGCTAAGAAACTGGAATTCTGATAGGTTAGGAGGAAATGGTTCAAATTTGTGTCTTAGATTGTCGGGAAGTTTCTATATGAGAGCATGGATTGGGGAGAGCTGGTGCGTTTTGCCATTGCTTTTTGCCATTTGCTTTTTGCTTTGCTTTGCTTTTTTCCTTCTCTCTTGCCACCATCATGAACATCCAAATAAAAGACAGGAGCTGCCACAGCAACATCGGCTCTGCCAGGTCCTCCGGGAGCAGCTTCTGCTTTTTTTGGGACTTTATACCAAAACTTAGCATGGATTTTAGTGTCTGTGTCTCTTTTGCCTTTTGAGACCGATGTGCTTCTGCAATAAACAAGTTTATAGCAACTATAAGCTGCTTGGGTCATTAAAGAAGACAACCTGAAAAACTGGTGCCCAGAGCACCAGAGACAAAACCCCACCGTGGTGGATTGATGTAAAGTCCAGGTGTCTGCCATTATTCTACTGGCTCCAATCTGTTCTTATAACGGTTCACTTACTGTATCTCCTTCTATAAACGAAACTGAAACAAGCTCATCATGGCAAACAAGACTTTTACAGCTCTAGCTTGAGCATCTAATAATCATTAACCTATCGTTTGTTTATCTAACTTGCACCCTAATCACTATGAATTGCTTCTAATCCTTAGATAAAAATCTGAACTCTTTAAAATCACACTTCAAAGCAACTGGGGAATCCTCTGAAGGTACATTAGCGGAGCAAGAGGGGAGGACAAATAAGATACAGAGAATCTGGATAAGTTGCATTGTCCTGGGGATTCATTAAAGGGGATTCAGGGCGTGGTTTTCACCAAGTGTCCAATACACCAGATCACCTCAGCTTCACCTTTTGCTTTTGGTAAGTGCTGCTCCTTCTGTGCTGTCTTGGATTGAGGAGTGCTGAAAAGAACCCCATAGGTCTCCTCATGTCTTCCCTGAAAGGAGGCCCCAGAATGAGATTTGATTTGAACTCCTGGGAAAAGACACACATTTTGTAACTCAAAGTTGACCCTGATATCTGCATTTCCTGTGGGATCTCCAGACTTTAACAAACCCCTTTGAGCTTTTTGTGTATCAACGACATCATCCGACCTGTGGGGTGCTTTTCAAAACAACTTGATCACAAAACAACTGTGAGATGCAGCAAAGACTGTTCAAATCCTGGGGCCAGGAAATCCAATTTGGGACAGAAGTTGATGGTTTTGCTATACAGTTTATACTCTGCTGGCCTTAACCTCAAGGAGATGTGGAACCAAGGGTGGAGATCACTGTGTCACAGAGAGCACTGGAAGTGGCAGCAGGAAAAAGAGCAAACATAGAAACTCACCTGGCATCTCTTTGGCCATTGCTCATGCCCATGGAGCCACATGGAAAAAAGAAATCTATTCACAGCACAGGGATCTCCGATTAAATATGAACAGGAAATATCATCCTTCTCGATAGCAGCCAGCTGCCCAAAGAAGGGGCCGTGCCACATTCCAGGGCACAGAAGTTAGGGGAATGTCAAATCCATGGGGGAGACAGCCTGGCAATAAAGCACGCTTCTGTTAATTCCTGATAAAGAAATTTTACAACCAAAGGGGTGGAGGCCTGGATAGAGTTGGGCAGATGGAAAATTGGCTGCTTATCAAAAGGCCCCAGTAAAGAGGGTGGGTGCGTGATAGCTCCCCATAACTAGTCCAGGCCCACCCTAACTGATGCTGCAGTTGGCAAAGGAGAGAAGCAGCAGCAAACCTTGGGGGAGTGGAGGGGATGGGGACAGGTCACCCAAGGCTCGGGGTGCCTACAGGGATGTCATCTGGTAGGGGACCCCTTTTGTGTCTGGGATGTGACAGCAACCCAGTGAGCATTGAGGAGTGGGGCTGGAGGCACTGGGGGATATGGGACCGTGGGATTGGGGTCCTGGGTTGGGGGAGAAATAAGAGAGAATGGAAAATTTCAGTTTTCCTGAAGGTGCTGAATAGGGCTGAAAAATGAACAAGCAGAAAAATAAAAAAGATAGTGAAAGTGGGGAAACAACAGGGCAAAGGTGGCTGGAGTTGATGGAGAAACAGATAATGGGAGCACCAATGAGGAGTTTTTGGCAGGTTCTGCAAAACAGAAGCTGCAGCGCTGGATAAAAATCAAAAGGTCAAGGCAGGACAATCCAGGATATTGGAGTGCTCTGTGAAAACTGCACAGTGAAGCCCCTTTTGAGGCTCCACAGTGGAATAAAATTTTATCCAAAAAGAGGTGGAGCCATGCAAAATGGGAAAAGCCCTGGTTTTTTGTCAGCTAAGAAGCCCATTTGAATGAATATTTATAAGTAGAGTGGATAAATACCCTGTGCAAAGCCCCCCTGAGATGCAGGAGCAGGAGAAATCCACTGTGAGTCCGAGCTGATAAAGAATTCCAGCTCTCTGGTACCTCCAGCTGTGCCAGGGAGTTCACTCTGGCTGATTTCGGTATCAGGGGCTGGGGGGACACTGGGGACACATGGCGGGGGAGAGAGAGGACTGCAGGATTGGGGTCTGTGGGGGCATTGGTGGAATCACTGGGCTGGGATTGGGGTCCTGGAGTGCTCTGGGGGAAAGTGAGGGGGGACACGGGATGGTGGGAGTGGGGGTGGGGTGATGGGGGTATTGGTACACACTGTGGGGGTAGGGGGTGATGTTTGGATTTGGGTTGAGGTTCTGGGGTGACACGAAAGAAATTGGTGACTGGGAGTGTGATTGGGTTCTAGGGAGAGGCTGAGGGGAGCACTGAGGGGCTCAGGGAGTGACCCCAGGATTTGGGCAGGGGTGGCGGGGGTGGTGAGGGGAATTGTAATCATGGGAGTAGGATTGGGGTCCTTGAGGGTTTGTGGCACTGTGGGATTGGGATTGGAGTCCCTGGGACTGGGGGACATTGGGGAGGCAAAGTAACCGCAGGATTTGGGATCAGTGACCCGAGAGATGTCCAGGGCTCTCCTGGCCAAGTGTGCCTTCCTTCCCCCTGGTCTGACCCTAGTGCCCTCCCCTGTTCCTCACTGAGGAACCCTCCCTGTGTCACCTCTGTGTCCCCTCTGTGTCCCCTCTCTGTCCCCCAGTGTCACCTCCTTGTCCCCTCTGTGTCGCCCAGTGTCCACACTGGTCCCTGTGGCCTCTCCCCTCCATGGCCCTCCTGGCTCTCACCCCGGCTCTGCTGGCAATGACCGTGGCCACCACGGCCATAACGGTGATACCCCTGGACATGGCCCTGAACTCCTTCGATGACCAGTACCGGGGCTGTGGCCCTGCCATGAAGGCAGAGCTGCCGGCCCTGAACCGCTCTGAGTTCCAGAAGAATTCTCTGTTTGCCAAGGTCTGGCCAATGGCCGTGGGCATGCGGAAATTTGGGCGATACCCTCAGTACCCTCTGTCATCTTCTGCCCATGCCATCGCCATCATGGCCTACACCATGATTTACCTGCACAAGGAGTTCAACGACGCAGTGAGAGTGGCCGGACGCTCCCCCCAGGAATACCGGGACAGCTTCCACTTCAAAACTCTGCATTTCCTGCTGACCGACGCCCTGGCCACGCTGAGGGACTTTCAGGGGCGACAATGTTACTGTGTGTTCCGGGGGGTGGACCAGTACAAGTTTGAGGCAAATGTTGGCGACACCGTCCGGTTCGGTCAATTTGCGTCGTCGACGCTTTGTGAAAACGTTATCCATGATTTTGGGACCACCACGGTGTTCAAGGTGATCACGTGTCACGGTGCGTACATCAGGAACTTCTCCTTATATCCCGGAGAGGAGGAGGTGCTGATCCCGCCCTTTGAGAAGTTCAAGGTCAGCAAAATCATTGAGGGAACACAGAATGTGCAGATCCACCTCGACTCTTTTGGGACCTACAGCAGATACAACTGCGAGTAGCTGAAAGGTGGGGACAGACTGGGGCCTTGAGGGCACTCACTGGGGCCATGGGGACACCCACTGGCGTCATGGGGACACCCCTGATGAGGCACAGGGGACAATGACACTCACTGGGGCCATGGGGACATGCACTGGGGCCATGGGGACACGCACTGATGGGACAATGACACTCTCTGGGGTTGGGGAATAGGAACAGCGGCAACCATGGTGTGTGTGGGGTCAAGAACACCCTGTGCTTGGGACACCAAGTCTGGGGACAGGAATGGCCATGACAGGGCACAGGGTTGGGGCCCCCCACATCTGGGAGAGGACAGGGCCAGGGACAGGTGCAGGACACCCCCGTTCCAACCCTGACCCTCTTCTAGAAAGTCAGTGCTGTGGGGACAGGCTTGTGTGCTGGATGTGGGTGGGCTGGAATCCTCCCAAGGTAATCTCAGATCTCCTGTCACCTCCTGTTTCCCTGACCCCTGTCACCCCTAACTCTCACCTTCAACCCCTGACCTCCCTGCCCCCTTCATCCTCCTTCCCCATCCTGTCACTGTCACCTCATGGCCCCCATCTCTCCTGTCACCCCCAGCCCCCATTATGGCCATCCCTGACCACCTCACTCAGCCATGGTTCCCCTGACCCCTCTCTTTTTTCTCCAGGTAAGAGCATCCCCAGGGCCCCTGCCACCTCAGAGGACTCCTCTGGGCCACCACAGTTCAGGCAAAGGGCACTAGGATCCTCTGGGCCGCAAAGCCACCAAGGTCACGAAGATCCCTGTAGTCACTGTGGCAACCACGATCACCAAGACCACCAGGACAGCCAGAGAAACAAGGCCACCAAGACTACCAAGGCCACCACTACCACTATGGCTGCCTTGGCCACCATGGCCTCCGTGTGGTCACTGCGGTCACCACTGGCACTGTGACCACTTCATCCACCACAGCAACTCTGGCCACTATGCCACGAGGACATTGCGCAGAACAATTTTATAAAATACTTATTAAAAAAAAAAATTATCAAATCACCACTATTAAATTTTTTTATCAAAATAATTCTGTTAAATAATTGTATCAAAAGAATTCCATTAAATAATGCTATCAAAACAGTTCAATTAAATTATTCTATAAAAACAAATCCATTATGAAATTATATCAAGGCAGCAAAAAGAGACAATTCTCAAGTAGGGCTCAATGTCGCTCCCCACACCCGTGTGAATATCTCTTCCTCTTGGACTCGAGGAGGATTTTTGGGGTGCACACCCTTCCCAAGGGAGGAACCTCGCACCCATTTCATTCCAAGCAGGAATACAGGACAGGAATCTTTGTCTGAGAGGGGATTGGATATTCCCAGCATCACGTGATGCTCAAGTGGACATGGGGAGGAGCGGGGCCAGGAGGTCAAGGAGAGTCCGTGCCCCTCTGCCCTGCCCAGTGAGACACATAGGAATGCTGTGTCCAGTTCTGCCCCGTGCAGTGTCCATTTCTGGGTTGCTCTGGACCCATTCCTGTGCTCAGGATGATGCTGCCTCAGCTGGGAGGTTGGTCCTGGTGCCCACTCTGGCTCCTTCCATCCTGACCCATTCTGGAATTTTGGGATCCTGGGAGTTGCGGTTCAGGAATTTTCCATTGGAGGGCAGAAGTGAGCGTGAAAAACCAGCTGCAGTTCCGGGTGCCACCAGCAGGCCGCAGCACGAGCTGCTGGTGCTGCCGAGTGCCCAACCCCGGGATCGGGAATGGTTTGGGATGGAGCGACCTTAAAGCGCGTCCGGGGCCAGCCCTGCCCAGCCAGGGACATCTTCCCCTGGGCCAGGCTGCTCCAAACCCCATCCAACCCTGGCCTTGAGCCCTTCCAGGGACGGGGCAGCTGCAGCTTCTCTGGACAGCCTGTGCCAGGGTATCACCACCCTCACAGGGCAGGTGTTTATAGGAAGATGGGTGTTGAGGTCCTTGAAAATCAACTCAGTGGGTCGGGGTCTTTAGGAGAAATGGTTGTAAATGTCTTAAAAATGGGTTTTGATGCCTCCACATGAGAAGTCATGACGTTTGTCATGGCACCCAGATGGTTTCAGCAGAGAGTTTGAACTCCCAAACTTTAGGGAATTTGGAGAAGTGGGTCCCCACAAAGTCTGTTGCATACCCAGACAGCCTGAATTTCTGTCAGGAGGTGTCAGGGGATCGGCAGCAACCCTGTGCGCCCTGGAACCACCCGCCGGCTGATCACACCTCATATGGGGAAGAAGGCTGAGAGCCTGGGGAGAGGAAGGAAGGCAAGGGGTTTTTAACTGGGAACCCAAACCCAAAACTTTCCCCAATTTTTCAATTAATTTAACAATAAGGCGAAAGAGAGGCATAAATATAGGAACGGATAAGTCTCCCTCAGCCTGAACATGATACAACTTCTTCCCTACACTGTCCCTAAAATAATGCAAAAAAACCAGAATAATTTGTAGAGTTAGGAAAGTATTTACAAATCCAATGAACAGAATTTTTAAGATTCCCTTTAGAAAACAAAAATGCTCCTAATTCAAGGCTACCCACAACTTGGTAATAGATGCCTCTGTCAGGAGAGCTAAGCCTAGGGCAACTAAGCTCATTACCCATCCTAGAGCTTCAATCCTGTGCCCAGAATTAAAAAAGAAAATAAAAGGAAAAGACCCAAATATATAATTAAGTCATAATTACGTCAATAAAATACATGGAATCGTAGAAAAGCAAAGCAGTGACAGAGTCAGAATACAACCTGAGACCCTTCTGGTTAGGGTGGTGGTCGCAGTCCATATAAAGCGGTCTTGTTGAAGTAGTGATCCTGTAGAAAGGTCTGGTAGCTCTTGTCCTCTGGAAAGCAGTGAAAAAGGCTGCTTTGGTGTTCCAAATCTCAGTTTTTATCTGGGTAGGAAAGGCTTGGCTCCTCCCCCTGGGTGGAGCATCTCCCACTGGGATGATGGAATTTTGTCAGTCATGCACTGGGACTCAATGGCCATTAACAGGAGATATCTCCTGGAGGAAGATAAAGAACATTGCTCCAGCTTTAACAAATGGCTCATTAACAGGAGATATCTCCCACAGGGATAAGAATCATTGCCCCACCTGGTTTCAGCAGATGGTGATACAATAAACTCTTTTGGGCACATCTTTACATTGTAACCTAGGAGAAGGACAAAAGAAGCCCAGGAAGCTCTGAGGGAGCTGGGGTTATATGGGAATGGCAGGGGGTGGGATAGAGCTGAATCGTTAAAACTGATATGCTCACGGACAAAGAGCCTCAAACTAATTAAAGTTAGAAATAGAACGTTTATTAAGACAATGGAGGGCTGCATGAGGGTAATACCTGTGCAAGGTTCCTTGTCCTCTATTTATTTCCCAAAATCTTACATTCCATACATTTGCATAACCCCAGCATCTTCCATCTCTACTCATCTGTCCTCATATTAAAATGAGGACAAAAGCCTCATTTAGCCTTAAAATGATGGCCAATTGCCATCACGAGTGTGCAATTCTTCTCTTGAATTTTGTTGGTGGTTTTGAAATGGGTCCATGTTTAAGGAAGATGAAGTAAGGAACGTCTTCATCAAGGCTCCGTGACCCTCTGGCACAGTCCAAGGTCCTCTGACTGGTGATGTGTTGGAGTCAGTGAGTCGGGGATCTCTCCAAATTCTTCAGAGAGAAATCAGAGTGCAGGGATTGAATTAAAACCTTTGGATGGATTGAAGTATGTTAAGCCACTGACACATAAGGTAGAGGTGTAAGTTTAAGTTTTAGGATAAGCAAGCAAGTCAGTAAGGAAGCTTTAGAATGAGCTTGAAGAGCTTCTAGTGAGTAAAAGGTTTTAGATGCCAGAGTAGAAGTGTGAGTTCTAGTGAAGGTTGGAAAACATAGTCCTAGATACTCGAGTTTCCATAGAGGGTTCAGGCCCATAGTTTTAGACATAATAAAACTATAGAAAGAATATTGCTTGCATTTTTTAGACTGAGCAAGATAGACGATATGTGTAGTTTATACATAACCTGGCGAGCTAAGAAACTGGAATTCTGATAGGTTAGGAGGAAATGGTTCAAATTTGTGTCTTAGATTGTCGGGAAGTTTCTATATGAGAGCATGGATTGGGGAGAGCTGGTGCGTTTTGCCATTGCTTTTTGCCATTTGCTTTTTGCTTTGCTTTGCTTTTTTCCTTCTCTCTTGCCACCATCATGAACATCCAAATAAAAGACAGGAGCTGCCACAGCAACATCGGCTCTGCCAGGACCTCCGGGAGCAGCTTCTGCTTTATTTGGGACTTTATACCAAAACTTAGCATGGATTTTAGTGTCTGTGTCTCTTTTGCCTTTTGAGACCGATGTGCTTCTGCAATAAACATGTTTATAGCAACTATAAGCTGCTTGGGTCATTAAAGGAGACAACCTGAAAAACTGGTGCCCAGAGCACCAGAGACAAAACCCCACCGTGGTGGATTGATGTAAAGTCCAGGTGTCTGCCATTATTCTACTGGCTCCAATCTGTTCTTATAACGGTTCACTTACTGTATCTCCTTCTATAAACGAAACTGAAACAAGCTCATCATGGCAAACAAGACTTTTACAGCTCTAGCTTGAGCATCTAATAATCATTAACCTATCGTTTGTTTATCTAACTTGCACCCTAATCACTATGAATTGCTTCTAATCCTTAGATAAAAATCTGAACTCTTTAAAATCACACTTCAAAGCAACTGGGGAATCCTCTGAAGGTACATTAGCGGAGCAAGAGGGGAGGACAAATAAGATACAGAGAATCTGGATAAGTTGCATTGTCCTGGGGATTCATTAAAGGGGATTCAGGGCGTGGTTTTCACCAAGTGTCCAATACACCAGATCACCTCAGCTTCACCTTTTGCTTTTGGTAAGTGCTGCTCCTTCTGTGCTGTCTTGGATTGAGGAGTGCTGAAAAGAACCCCATAGGTCTCCTCATGTCTTCCCTGAAAGGAGGCCCCAGAATGAGATTTGATTTGAACTCCTGGGAAAGGACACACATTTTGTAACTCAAAGTTGACCCTGATATCTGCATTTCCTGTGGGATCTCCAGACTTTAACAAACCCCTTTGAGCTTTTTGTGTATCAACGACAGCATCCGACCTGTGGGGTGCTTTTCAAAACAACTTGATCACAAAACAACTGTGAGACGCAGCAAAGACTGTTCAAATCCTGGTGCCAGGAAATCCAATTTGGGACAGAAGTTGATGGTTTTGCTATACAGTTTATACTCTGCTGGCCTTAACCTCAAGGAGATGTGGAACCAAGGGTGGAGATCACTGTGTCACAGAGAGCACTGGAAGTGGCAGCAGGAAAAAGAGCAAACATAGAAACTCACCTGGCATCTCTTTGGCCATTGCTCATGCCCATGGAGCCACATGGAAAAAAGAAATCTATTCACAGCACAGGGATCTCCGATTAAATATGAACAGGAAATATCATCCTTCTCGATAGCAGCCAGCTGCCCAAAGAAGGGGCCGTGCCACATTCCAGGGCACAGCAGTGTGGGGAATGTCAAATCCATGGGGGAGATAGCCTGGCAATAAAGCACGCTTCTGTTAATTCCTGATAAAGGAATTTTACAACCAAAGGGGTGGAGGCCTGGATAGAGTTGGGCAGATGGAAAATTGGCTGCTTATCAAAAGGCCCCAGTAAAGAGGGTGGGTGTGTGGTAACTCCCAATAAGCAGCCCAGTCCCACCCCAACTGATGCTACAGTTGGTGAAGGAGACAAAAACCAGCAAACCTCAGGGGAGTGGAGGGGATGGGGACAGGTCACCCAAGGCTCGGGGTGCCTACAGAGATGTCATCTGGTAGGGGACCCCTTTTGTGTCTGGGATGTGACAGCAACCCAGTGAGCATTGAGGAGTGGGGCTGGAGGCACTGGGGGATATGGGACCGTGGGATTGGGGTCCTGGGTTGGGGGGAGAAATAAGAGAGAATGGAAAATTTCAGTTTTCCTGAAGGTGCTGAATAGGGCTGAAAGATGAACAAGCAGAAAAATAAAAAAGATAGTGAAAGTGGGGAAACAACAGGGCAAAGGTGGCTGGAGTTGATGGAGAAACAGATAATGGGAGCACCAATGAGGAGTTTTTGGCAGGTTCTGCAAAACAGAAGCTGCAGTGCTGGATAAAAATCAAAAGGTCAAGGCAGGACAATCCAGGATATTGGAGTACTCAGTGAAAACTGCACAGTGAAGCCCCTTTTGAGGCTCCACAGTGGAGTAAAATTTTATCCAAAAAGAGGTGGAGCCATGCAAAATATTTACCGGAAAAGCCCTGGATTTTTGTCAGCTAAGAAGCCCATTTGAATGAATATTTATAAGTAGAGTGGATAAATACCCTGTGCAAAGCCCCCCTCAGATGCAGGAGCAGGAGAGATCCGCTGTGAGTCCGAGCTGATAAAGAATTCCGGCTATCTGGTTCTTCCAGCTGTGCCAGGGAGTTCACTCTGGCTGATTTCGGTATCAGGGGCTGGGGGGACACTGGGGACACATGGCGGGGGAGAGAGAGGACTGCAGGATTGGGGTCTGTGGGGGCATTGGTGGAATCACTGGGCTGGGATTGGGGTCCTGGAGTGCTCTGGGGGAAAGTGAGGGGGGACACGGGATGGTGGGAGTGGGGGTGGGGTGATGGGGGTATTGGTACACACTGTGGGGGTAGGGGGTGATGCCCGGATTTGGGTTGAGGTTCTGGGGTGACACGAAAGAAATTGGTGACTGGGAGTGTGATTGGGTTCTAGGGAGAGGCTGAGGGGAGCACTGAGGGGCTCAGGGAGTGACCCCAGGATTTGGGCAGGGGTGGCGGGGGGGGTGAGGGAAATTGTAATCATGGGAGTAGGATTGGGGTCCTTGAGGGTTTGTGGCACTGTGGGATTGGGATTGGAGTCCCTGGGACTGGGGGACATTGGGGAGGCAAAGTAACCACAGGATTTGGGATCAGTGACCCCAGAGATGTCCAGGGCTCTCCTGGCCAAGTGTGCCTTCCTTCCCCCTGGTCTGACCCTAGTGCCCTCCCCTGTTCCTCACTGAGGAACCCTCCCTGCGTCACCTCTGTGTCCCCTCTCTGTCCCCTCTCTGTCCCCCAGTGTCACCTCCATGTCCCCTCCATGTACCCCAGTGTCCGCACTGGTCCCTGTGGCCTCTCCCCTCCATGGCCCTCCTGGCTCTCACCCTGGCTTTGCTGGCAATGACCGTGGCCACCACGGCCATAACGGTGATACCCCTGGACATGGCCCTGAACTCCTTCGATGACCAGTACCAGGACTGTGGCCCTGCCATGAAGGCAGAGCTGCCGGCCCTGAACCGCTCTGAGTTCCAGAAGAATTCTCTGTTTGCCAAGGTCTGGCCAATGGCCGTGGGCATGCGGAAATTTGGGCGATACCCTCAGTACCCTCTGTCATCTTCTGCCCATGCCATCGCCATCATGGCCTACACCATGATTTACCTGCACAAGGAGTTCAACGACGCAGTGAGAGTGGCCGGACGCTCCCCCCAGGAATACCGGGACAGCTTCCACTTCAAAACTCTGCATTTCCTGCTGACCGACGCCCTGGCCACGCTGAGGGACTTTCAGGGGCGACAATGTTACTGTGTGTTCCGGGGGGTGGACCAGTACAAGTTTGAGGCAAATGTTGGCGACACCGTCCGGTTCGGTCAATTTGCGTCGTCGACGCTTTGTGAAAACGTTATCCATGATTTTGGGACAACCACGGTGTTCAAGGTGATCACGTGTCACGGTGCGTACATCAGGAACTTCTCCTTATATCCCGGAGAGGAGGAGGTGCTGATCCCGCCCTTTGAGAAGTTCAAGGTCAGCAAAATCATTGAGGGAACACAGAATGTGCAGATCCACCTCGACTCTTTTGGGACCTACAGCAGATACAACTGCGAGTGGCTGAAAGGTGGGGACAGCCTGGGGCCTTGAGGGCACTCACTGGGGCCATGGGGACACCCACTGGCGTCATGGGGACACCCCTGATGAGGCACAGGGGACAATGACACTCACTGGGGCCATGGGGACATGCACTGGGGCCATGGGGACACGCACTGATGGGACAATGACACTCTCTGGGGTTGGGGAATAGGAACAGCGGCAACCATGGTGTGTGTGGGGTCAAGAACACCCTGTGCTTGGGACACCAAGTCTGGGGACAGGAATGGCCATGACAGGGCACAGGGTTGGGGCCCCCCACATCTGGGAGAGGACAGGGCCAGGGACAGGTGCAGGACACCCCCGTTCCAACCCTGACCCTCTTCTCCAAAGTCAGTGCTGTGGGGACAGGCTTGTGTGCTGGATGTGGGTGGGCTGGAATCCTCCCAAGGTAATCTCAGATCTCCTGTCACCTCCTGTTTCCCTGACCCCTGTCACCCCTAACTCTCACCTTCAACCCCTGACCTCCCTGCCCCCTTCATCCTCCTTCCCCATCCTGTCACTGTCACCTCATGGCCCCCATCTCTCCTGTCACCCCCAGCCCCCATTATGGCCATCCCTGACCACCTCACTCAGCCATGGTTCCCCTGACCCCTCTCTTTTTTCTCCAGGTAAGAGCATCCCCAGGGCCCCTGCCACCTCAGAGGACTCCTCTGGGCCACCACAGTTCAGGCAAAGGGCACTAGGATCCTCTGGGCCGCAAAGCCACCAAGGTCACGAAGATCCCTGTAGTCACTGTGGCAACCACGATCACCAAGACCACCAGGACAGCCAGAGAAACAAGGCCACCAAGACTACCAAGGCCACCACTACCACTATGGCTGCCTTGGCCACCATGGCCTCCGTGTGGTCACTGCGGTCACCACTGGCACTGTGACCACTTCATCCACCACAGCAACTCTGGCCACTATGCCACGAGGACATTGCGCAGAACAATTTTATAAAATACTTATAAAAAAAAAAATTTATCAAATCACCACTATTAAATTTTTTTATCAAAATAATTCTGTTAAATAATTGTATCAAAAGAATTCCATTAAATAATTATATCAAAACAGTTCAATTAAATTATTCTATAAAAACAAATCCATTATGAAATTATATCAAGGCAGCAAAAAGAGACAATTCTCAAGTAGGGCTCAATGTCGCTCCCCACACCCGTGTGAATATCTCTTCCTCTTGGACTCGAGGAGGATTTTTGGGGTGCACACCCTTCCCAAGGGAGGAACCTCGCACCCATTTCATTCCAAGCAGGAATACAGGACAGGAATCTTTGTCTGAGAGGGGATTGGACATTCCCAGCATCACGTGATGCTCAAGTGGACATGGGGAGGAGCGGGGCCAGGAGGTCAAGGAGGGTCCGTGCCCCTCTGCCCTGCCCAGTGAGACACATAGGAATGCTGTGTCCAGTTCTGCCCCGTGCAGTGTCCATTTCTGGGTTGCTCTGGACCCATTCCTGTGCTCAGGATGATGCTGCCTCAGCTGGGAGGTTGGTCCTGGTGCCCACTCTGGCTCCTTCCATCCTGACCCATTCTGGAATTTTGGGATCCTGGGAGTTGCGGTTCAGGAATTTTCCATTGGAGGGCAGAAGTGAGCGTGAAAAACCAGCTGCAGTTCCGGGTGCCACCAGCAGGCCGCAGCACGAGCTGCTGGTGCTGCCGAGTGCCCAACCCCGGGATCGGGAATGGTTTGGGATGGAGCGACCTTAAAGCGCGTCCGGGGCCAGCCCTGCCCAGCCAGGGACATCTTCCCCTGGGCCAGGCTGCTCCAAACCCCATCCAACCCTGGCCTTGAGCCCTTCCAGGGACGGGGCAGCTGCAGCTTCTCTGGACAGCCTGTGCCAGGGCATCACCACCCACACAGAGCAGGAGTTTATAGGAAGATGGGCGGTGATATCCTTGAAAATCAACTCACTGGGTCGGGGTCTTTAGGAGAAATGGTTGTCTGTGTCTTAAAAATGGGTTTTTATGCCTCCACGTGAGAAGTCATGACGTTTGTCATGGCACCCAGTCATGGTTTCAGCAGAGAGTTTGAACTCCCAAATTTAAGGGAATTTGGGGAAGTGGGTCCTCACAAAGTCTGTTGCATACCCAGACAGCCTGAATTTCTGTCAGGAGGTATCAGGGGATCGGCAGCAACCCTGTGCACCCTGGAACCACCCGCTGGCTGATCATACCTCATGTGGGGAAGAAGGCTGAGAGCCTGGGGAGAGGAAGGAAGGCAAGTGATTTTTAATTGGGGACCCTAACCCAAAACTTTCCCCAATTTTTCAATTAATTTAACAATAACGCAAAAGAGAAGAATAAATATAGGAACGGATAAGTTTCCCTCAGCCTGAACATGATACAACTTCTTCCCTACACTGTCCCTAAAATAATGCAAAAAACCAGAATAATTTGTAGAGTTAGGAAAGTACTTACAAATCGAATGAACAGAATTTTTAAGATTCCCTTTAGAAATCTAAAATTCTCCTAATTCAAGGCTACCCACAACTTGGCAATACATGCCTCTCTCAGGAGGGCTAAGCCTAGGGGAACTAAGCTCATTACCCATCCTAGAGCTTCAATCCTGTGCCCAGAAGTAAAAAAGAAAACAAAAGGAAAAGACCCAAATATATAATTAAGTCATAATTACGTAAATAAAATTCATGGAATCGTAGAAAAGCAAAGCAGTGACAGAGTCAGAATACAACCTGAGACCCTGCTGGTTCGGGTGGTGGTTGCAGTCCATATAAAGTGGTCTTGTTGAAATAGTGATCCTGTAGAAAGGTCTGGTAGCTCTTGTCCTCTGGAAAGCAGTGGAAAAAGGCTGCTTTGGTGTTCCAAATCTCAGTTTTTATCTGGGTAGGAAAGGCTTGGCTCCTCCCCCTGGGTGGAGCATCTCCCAGTGATGGAATTTTATCAGTCATGCAGTGGCACTCAATGGCCATTAACAGGGGGTATCTCCTGGAGGAAGATAAAGAATATTGCTCCAGCTTTAACAAATGGCTCATTAACAGGAGATATCTCCCACAGGGATAAGAATCATTGCCCCACCTGGTTTCAGCAGATGGTGATACAATAAACTCTTTTGGGCACATCTTTACATTGTAACCTAGGAGAAGGACAAAAGAAGCCCTGGAAGTCTGAGGGAGCTGGGGTTATATGGGAATGGCAGGGGGTGGGATAGAGCTGAATCGTTAAAACTGATATGCTCATGGACAAAGAGCTTCAAACTAATTAAAGTTAGAAATTGTACGTTTATTAACACAATGGAGGGCTGCATGGAGGTAATACCTGTGCAAGGTTCCTTGTCCTCTATTTATTTCCCAAAATCTTACATTCCATACATTTGCATAACCCCAGCACCTCCCATTTCTACTCTTTATTAAAATGAGGACAAAAGCCTCATTTAGCCTTACGAGTGTACAATTCTTCTCTTGAATTTTGTTGGTGGTCTTGAAATGGGTCCATGTTTAAGGAAGATGAAGTAAGGAACGTCTTCATAATGTCTCTGTGACCCTCTGGCACAATCTGTGGTCCCCTGATTCGTGATGTGTTGGAGTCAGTGAGTCGGGGATCTCTCCAAATTCTTCAGAGAGAAATCAGAGTGCAGGGATTGAATTAAAACCTTTGGATGGATTGAAGTATGTTAAGCCACTGACACATGAGGTAGAGGTGTAAGTTTAAGTTTTAGGATAAGCAAGCAAGTCAGTAAGGAAGCTTTAGAATGAGCTTGAAGAGCTTCTAGTGAGTAAAAGGTTTTAGATGCCAGAGTAGAAGTGTGAGTTCTAGCGAAGATTGGAAAACATAGTCCTAGATACTCGAGTTTCCATAGAGGCTCCAGGCCCATAGTTTTAGACATAATAAAACTATAGAAAGAATATTGCTTGCATTTTTTAGACAGAACAAGATAGACAATATGTGTAGTTTATACATAACCTGGCGTGCTAAGAAACTGGAATTCTGATAATTTAAGAGGAAATGGTTCAAATTTGTGTCTTAGCTTGAAGGGAAGTTTCTATATGAGAGCATGGATTGGGGAGAGCTGGTGCGTTTTGCCATTTGCTTTTTGCTTTGCTTTGCTTTTTTCCTGCTCTGTCGCCACCATCATGAACATCCAAATAGAAGACAGGAGCTGCCACAGCAACATCGGCTCTGCCAGGACCTCCGGGAGCAGCTTCTGCTTTTTTTGGGACTTCATACCAAAACTTAGCAAGGTTTTTAGTGTCTGTGTCTCTTTTGCTTTTGAGACTGATGTGCTTCTGCAATAAACAACTTTATAGCAACTATAAGCTGCTTGGGTCATTAAAGAAGACAACCTGAAAAATTGGTGCCCAGAGCACCAGAGACAAAACCCCACCGTGATGATTGATAAAAAATTCCAGGTGTCTGCCATTCTTCTACTGGCTCCAATCTGTTCCTAAAACGGTTCACTTACTGCATCTCCTTGTATAAATGAAACTGAAACAAGCTCCCAAATGCAAACAATGCCCTTATTAACTCTAGCTTGAGCATCTAATAATCATTAACCTGTCGTTTGTTTTTCTAACTTGCACCCTAATCACTATGAATTACTTCTAATCTTTAGATAAAATCTGAACTATTTAAAATCACACTTCAAAGCAGCTGGGGAATCATGTGAGGGTACAATAGCGGAGCAAGAGGGGAGGGCAAATAGGACATAGAGAATCTGCAGAAGTAACATTGTCCTGGAGATTCATAAAAGGGGATTCAGGGCGTGATTTTCACTGAGTGTCCAATACGCCAGATCACCTCAGCTTCACTTTTCGCTTTTGGCGGGCACTGATCCTTCTGTGCTCCCTCTGATCGAAGTGTTCTGAAAAGCACCCAGAGGTCTCCTGAGTCTCCCCCACAAAGGAGGTCCCAGAATGAGCTTTGATTTGGACTCCTGAAGAAGGACACGCGTTCTGCAACTCAAAGCTGGCCCCAATACCTGCATTTCCTGTGGGATCTCCAGGCTTTAAAAAAGCCCTTTGAGCTTTTGTGTTTCAATGACAGCACCCGACCTGTAGGGTGCTTTTCAAAACAACTCGATCACAAAACAACTGTGAGCTGCAGCAGAGACTGTTCTGCTCATCCTAGGGGCCAGGAAAACTAATTTGGGACCTTAGGAGTTTATGGTTTTGCCATACAGTTTATACTCTGCTCACTGTAACCACAAGAGGATGTGGAACCAAGGGTGGAGCTCACAGTGTCACCAAGAGCTCTGCCAGTAGCAGCAGGAAAAAGAGCAAACATAGGAACTTAAATGAGGTCTGCTTTGGGTATTGCTCATGCCCGTGGAGCCACATGGAAAGAAAGAAATGTATTCACAGCACAGGGATCTCTGATTAAATACCAACAGGAAATATTGTCCTTCCTCGATAGCAGTCAAAGAAGGCACCGTGCCACATTCCAGGGCGCAGCAGCAGTGGGGGTTGCCAAATCCGTGGAGGAAGTTACATTGAAATAAATTGCTGCAGTGTTATTTCCTGATAAATTAACCCTTTGAGCTCAAACCCATCACCCCCAGGGATCGCTGAAAGAGGAAACAGTCCCGGGGATTGCAGGAAAACGGATTTTCTGAGATCACATGCCAGGAAGGGTTCAGGTATCTCCTGGTGTTGGTGGAGCCCTTTTTTGGGCCCTAGAGCTCCTCCTGCCACACCAACAGAGGAGGAAACACCCCCAAGGGACCATATCCAGGCTCGGGTTGCCTACAGAGATGTCATCTGATAGGGGACCCCATTTGGTGTCTGGGGTGTGACAGCAACCCAGTGAGGAGTCCTGAGCTGGGGGGAGAAATAAGAGAGAATGGAAAGTTTTGATTCCATTGAAGGTGTTGGATAGAACTGAAAGATGAACAAGCAGAAAAATAGAAAAGATAGTGAAAGTGGGGAAACAACAGGGCAAAGGTGGCTGGAGCTGATGGAGAAACAGATAAAGGGAACAGCAGTGAGGAGTTTTTGGCATGTTCTGTAACAGAGAAGCTGCAGAGCTGGATAAAAATCAAAAGGTCAAGGCAGAGCAATCCAGGATATTGGAGTACTCAGTGAAAACTGCACTCTGAAGCCACTTTTGTGGCTCCAGAGGGAAGTAAAATTTTATCACAAAAGAGGCGGAGCCATGCAAATTATTTACGGGAAAAGCCCTGTTTCTGTGTTAGCTAAGAAGACCATTTGAATGAAGATTTATAATTAAGATGCATAAATGCCCTCTGCAAAGACCCCCTTAGCTGTGGGAGAAGGAGAGATCACTGTGAGTCCGAGCTGATAAAGAATTCCGGCTCTCTGGTACCTCCAGCTGTGCCAGGGAGTTCACTCTGGCTGATTTCGGTATCAGGGGCTGAGGGGACACTGGGGACACTTGGGGGGCACAGGGGACTCTGGGATTGGGTTCTGGGGGGACACTGCGGAGTCACAGGACTGGGATCGGGGTCCTGGTGTGCTCTGGGGGATAGTGAGAGGGGACCCGGGATAGTGGGAGTGGGATTGGGGTCATGGGGTCACTGGGACACACTCTGGGGTAGGGGGTGATGCCCAGATTTGGGTTGAGTTTCTGGAGTGACACCAAAGAAATTTGGGACTGGGAGTGGGATTGGGGTCTGGGACAGTCTGAGGGGAACACTGAGGGACTCACGGAATGACCCCAGAATGTGGGCTGGGGTCCTGGGTGGGCTGAGGGGAATTGCAATAATGGGAGTAGGATTGGTCTTCTGGGGGGCCATGGTACTGTGGGATTGGTGTCCCTGGGGGCCAGGGGAAGTTGGAGAGGCAAAAGTAACCCCAGGATTTGGGATGAGTGACCCCAGACATGTGCAGGGGTCTCCTGGCCAGGAGTGCCTCCCTTCCCCCTGGGCTGACCCCACTGCCCTCCCCAGTCCCTCACTGCAGAGCCCTCCACCTGTTATTTCCGTGTCCTTTTGGTGTCCCCAGTGTCCGCACTGGTCCCTGTGGCCTCTCCCCTCCATGGCCCTCCTGGCTCTCACCCTGGCTCTGCTGGCAATGACCGTGGCCACCACGGCCATAACGGTGAGACCCCTGGACATGGCCCCGGACTCCTTCGATGACCAGTACCAGAACTGCAGCCATGCCATGATGGAGGAGCTGCGGACCCTGAAACACTCCGAGCTCCAGAACAATTCTCTGTTCGCCAAGGTCTGGCCAAAGGCTGTGCACTTGTGGAAATTTTGGGGATCCCCTCAGTACCCTCTGTCATCCTCAGCCCACACATTCGCCCTCATGGCCTACACCATGGATGACCTGTCTGAGCAGTTCGATGATGAAGTGAGAGTGGCCGGGCGCTCCCCCCAGGAACACCGGGACACCTTTGACTACAAAACGCTGCATTTCCTGCTGACCGACGCCGTGGCAACGCTGAGGGCTGCTCAGGGGCAGAAATGTCACTGTGTGACCTGGGGCGTGGATGACTACAAGTTCAATGCAAATGTTGGCGACATCGTCCTGTTCGGCCAATTCATGTCGTCAACGCTTTGCGAAAATATCTTCCACCATTTCAGGACCACCACGGTGTTCAAGGTGCAGACGTGTCACGGAGCAGATATCAGGGAATTCTCCAGATATCCCAATGTGAAGGGGCTGCTGATCCCACCCTTTGAGAAGTTCAATGTCACCGAAGTCGTGGAGAAAGGGACGAGTGTGGAGATCCACCTCAACTCCATCGGGACCTACAGCAAATACAACTGCGAGTGGCTGAAAGGTGGGGACAGCCTGGGGCCATGGGAACACCCACTGGGGCCGTGGGGACACCCACTGGGGCCATGGAGACACCCCTGATGAGGCACAGGGGACAATGACACTCACTGGGGATGGGGAACAGGGATGGGGCCCCCACATCTGGGAAGAAACAGGGACAGGGACAGGGACGTCATCTCCACAGACAGTGCTGTGGAGACGGGCCCTGTGTGCTGGACGTGGATGGGCTGTGGTCCCCCATGGCACCCCCTCTCCCCTGCCAACCTCTGTCACCCCTAAGCCCACCATGACTCCCTGACCTCCCTGGCCCCTGCACCTCCCCCATGCCCCCCCACATCCTGTCACTGTCACCTCATGGCCCCCATCTCTCCTGTCAACCCCAGCCCCCATTATCGTCATCCCCAACCCCCTCACTCAGCCATGGTCATCCTGACCCCTCTCTTTGTCCCCCAGGTGGAAGCGTCCCCACAACTCCTGCCACTTCAGAGAATTCCTCCTGGTCACCACAGCCCTCACAGTGGCCACTGAGATCCTCTGAGCCATGAAGCCACCAAGGTCACCAAGATCTCTGTAGTCACTGTGGCAACCTTGATCAGCAAGACCAGCAGGACAGCCAGAGAAACAAGGCCACCAAACTACCTAGGCTACCACTGCCACTATGGCCACCTTGGCCACCGTGTGGTCACTGGGGCCACCACTGGCACTGTGACCACTGCATCCCCCACAGTCACTGTGGCCACAGTGTCATGACGACATTTTGCAAAACAATTTTATAAAATACTTATATGAAAAAATTGTATCAAATCAATTCTATTAAATTGTTCTATCAAAACAATTCTGTTAAATAATTGTATTAAGTAAATTGTATGGAAACCATTATATTAAATATTCTGTTCAAATCAGTTCCATTAAATTCTTCTATTAAAACAGATCCATTAAATATTTCTGTCAAAGGAGGAAAAAGAGGCAATTCTCAAGCAGGGCTCAATGTCACTCCCCACACCCATGGTAACATCTCTTTCTCTCTGCTTCAAGGAGGATTTTTAGGGAAGACCCCCTTCCCAAGGGAGGAACTTCATACCCATTAAATTCCTAGCAGGAATAAGGTAAAGGAATGGCTATCTGAGAGGGGACTGGATGTTCCCAGGGTCAGGTGATGTTCAAGGGGACATTGGGAGGAGTGGGGCCAGGAGGTCAAAGAGTGACTGTGCCCCTCTGCCCTGCCCAGTGAGACACATCGGGACTGATGTGTCTGGTTCTGCCCAGTGCCATGTCTGGTTCTATCCAGTAATATGTCCATTTGTGCCCAGTGCTGTTTCCAGTTCAATCCAGTGATATGTTCAGCTCTGTCCAGTGTTGTGTCCAATTCTGTGCTGTCCTGGACTCAGTCCTGGTCTCAGCTGCCTCAGCTGGGAGGTTGGACCTGGTGCCCACTCTGGCTCCTTCCATCCTGACCCATTCTGGAATTTTGGGATTCTGGGAGTTGCGGTTCAGGAATTGCCCACTAGAGGGCAGCAGCAAGTGTGAGAAACCAGCTGCAGTTCCGGGTGCCACCAGCAGGCGGCAGCACGAGCTGCTGGTGCTGCTGAGCGCCCGGCCCCAGAGCTTGGGAATGGTTCGGGATGGAGCGACCTTAAAGCGCGTCCAGGGCCAGCCCTGCCCGGCCAGGGACATCTTCCCCAGGGCCAGGCTGCTCCAGAGCCTGCCCAGACCAGCCTGGGACATGGCCAGGGACGGGGCAGCCACAGCTTCTCTGGGCAGCCTGTGCCAGGCCATCACCACCCTCACAGGGCAGGTGTTTATAGGAAGACAGGTGTTGACGTCCTTGAAAATCAACTTAGTGGGTCGGGGTCTTTAGGAGAAACGGTTTTCAGTGTCTTCAAAATGGGTTTTGATGTCTCCACATGAGAAGATATTAAGTTTTTCACAGCACCCAGGTGGTTTCACTAGAAAGTTTGAATTCTGGATTTTAGGGTAATAGGAGGTAATCTTTCTTATTATTGTTAAGTTATTGAGAAATTGGGAAAGTTTTGGGTTATGGTCCCCAGTTAAAACTCCTTCCTCACCTTCCTCTCCCCATGCTCCAAGCCTTCTTCCCCACATGAGGGGTGATCAGTAGGTGGTTCTAGAGTGCACAGGGTTGCTGCCAATTCCCTGACACCTCCTGACAGAAGTTCAGGCTGTCGGGGATATATAACAGACTTTGTGGAGACACACAATGAAATGGATGAAATCCAGAAATCACAGAAATCGCAGGACAAAAGTCTGACAAATCCGCTGGAAAGGAGATATGATGAAATGAAATGAGATGGAAAAAAATCCCGGAAATTTGGAAATGGGGTGACCACTGAAATGGACTCAGATGATAAGAAATGCAGGAAAATTGACTAAAACTTGCTAAAATTACTCCTAAAAGCCTCCTGAAATCACAGAAGAAATGGAAAAATAGAGCCTATAGGGTGGTTGCTATAAAATTAAAATGGCGTTGATGCCTTAAGTTCCGAGTTCTCTTTTCTGCTTGTATATGCTTTTCTGTTGTGCTTAGGGTGATGAAGACAAGATAGTCCGATTCCAGCTATTGATTCAAGGACAGTTTCTTCAAACTCTAGGCCCTAATTATAAACAATGTGAGATGAGGAGGGTAGGCCAGCCAGGAGAAGAGTAGGATGACACCTTACAATTTGGGACTATTAATTGGATGGTTGGCTCCTGTATGTAAATGGACTGAAGTTTATAAAAATGTGAAATCATGTGACCAAGCTCTCTTTTGCTTCCATCTTGGAGCCACTCAGGCAGGGCAGGGGCCACACTGTGGCACAGGTACTGCCAGAGTGTGGCCTTTGAAGGCCTTTCAATAAATACCCATTTTATTTCTCCTAACTCTGTGTGATCTCTGTTCCAGCTCCTAAAGGCAACAATTCACACGATACTTACGGCTCTTTTTCTTGTGTGGGTTCTTCGTGCTCGTAGCTTTTTCACTTTTTCACTGCAGCTTTTCTGAGAGCTCTGAGCCCTTTTTTCCCCTTTTGATTGCTGCACTGGCTTTTTGGCTTGAGATTCTGATTGGTTCTGAAAAGTATCACGATTCCCCCAGGCCGCTGAATTCAGCGAGGCACCTCCGGAGCAGAGTGGAGACTTCCTGAAACCGCTAATCAGAATCACGTTGGGGTCACCAAGATTGTTATTGATAATAGAGAGATTAAGCTAAATTAGGCATAATAAAAAATAAACTATATTTATTTTGTGACTGGGATACGGTCCATGACAGCCACAATCGTAAAGGCCCACACGAAGCCCAGAGTTGGAGATGGGTGAACACACTCTGATCTGATCTCTATCACATCAGATCCCCCAGTGTTCACCAAACCACTTTGTTTAGCCCAGTTTTATACAGGCTTTTTTAGCCCGGAGCGGAGGTCTTTGTCTTCTTTCGTCATTCTGCAAATTCTTGTGGTTTTCTTTCACTGCATTGGGCTGGACAAAACCATATTCTGGGAGACAATAAATTCTAATGAAGACAGGTTCTCCTTTATGGGAAGATGGAATTCAGATGTAGTTTTCTTGATGGCTCTGGTTACCTGAATCGCAGGTGCTTGCTGGGTGCTCATTGCTTGGGTGTTCCCTGCACAGAGCCACCTCTGCTTTGGCTAGGTCCATTTAGTTGTTAATATGGACTGTCCTGCTTTTGTTGGATGTTACAATGATGTGATGAAGTTATCTGTGTCCTTTTTGTCTGTGGTCCTTTTTTTGGATTCTGAGCTTTATTATTTTGTTCATACAAACATTGCTTATTCTACATGACTGTACAACTTTACACAAATTACATTGTATCATATGTCACAATAATTAAAGGCAATTGTTTGCATAGAATTATTTAGAAAAATTGTTTTCATAGAACGATTTAATGAAATTGTTTTGATACAATAATTCTAAAAGAATTTTTTACTAGAATTGCTTTGCACAATGGCCTTGGTAGCCACAGTGGCCACAGTGGCTGTGGTAGCCTTGTGGCTCAGTGGCCTTGGTGCTTATAGTGACCATGGTAGCCAGAGTGGCAGTGGTGGCTGCAATGGCCACACTTACCGATGGTGGCTGCAGTGACCATATGGAGGCCATGGTGGCCAAGGTGACAATAGTGGCAGTGGTGGCCTTGGTGGCCTTGGTAACCTTGTTTCTCTGGCTGTCCTGGTGGTCTTGGTGATCATGGTTGCCAGAGTAACCATAGTAATCACAATGACCTTGGTGGCTTCATGACTCAGAGGATGCTGGTACCCATTGCCAGGACTATGGTGGCCAGGAAGAGTCCTCCAATGTGACAGGGTGCCCTGGGGACGCTCCCACCTGGGGGACAAAGATGGGAGTCAGGTGGACCATGGGAGAGTGAGGGGGTTGGGGACGGCCATAACGGGGGTTGGGGGTGACAGGAGAGATGGGGGCCAAGAGGTGACAGTGACAGGGTTTGGTGGGACATGGGAAGGTGACAGGGGCCAAGGAGGTTAGGGGGGTCATGGTGGGCTTCGGGGTGACAGCGGTCAGGGAAAGAGGGGATGACAAGAGATCAGGGGATGCCATGTAGTATCCTGGCCCACCCACATCCAGCACACAGGGTCTGTCCCCACAGCACTGTCTGTGGAGAGGAGGGAAAGGGTCAGAATGGGGATGTCTTCCCTGTCCCTGTCCCCTCCCAGATGTGCTGGTTCCCCTCGCTCTGCCCTGTCCCCAGAATTGGTGTCCCCAGCACAGGCTGTCCTTCTCCCCACACACACTGTGAGTGCCCCATCCCTGTTCCCTATCCCCAGTGAGTGTCATTGTCCCCTGTACCACATCATGGGTGTCCCCATGGGCACTGTTGGTGTCCCCATGGCCCCAGTGGGTGTCCCCACGGTCCCAGTGGGTGTCCCCACCTGTCAGCCATTCGCAGTTATATTTGCTGTAGGTCCCGATGGATTCAAGCTGCATACTGAATGTGCTCTTCCCATCCCCGTTGACTTTGGTGACCTTGAACTTCTCGAAGGGTGGGATCAGCACCTCCTCTGAGGGGTACACAGAGCGTGCCGGGATGACCACGCCATGACACGTCTGCACCTCAAACATTGTGGCAGTCTCGAGACTGTAGACGACACTTCCACAAGTTGACCCCTGCGCGAATTGACCGAACCGGACGGTGTCACCAACATTTGCCTTGTACTGGTTCTTGCCTATCCACAGGAGCACACAGCGACATTTCTGCTCCTCCTTCTGAGCAGCCCTCAGCGTGGCCAGGGCGTCAGCCAGCAGGAAATGCAGCGTTTTGAAGTGGAAATTGTCCCGGTATTCCTGGGGGGTGCACCCGGCCACTCTCATGTTTTTGTTGAACTCCTCATACAGGTCATCCATGGTGTAGGCCATGATGGCAATGGCCTGGGCTGGGTACGACAGAGGGGACACACGGGACCCCCATCTCTACCACTCGTCCACAGACTTTGCCCAGCCCTTGGCAAACAGAGGATTGGTCTGGAACTCAGAGCGGTTCAGGGCTGGCAGTGCTGCCTTCATGGCAGGGCCACAGCCCCGGTACTGGTCATCGAAGGAGTCTGGAGCCATGTCCAGGGGCTTCAACTTTACAGATGAGGTGGCCACGGTCATTGCCAGCAGTGCCAAGGTGAGAGCCAGGAGTGCCATGGAGGGGAGAGGCCACAGAGACCAGTGCGGAATCTGGGGGACACAGAGGGGACACACAGAGGTGACACTGGGACACACAGACAGGACATGGATGTGACAGAGAGGAGGCACGGAGGTGACACTGGGGGTCACTGAGGGGACACAGATGTGACACTGGGGGTCACAAAAGCGACACAGAGGTGACACTGGAGGACATAGAAGGGACACGAAGGTGACTCTGGGGGACACAGGAGTGACACTGAGGGACGCAGAGGGGACACTGGGATGATTCCTCAGTGTGGGACTGGGGAGGGCAGTGGGGTCAGCACAGGGGGAAGGGAGGCACTCCTGGCCAGGAGACCCCTGAACATGTCCTGAGTCCCTCATCCCAAATCCTGGGGTTACTTTTGCCTCCTCAAAGTCCCCTAACCTCCCAGGGACTCCAATCGCAATCCCACAGTACCATGGCCCACCACCCCCCCAGAAGCCAAATCCTAATCCCATGATTACAGTCCCCCTCAGCCCTCCCTCCAACCCTTGCCCAAATCCTGGGGTCACTCCCTGAGCCCCTCTGTGTTCCACTCATCCTCTCTCCAGACCCCAGTCCCAGTCCCCAATTTCTTTGGTGTTACCCCAGAGCCTCAACCCAAATCCGGGCATCACCCCCTACCCCCACAGTGTGTTCCAGCCCTCCCATGACCCCAACCCCATTCCCACCACCCTGTGTCCCCCCACAATTTCCCCCAGAGCAGCCCCTGACCCTAATCCCACAGTCCCCTGTCCTCCCCAATTATCCCCAGTGTCCCACCTTCCCTTGATACCGAAATCGGCTGGAGTGACACACCTGGAGGTTCCAGAGGACCGGAATTCTTTATCAGCTCGGACTCACAGCAGATCTCTCCTGCTCCTGCAGCTCAAGGGGGCTTTGCACAAGGTATTTATCCACCCTAATTATAAATATTCGTTAAAATTGCTTCCTAGCTAATACAGAATCAGTACTTTTCCTGGCTCTGCCTCTTTTAGGGTAGAATTTACTGTCCTGGAATCCTAAAATGGGGTTTGGGGGCGTGGTTTTCACTAAATGCCCCAATATCCTGCCTCACCTCGCCTTGAACTTTCGGTTTTGGCCGAAGCTGCAGCTTCTGTGTTTCAGAACTTGCCAAAAAAGTCCTCACTGGAGTTCCCTTTGTCAGTTTCTCCACCAGCTCCAGCCCCGTTTATTCTGCTGTGACCCCACTTTTACATCCTTCTATGTTTTCTGCTTGCTCATGTTTCAGCCCTATCCAGCCCCTTCAGGGGAACTGAAACTTTCTCTTCTCTCTCTTATTTCTCATCCCCCAGGATGCCAATCCCACGGTCTCACATCCCCCAGTGTCCCCAGTCCCACTGCCCAGGGCTCACTGGGTTGTTTTCACACCCCAGATATCAAGTGGGGTCCCCTCCCAGACGACATCAGTGTAGGCACTCTGACAAACGGGGATGATCTCTTGGAGGAGTTCCCTGGCCATGTGAGGCAGGAGAAGTTCTGAACCCCCAAGACCGAGATCCACCAACACCAGGAGATAACTGAATCCTTCCTGGCCTTGTACCTCAGAAAATCCATTTGCCTGCAATCTGCGGGAGTGTTTACTCTTTCAGGGATCCCTGGCTGTGATGAGTTTGAGCTCAAAGGGTTAATTTATCAGGAATTAACACCACGGTGCTTTATTGCAGGGTAATTTCCCCCACAGATTTGACAATCCCCAAACTGCTGCACCCTGGAATGTGGCACGGTGCCTTCTTTGACTGCTATCGAGGAAGGACATAATTTTCTGTTGATATTTAATCAGAGATCAATGTGCTGTGAGTAGATTTCTTTCTTTCCATGTGGCTCCACTGGCATGAGTAATGCCCAAAGCAGATCTCATGTGAGTTCTTCTGTTTGCTCTTTTTCCTGCTGCCACTTCCTGAACTCTTTCTGACACTGTGAGCTCCGCCCTTGGTTTCACATCTCCTTGGGGTTACAGTGAGCAGAGTATAAACTGTATGGCAAAACCATAAACTCCTAAGGTCCCAAATTAGTTTTCCTGGCCCCCAGGATTTAAACAATCTCTGCTGCAGCTCACAGTTATTTGTGACCTAGTTGTTTTGAAAAGCACCCCACAGTTCGGATGCTGTCATTGGTACACAAAAAGCTCAAAGGGTTTTGTTAATGTCAGGAGATCCTACAGGAGATACCAACATCGGGCCCTTGTTTGAGTTACAGAACGTGTGTCCTTCCTCAGGAGTCCAAATCAAACTCATTCTGGGGCCTCATTTATGGGGGAGACTCACGAGACCTGTGGGGTGCTTTTCAGAACTGCTCAATCACAGGGAGCACAGGGGGAGCAGCACCTGCGAAAAGCAAAAAGTGAGGCTGAGGTGATCTGGTGTACTGGGACACTCAGTGAAAACCACGCCATGAATCCCCTGTTATCACTCTCCAAGACAATGCAACTTCTGCAGATTCTCTGTATCCTATTTGCCCTCCGTTCTTGCTCGGCCACTGTACCCTCACATGATTCCCCAGTTGCTCTGAGTCGTGATTTTAAAGAATTCAGATTTTATCTAAGGATCAGAAGCAATTCATTGTGATTAGGATGCAAGTTAGATAAACAAACGACAGGTTAATGATTATTAGATGCTCAATCTAGAGCTAATAAAGGTGTTGTTTGCCATGATGAGCTTGTTTGAGTTTCGTTTATAGAAGGACATGGAGTAATTGAACCATTTTAAGAACAGATTGGAACCAGTAGAAGAATGGCAGACACCTGGACTTTACATCAGTCCACCATGGTGGGGTTTTGTCTCTGGTGCTCTGGGCAACAATTCTTTGGGTTTTCTTCTTTAATGACCCAAGCAGCGAATAGATTCTATAAAGTTGTTTATTGCAGAAGCACATCAGTCTCAAATTCAGAAGAGTCACAGGCACTAAAGTCCATGCTAAGTTTTGGTATAAAGTCCCAAATAGAAGCAGAAGCTGCTCCCAGAGTGCTGGTGGGGCAGATGTTGCTGTGAAAGATCCTGTCTTCTTCTTGGGTGCTCGTGATGGTGGTGAGAGAGCAGGAAAAAAAGCAAAGCAAAGGAAATCAAAAGCAAATGGCAAAAAGCAATGACAAAAAGCACCATCTCTCCCCAATCCATGCTCTTATATAGAATCTTCCCATCAAGCTAAGACACAAATTCAAAATATTTCTTCTTAACCTATCAGAATTCCAGTTTCTTCGCACACCAGGTTATCAGAGCCAAGAACCCTGGGAACAGAGATACGTGAGTGACGGAATAAAAGGATGTTCTGTTTGTTTAGCATCTGGGTCAGGTGCTAGGAGGGTTTGTAAATTGTAATTTTGTAAAGTGTAAATTTCTTTTGGAGAACCTTATGGCTCTAACCAGAATTGTTGTTCTCTTTATCTGTGGGTAAGAAGGAACGCCTTCTTAAAGAGTAAGTGTGAATTGCAGTGCTCTTAGCTTGAAGCCAAAGGCTGGTGCAGCTGATTAGTGTTTGTGCTCTGACTCTGAGGGTTGTGAGCTTGAATCCTGACTGTTTGTGCTTTGCTGTTTTGTCTGGGTTTGATTTGGGTTTGCCAATTTTATATACTCAGTTTCTCTTGGAGATAGGATTTAGGAGCAGAAACAAGGCAGGTCTAAAACTTAAAACAGTATAAAAAGAAAATTTATTAATAATACAGAGAAAATAAGGAATTTGGAATAAGACTTTCAGATCACTCCCTCCTTCCCCCCTCACCACTTTCCATATTTCTTAACAACAACATACAGAGAACACTTCAGTCCGTTTTCCACTTAAATAGTTATTTCAATTCGCTCTAGAGAGAAAAATTCTTTTTTGGTTTAGCCATAGTGAGTGTCTTCACTTTCACAATTTGCATCCGGGGAAAACTCTGCAAATCGTGGAAACTCCTCCCATCTTCACAGTCTTTCCAGAGCTGTGTTATGGGTTATGTCAAACACATGGGGGGGTTACTTTTAAGGGCAAGCTGTTCAAAGACAAAAATTCTCTTCATCTCTCTTTCCATCAAATGTCTCTGTCCATCTTTCTAGTCTCCAGAACAGAGACCCCCATTCCCTTGGGCAAAGGATCTTTCTCTCCAACACTTCAACCCCCCAAAGTAGTTCTCCACAATTTAAAGGAATTTTCAGTGTAGTCCAGTCCCCCCATAGCCCACAAAAAAGGTTTTTCAGCCAACCTGTCCGTGGCATCTCTTCAATCTCTTCCCATCTGGAAACAGCTTTTCCTTCACTGACTTCAGTATATACTCCCTGCTTTATTCCTCTAATTCAGGGGAGCTCAGGAGATCTGCAGTCTTATCCGAGCATTAGAACAGTTACAATTGTACACAGAAGGTGAAGGGAGCCTGGCCACGCCATCCTGGAAACCGTGCCAAGATTTTCCAGCAGCACGAGCTGCGTGAGGGAGACTCAGCTGGAACAGAGCCCGGCTGCATTTCTCCCAAGCTGCGTGGGCAGCTGGGGGGCTTCTCCTCCCCCTGGCTGCTTCCAATTTGGTGGCTCAGCTCTGGTCATGCTGAGGAAAATGAGGATCTTAGCAAAGGTTTCCCTTTCCCCTGGCCATCAGGGACCCTAGCTGAAAATGTTGGGAGGGGGACTCGGTGTCTCCCCCACCCCTGCTTGGCTGGGCTGCATGGGGAGGGTGGCCGGGCCTGGCCAAGCTGGGCTGGCTGGTCTTACCTTCAGAGGCCAGAAGTCAAAAGAGAGAGATTAACTTTGCTGGTGTAATTCATGAAAGCAAAATAATTTTTAAATGGTTAGCCAGGCTATCAATTATTAAATCAGCTTTCCAGTTTGTCCCTGCAGCTCACAGAGGAAGTTCTCATAGAGGGAACAGCCTCTGTGTGTCTCTGGGCTTTGTGCTCCTCGTCTCAGGTGACTTTTCATGCACAACCAGCACAAGTGGTCACAGTGCCAGTGGTGGCCACAGTGACCACATGGAGGCCATGGCAGCCAAGGCAGCCATAGTGGCAGTGGTGGCCGTGGTAGCCTTGGTGGCCTTGTTTTTCTCAGTGTCCTGGTGGTCTTGGGAATCGTAGATTTTACAGTGACCACAGATATCTTCGTTGCTTTGTGCCTTAGAGGATCCCTGTGGCCCTTGCCAGAGCTGTGGTGACCAGGAGGAGTCCCCTGAGATGGCGAGGGCTTTGGGGCCGCTACCACCTGGGGGACAAAGAGAATAGTCAGGGGGACCATGAGGGAATGAAGGGGTCAGGGACAGCCATAATGGGAGCTGGGGGTGACAGGAGAGATGGGGGCCATGAGGCGACAGTGACAGGGTTTGGGGTGGGGGTATAAGGGGTTGCAGGGGCCAGGGAGGTCAGGGAGGTCACGGTGGGCTTAGGGGTGACAGGGGTCAGGGTGACAGGGGCTGACAGGGGACAGGGGGTTCCTTGGGGTGTCCCAGCCCACCCACATCCAGCACATAGGACCTGTCCCCACAGCACGGTCTGTGGAGACAGGAGGGACAGGGTAGAACAGGATGTCACTGTCCCTGTCCCCTCCCAGATGTTGGGGTCCTCATCCCGGTGCCCTGTCATGGGCATTCCTTACCCAGACTTGGTGTCCCCAGCACAGGGTGTCCTTGTCCCCACACACACCATAATTGTGTCCCTCTCCCCCATCCCCAGAGAGTGTCACTGTCCCCTGTGCCTCATCAGGGGTGTCCCTATGACCCCAGTGGATGTTCCCATGTCCCCAGTGGGTGTCCCCATGTCCCCAGGGGTGACCCCATGGCCCCAGTGGGTGTCCCCACCTCTCAGCAACTCGCAGTTGTATTTGCTGTAGATCCCAATGGAGTTGAGGTGGATCCGCACGTTCTTCTTCCCCTCGATGACTTTGGTGACCTTGAACTTCTCGAAGGGTGGGATCAGCACCTCCTCCTCATCGTCAAAGTAGGAGAATTCCTCGATGTACGCGCCGTAACATGTTCGCACCACAAATGTCGTGGTTGTCCCGAAAATTTTGGTGCGACCTTCGCAACGTGACGACGACGCGAATTGACCGAACCGGACGGTGTCACCAACATTCGCCTTGAACTTGAACTTTTTCACCCCCCTGAACACACATTCACATTTCTGTCCCTTCATGAGCTTCAGCGTGGCCAGGGCGTCGGTCAGCAGGAAATGCAGAGTTTTGAAGTGGAATTTGTCCCGGTATGCCTCGGGGGAGCGTCCGGCCACTCTCACTTCGTTATTGAACTGCTCGTACAGGTCGTTCATGGTGTAGGCCATGATGGCAATGGCCTGCTCTGGGTATGACAGAGGGTACAGAGGGGACCCCAGTCTGTGCCACTCTTTCACAGCCTCAGGCCAGACCTCAGCGAACAGAGAATTCCTCTGTAACTCAGAACGGTTCAGGGTCGGCAGCTTCGTCTTCATGTCAGAACCACAGCCCTGGTACTGGTCATCGAAGGAGTTCGGGGCCATGTCCAGAGGTATCTCCGTTATGGCCGTGGTGGCCACGGTCATTGCCAGCAGAGCCAGGGTGAGAGCCAGGAGGGCTATGGAGGGGAGAGGCCACAGGGACCAGTGTGGACACTGGGGGACACAGAGGGGACATGGAGGGGACACTGGGAGGGTTCCTCAGTGAGGGACTGAGGAGGGCAGTGGGGTCAGCCCAGGGGGAAGGGAGGCACTCCTGGCCAGAAGAGCCCTGGACATGTCTGGGATCCCTCATCCCAAATCCTGGGGTTAGTTTTGTCTCCCCAATATCCCCCAGCCCCCAGGGACCCCAGTCCCACAGTACAATGGCCCCCCCAGAAGCCCAATCCTACTCCCATGATTACAATTCCCCTCAGCCTCCCCAGGACCCCAGCCCAAATCCTGGGGTCACTCCCTGAGCCCCTCAGTGTTCCCCTCAGCCTGTCCCCAGACCCAAATCCCACTCCCAGTCCCAAATTTCTTTGCTGTCTCCCCAGAACCTCAACCCAACATCACCCCCTACCCCCCACAGTGTGTCCCAGCCTCCCCATGACCCCAATCCCACTCCCACCATCCCGTGTCCCCCCTCACTTTCCCCTAGAGCACCCCAGGACCCCAATCCCAGTCCTGTGACTCCCCCAGTGCCCCCCAGACCCCAATCCCACAGTCCCCTGTCCCCCCAGTGTCCCCAGTGTCCCCCCAGCCCCTGATACCGAAATCAGCCGGAGTGAACTCCCTGGCACAGCTGGAGGTACCAGAGAGCCGGAATTCTTTATCACCTCGGACTCACAGCGGATCTCTCCTGCTCCTGCAGCTCAGGGGGACTTTCCACAGGGTATTTATCCACCCTAATTTTAAATATTCGTTAAAATGAGCTGTGTAGCTAACACAGACACAGGGCTTTTCCCGTAAACACTTTGCATGGCTCCGCCTCTTTTTAGGAAATAATTTTGCTGCCCTGGGGAGCCATAAAAGGAGATTCAGGGCGTGGTTTCCACTGAGTGCTCCAATATCCTGGATCACACGCCTAGAATTTCTGCTTTTTGTCCAGGGCTGCCCCTTTTGTGTTACAGAACTTGCCAAAAACCACCCTTGAGTTCCCTTTATCACTTTCTCCAGTGGCTCCAGCCACGTTTATCCTGCTGTGACCCCACTCTTTCATCCTTTTATGTCTTCCTGCTTGTTCATTCTTCAGCCCCATCCTGCACCTTCTGGGGAACTGGATCTTTCTCTTCTCTCTCTTATTTCTCACCCCCCAGGACCCCAATTCCATGATCCCATGTTCCCCAGTGCCCCCAGTCCCACTCTCCACTGCTCACTGGTTTGCTCAAATTTTCGGAGGATACAGCCCCATTTTTATCCCAATTTCCTGGCTGCATCTCCCTCTCTCTTTCCCCATTGCTGAGGTACATGAGAGCTACAGATTTCCTGGAACACCTGATACCTAAGATTCCCCTCTAATGTATAACTCTCCCTTTTAATTTTTAATTCTTATGGAATAAACCTCGTTTTCCCCATTGCTTCTTTCATCTTCCAATATCCAGTTTCATTTCTCAGCAAACCTACAGTTTGTTTCCAAAGGCAAATATCTTGTTTCCATTCATCAGTTGGTGGAATCCTTCCCAATGTTTCTTTTCTCTCTCTGTACTTGTCTTACCTGTAAACAGATGCACAGCTTGTTTGAAAAGACAACTCCGATATTCCTCTCAATCCCTCCTCTATTTATTTTTTTAATATTTGGCTTTAAAAACTTTAGTTTCCATTGACTTAACTCCCTCTTCCTGGGTCTTTTTTGGTTTTCCAATTATTTGCAGTGACATCAATTTCTGTCCTTTTGTAGCAGTCTCTGGATCAGTAGCCACGGCTACTACCTGCATTTGCAAGTTCCCACATGAGGTTTCCACCTGCAGTTACATCCCAGATCTGTTTTCTTAGATCTGGACCAGAACCTATTAAAAACCGTTTGAGCTCCGTTCCAGTGTTGCCACTTCCACTGATAGTCACGGACAACATGTGTCCTGCTTGTGGAATTATCTCGGGGGCAGCTTAAAAATAAGGGGTCAAAACACCTTATCCTTCCCCACGGCTTTGCAGCCTTCAAAATCCTTCTGATTATGGAAGGAGCACCTTTCCCAGCTGCCATTAATGAGATAAACGTGCTGGATTCCGTCTGCCCTGATTATCTGGAACAATCATAAGGAGGGAAGGTGGGGCTCCGACAATCTAAACCCAAAGATGAACTCCAGTCACAAACACTTTTTCCCAGTCCTGTTTAGACAATAAGTGCCCCTTTCAGAAGAATGAAGCTGCCATGGACTTCCTTCTTCATCCCAGAATCCTGTTCCATTATGGACTTCACTCAGGGTGCTAACCCTCCATTTAGGCTCACCTGGGCTGGCCACCCATGGCCAGTTTTCAGATCCCCCTGGCCCTCCACAGACCCTGCAATTGCTAAGGTTAAAGGTTTTTGCTACTTCTTCTCCTAAGCTTAAAATATTATTTTCCCATTCTTGGCCCCAACCTAACTGACAATATAAAGGTAAGATTATGAAGAGAAACATTCTAATGGTGCCATCTAATCTCCTAACTTAATTTTCACTTCCACGTTGTCTTCACACCTGTGGTGAGTGAAGGCACAGAAACAGCTGAACATAAAGAAAATACTGACAGTGAGGGCTGGCCCCCAGTGACGGGAGATTCAAGAGGAAGGATGCCCACACAAACTATTTCATCTCTTCCTTGCCACTAGGATGAGAATTGCAAGGGTAAGGAAATCCAAACACCTATTCCAAGGGAGATCACTGAATATCTCCCCTGGGTCTGGCCCTTAATCTTGCCAAAGCCAGGGGCAGGAGCCGTACCCACGGCATCCTAGTTTCCATCACCAGCGTCGGAAGGTGTTTCTTTATTTCTCCATTCATTCATCCAACGTGACCCGAACTCTGGTGCTGTCAGGGGTGATGGAGGTTCCATTGTATCCCTAAAGCAGTCAGAACTGCTTGATGAATTTTTCCGTGTAAAATGAGTTCCCCTGCCTGAGTCTATTGCTTCCACAATTCCCTATCTTGAAATTATTTGTTCCAAAAACACTTTAACAACTGATCCTGTAGTCTCTGAAACAGCTGGAAATGTTTAACCCTCTTAACCCTGTTAACAGAAATACTATTAGCAGAAGATATTTAAATCTTTCCACTCAGGGCATTTCACTAAAATCCACCTGGCATCTCTGGAAGGGGTGTACAGCCCAACACCTCCCTCCCCTGGCAAGTTCCTTTGTAACTCTGTTAGTGGTTTCAGCACAAATCAACCTTCAATAGCTTCTTTTACAAGTCTAAAAAGACCCACAGCAGCATTTTGAGCAAGGCTTCTGTTAATTCTCAGATGCCCAATGACTCCCTTCATGAAATTGTTTTAACAAATGTAGGGCCAGAGCTTTTGGTATTCACTGCTTACCATCCCTTGTAAACCAATTATTTCCTCTTTCCTCTGCCACTCTCTTTTTAATTATCTCGAGTTTCTCTGGTAGAAAAGACAGTTTTTTGGGCAGCAGTACAAATACTGGGAGTAAGGAAAGGATCTTAGAGATTTCTGGCAACAATGCAGTTTTCCAAACTTCTTTATCAGCCAGTCTTGCCTGCTGCCCCTTAATGTGGATTTTTGACACCCTTTTTGTAAAATCACCACTTCCAATAGGTGGGAGGTTTTCATGAGTTAATGTCTTTCCCCTGCAGGTTAATAAACCTCTTTCTTCCCATACTTTCCCAAATGCATATATCACTTCATATGCATGTTTAGAATCAGTAAAAACATTCAAAAAACATGTCAAAAAAACATCCAAAAACATGTCTTGCCCTGGGATAATTCACAGCCTCTGACAAGCAGATACAGCTCTGCTCTGTGATCTGACCAGGTCTGGAGAAATTTCTCCCCTTACTTTAATTACTTCCCATTCACATCCTCTAAATTGTTTCCCTTCTATCACATATTTCCTGTTCCCTAACTAAAGCAAATCATCCACATACTACTACAACTTAACTCTTGAGGGTGGAGCAAACTCTATTAATATTTTCTGCAAAGCTTGCCCAAACAAACCAGTGACTCAGTATATTTCTGGGGGAGGACTGTCCATGACAATTGCTGTTTTATCCTTTTCCTTCCTTCCTCCTCTTCTCACTCAAAAGCAAAATACTCTTTACTGTGTTTTGTACTCAGACACCCCCAAAAGCATCCATCAAGCCCAGTACAGAATAATACTGATGAGAAGAAGGGATCTGATTCAGGATTGTACAGGGATCCAGAACTGTGGGCCTCGATTTCATAAAAAATGAATTATAATAAATATAATAATTTTCATTTATTATTTTTAAATCCTGCACCATTCTCTAGGCTCCACCTGGTTTCTTAACTGGCAGGATAGGGATGTTATAGGGAATCACACAAGGCTCCAAAATCCCTGCCTTTAGCAGGGACTCAATAACAGTCTGTAACCCCTTCTTTCCCTCCCTTGAAAGAGGGTATTTGCTTTCTAGACACCACTTGTGCTGGTTGCTTCAAAGGAATTTGGAGATGCTCTATGTCTAGTTTTCCATATTTCCTTGGGCTGCCCACACTTCTGGATTTATTTCAGCATGAGTCTTCTCAGACATTTTACACAAAGATATCACAGCTTTGGACTCTTTGCCACTTTTTACAATACTAAATTGCATTGCCCATTCTAGACATCAAATCCCCTCCCAGCAAACCACAATCACAACGAGGAACAATGAGAAACTCATGCTTTTCCAACCCATCTCACACATTCAGCAAACTCTCACGGCCATCCCCGTGTTACTTTTATTTTCTGGCAAAACTCACAAAATCTTTAAAAGAGAATTCAAATCTTTTCACATTCAGTCTGCATTTCCCAGATATTCCTTCATCCTTGTTCTCCCTCTCTTTAGCACACACAGTGTCCTGTTGGGGCTGATGTGGCACACAAAAGGACAGGCTACATTTCAGAAGGCTAAAATCTGTTTATTACAACAACTGGCTGTCTTTTATACCCTCTGCAAAGTTTACACTTTATTCATTGGTTACAATAGATCAACATAACATTCATTGGTGCAAAACCATCTCCACCTCTGTTTTTCACAAAACTTTTCTAAAATTACTTTTCCCAGCTGCAGATTTCTTCTTGCTTATCTTCTCCTGCTCGTGGGTGGTGGGTTCAGGCACTGCCCAGGGCTGGTTATCTCTCCACACTCCCCTTCCCACACAAACACTATCCATGTTTTAAGGGCTCCACTCCCCTTATTTCATGCTGGAAAAAAATGGACTTCTGAACATCAAACCAATATGATTTTGCAGAAGCTGATTTATTGCTTACAATTCATCCTCATTATACATTTCTAGAACCAGCACCCACATGGGAACATACTCTACAATTAGTGATTTTAGGATATTGATCCCCCCCTTCAAACTCCTCAAAGTCCATAATTGGTGCTCTTCAGGATCTTTGCTGTCTCCCATTAGCTTGAACCTTCTGATCTTGGTACTCTGTGTTTTCAAATTCTTCTTTCCCAATTTAGCATAGTTTATGTTCCAGTGGCCTTGGGGGGTTCAACAAGGTATCAAAAAACTCCTAAAATTTTCTGATGCTGTGCAACTGTTATAAACACTGGGCTAAACTAAGAAATACACAAAAACAGCAAGCGTGTGAAAGAAGCGTGTGAGTGAACAGCAAAATATGCAGAAAGAACTGAGCAGCAAAACAGAGCAACTAAATGGAGTTTTTGGCTGGTGCACACACACAAGGCCCAGATTTGTACAGACATGTCCACCGGGGTCTAAACCCCGTTCAGCATCACAACATTTCCCCCTTCTGTTTCTTACACCAGCCAAATCATCTTTGCTATCTTATCTTGTCTTATCCCTTTCACACATTTATTTTACTCTTATCTTGTCTTGTCTTATCTTGTTTTACCTTATGTAATCTTATCTTTATACTAATTCACTTCACCTTTATACTACCTTATTTTTTATACTATTTTTTTATTATCTTATTCTATCTTATTCTTATTTTTATCAAGTGAATCATTAACTTTATTTATGAAAAAAACAGTGTGCTAAGAACTTACAAAATATCCAAACTCTTTTGATCAAATCTTTCAACCATCCCGGTATTCCCCTTACTTTTAGCTATTCATCCAAACACTAATTATCCTCCGTTAACTTTCTCATATTATCTTGCAGTTGTTTGACCTTGTTGTGGATAGATGCAGAAAAGATCTGCAGATCAGAAAGATTCATACGACACATCCCATCAAAATCCTCACACCCATGCTCATGTGCTGATAACAAAAAATCTACAGCAGCTCTATTTTGCAATGTGGTGTGTCTAATACTATCTACATCAGTGGGTATTTGTTTCAAAACAGTGGAAGTGACATTCAGCTGTTCAGTCACCCAAGAATTCTACATGATTGTAACAATCAGGCTCCAAACTCCCAATTTCATTTTTAGCTCTTTTGCTGTGCCTTGCTCTCCAAAGGGTGTAATTCAAAATCTCATACATGCCAGGAGCAGAGTTGGCTTTCCCAAATAACAAGGAATATCTAAAGAAAATTAGTTAGAACACAATACTGTGATAATAACATGAGGTTTTTTCTTAACAACTTACTTTCTAAGTTTCCAGACAGAGCTGTGTTTTGGCAGTCCTGTTCTTTTCAGGTTATGAAAGCTGCATGGTATTTAGGGAATTTGTCTTCTGACAATTTCAGTTTCTTGGAGAAAATTGATGCCTGCTCCATTGAATAGATGACTGCTTTGAACCTGTTAATGACACATGCATTTCTTCTCTTAACTTTAGTAAATCAATTAGGCTTTGTCATTGTACATTCAATTGAGGAGTCTTATATCCAGTGAGATCAGAATCTTACAGCAGTCATAATTCAGATATAACAATCAAAAACATTTCTAAAATCAGACATAATTAATTACACATGTGAAGTTAGATGATGACCAAGCACTAAAACACTGTACCATCATCCCAGTGTCTGCAACAGCTGATAAACCTCAAATCAGTGAAGAACTGGATAATCACCTCTGGAAAATGATTCCCAAGCTCACTTCAAACAACAGGTCCAGCTGTCACATTGACAGGGTCAAATTGCCAAGTCAAAGCCACTCGAGGATTGTTTTGATGCAGGAAACACCTGGGTCTGTTGGCAGCTTCCCATCCAGGCAGAGCCCAGGCCCTGATTGGAAGAGAATTCCCTGACAGATTTCTTAAAAAGAAGCCAAGAATCTTAAGAACAGAAATTACAACCAAACACCTCAGGGTGAGAAAACAACCAAACTTCTTCAGCATTTTGTTCTCTCTGTAGTTTTGTCTCAGGCTTGTTCTTTATCATAAGAACCACAAGATCATCAGTTTAGAGGAAACTTCCAACGAAGCTCAGGTATCACTACTTGGAACTCTGAAAATACTGAAAATCATGAGGCAACAGAGAGGCAGCCTGGAAAAAAGAGATACATATGCAACTGAAAAAGAAACAGAAAAGATCCTGAAAATGACACGTGTCTCATAGATAATTGCAGCAAGAGATGTTAAAACATAAAAAATGCTAGCTGTAAATACAACAAATACAACATCAACATCTTATGAGTTTGACTATTACAAAATTGGTAAAACACACCATAAAATTAATAGTGCTAATTATCACTTCAGTAAAACAGAAGCACACAAAAAAAACCTCATTTAATCAGTATTAGTACCAAACATATGTGGAACAAAACATTGTCTGAACTTAGTGATACTAAAACTTAACAAAAATGAAATCTAACAGAATTAAGTTAATGAAACTTAGCCTTAATCAATCTTAACAGAACATATCTGGACTCCAAAAAAAACCCATGAAGAAAGAGCTCCCTGAGCCAAGGGAACAGAAACATTATCTGCCTGTAAATATTGTTGGGAACATAAATTCCTAATTGTCATAGTTCAAACCAATACCATTACAACTGTGCAGCAGTGCACACAGATAGTTTTGAACTCCTCTAGCAAAACTGTAAAAAACACTTTAACCACTAACCACTTTTAACTGCCCCCTTCTCTTTTTTTCCGCTTTGCAATGCAAATATTTGTGATCTACGTTTGAATGCCTGCTCTGACTGAGCTCCCACAACTGTCCTCCCGGGGCTGCTGTTAACTCTTCAGGGGACACCTGTAGGTTTTCCTTGTTCCGATGTTGGCAAAGAAGCATTTATTTCTATTTTTTCTGATTTCAACACGGACTGCCCGACATCTCCTGCAGACCTGCGGCTCTGTCTCAAGGACTGCCGGTGGTAAGAACGGAATAATTTTCTCTTCTCCCCCAAAAACACTCTCGAGCAAACGCTGCCAAGGCAGCCGCAGGGTGGCCCGAAATAAATCCTTTTTAAATAATCTTTTTAAACCCTCTGGCTCGCACTTGACCGCTCTCACACAGAGGATATGCTGGTGGATATTCAACTTTGCTTCTCTTGCTTTTATTTCGATAATAATTTCTCCATCCCTCCAGCCCCAGCCGCTCACCTTTACCGCAGCTCTTCGCTGCACTGTGCACACTTTTCTCCCGCAGCTTTTCTCTCGCAGCTTTTCTCTCGCAGCTTTTCTCTGGCATCTTTTCTCCCGCAGCTTTTCTCCCGCAGCTTTTCTCCCGCAGCTTTTCTCTCAGCTTTTCCCTGGCAGCTTTTCTCTCGCAGCTTTTCTCCCGCAGCTTTTCTCTCGCAGCTTTTCTCTCGCAGCTTTTCTCTCGCAGATTTTCTCCCGCAGCTTTTCTCCCGCAGCTTTTCTCTCTCAGCTTTTCTCCCGCAGCTTTTCTCTCGCAGCTTTTATCCCGCAGCTTTTCTCCCGCAGCTTTTCTCTCGCAGCTTTTATCCCGCAGCTTTTCTCTTGCAGCTTTTCTCCCGCAGCTTTTCTCTCGCAGTTTTTCTCCCGCAGTTTTTCTCCCGCAGCTTTTCTCTCTCAGCTTTTCTCCCGCAGCTTTTCTCTCGCAGCTTTTATCCCGCAGCTTTTCTCTTGCAGCTTTTCTCTCGCAGCTTTTCTCTCGCAGCTTTTCTCCCGCAGCTTTTCTCTCTCAGCTTTTCTCCCGCAGCTTTTCTCCCGCAGTTTTTCTCCAGCAGCTTTTCTCGGGAGCGTCTCTGTCTCTCCGCCCCGTGCTCCTGCCGGCTTCCTTCCGAGCCGCTCTCTGCAGTTTTCTCTCTCTCTCCCATATTCTTCGGATTCTCCTCGGAGCAGCACACGGACCCTCGCTGCTGCGGGAGACTGAGTCTAAAGGGTTACAGTTCATTTCATGTGCACGATGTGTACGATAAATCACGTCGCCAAGTCACCAAATGCGGGAAAAAAACTGAACATCTGAATTTCAAACGAATATGATTTTGCAGAAGCTGATTTCTTGTTTACAATTCACCCTCATTATGCATTTCTAAAGCCATCACCCACGTGGGAACATACTCTACAATTGATCTTAGGATATTGATCCACCCCTTCAAACCCCTCAAAGTCTGTAATTGGTGATCTTCAGGATCTTCGCTGCCTCCTGTTAGCTTGAATCTTCTAATCTTGTATTCTGTGTTTTCTTCTTCTCTCCCCATTTATCATAGTTTATGTTCCAGCGGCCTTGGGGGTTCAACAAGGTATCAAAACACTCCTAAAATTTTCTCGTGCTGTGCACCTGCAATAAATACTGGGCTAAGATATGTACAAAAACAGTTAGTGTGTGAAAGAACCGTGTGAGCAAACAGCAAAATATGCAGAAAGAACTGAGCAGCAAAACAGAGCAACTAAATGGAGTTTTTGGCTGGTGCACACACACAAGGCCCAGATTTGTACAGACATGTCCACCAGGTCTAAACCCCGTTCAGCATCACAACAGGGAGGATTCCTTGGTGGGGGGAGAGTGGGGTCAGACCGGGGAGGGGAGGCAGAGACCCCTGCACCTGTCCTGTGTCCCCAATCCCAAATCCTGGGGTCACTTCCTGACCCCCCTCCAGCAACCCCAGGGCCCCCCAGAACCCCAATCCCACTCCCATAGTTCTCAGTCCCCCTTCCCAGTGTTTCCAAGAGCCTCTGATGTCCCCAGTCCCTCTCCCAGTCACTTGTACCCCTCCCAGTGACCCCCCTGCCCCCCATGAAAATGACCCAAGGCCTGGGGTCCCCCAGTGTCCCCCTTATTCCTCCCCATACCCCAACCACAGTCCCAGAGCCCTGAGAACCCCCGTGGCCTTTCAGGACAGAGATCCAGTGCAGGGTGCCACCAGTGTCCCCCCCAGACCCCAATCCCACAGTCCCCTGTGCCCCCCAAGTGTCCCCAGTGTCCCCCCAGCCCCTGATACCGAAATCAGCCGGAGTGAACTCCCTGGCACAGCTGGAGGTGCCAGAGAGCCGGAATTCTTTATCAGCTCGGACTCTCAGCGGATCTCTCCTGCTCCTGCAGCTCAGGGGGACTTTGCACAGGGTATTTATCCTAATCAAAAATATTCATTAAAATGGGTTTCTTAGCTAACACAGACCCAGCATTTGTCCAATAAATAATTTGCCTGCCTCCACCTGCTTTAAGAAATAATTTTATGGTCCTGGAGAGTCAAAACAGCAGATTCAGGGCACGGTTTTCACCTAGTGCCACAACACCCCAGATCACAAACCTTGAACTTCCGTTTTGGCAGGCCCTGCTTGTTTTGTGCTCCTTCTGGTTGAGTTGTTTTGAAAAGCACCTCACTGGCCTCCTGAGTCTCCCCCAAAAAGGAGGCCCCAGAAAGAGCTTTGATTTGGACTCCTGAGGGAGGACACACGTTCTGTAACTCAAATAAGGCCCCGATGTTGGCACCTCCCATGGGATCTCCAGACTTTAACAAACCCCTTTGAGCTTTTGTGTATCAATGATAGCACCCGAATTATGAGGTGCTTTTCAAAACAACTAGATCACAAATAATTGTGAGCCACAGCAGAGACTATTCTGCTTATCTTAGGGGCCAGGAAGTCCAATTTGGGACAGAAGTTGGTGGTTTTTCGGTACAGTTTATACTCTGCTCACCATAACCACAAGAAGATGTGGAACCAAGGGCGGAGCTCACAGTGTCACCAAGAGCTCTGGAAGTGGCAGCAGGAAAAAGAGCAAACAGAGGAACTCACATGAGATCTGCTTTGGGTATTGTTCATGCCCGTGGAAACACGTGGAAAGAAAGAAATCTATTCATAGCACATCGATCTCTGATTAATTATCAACAGGAAATATTGTCCTTCCTCGACAGCAGCCAAAGAAGGCACCGTGCCACATTCCAGGGCGCAGCAGAGTGGAGGTTGCCAAATCCATGGGGGAAGTTACAGTGAAATAAAGCACTGTGGTGTAAATTACTGATAAATTAACCCTTTGAGCTCAAACCCATCACCCCCAGGGATCGCTGAAAGAGGAAATACTCCTGGGGATTGCAGGCAAATGGATTTTCTGACCTACCACAACAAGAAGGGTTCAGGCACCTCCTAGTGTTGGTGGATCCCTTTTTTTGGGGTCCAAAACTTCTCCTGGTACACCAACACAGCCAGGGAAACCCACAAGATACCATCCCCACGCTCGGGGTGCCTACAGGGATGTCACCTGCTAGGGGACCCCAGTTGGTGTCTGGGGTGTGACAGCCACCCAGTGAGCAGTGGGGAGGGGACTGGGGACACTGGAGGATGTGGGACTGTGGGACTAGGATACTGGGGAGGTGAGAAATAAGAGAGAGAATAGCAAGTTTCAATTCCCCAGAAGGTGCTGGATAGGGCTGAAAGATGAACAAGCAGGAAACATAAGAGGATGTAAAAGTGTGAACAAAGAGGGCATAGGTGTCTGGAACATGTAGAGAAACAGATAAAGGGAAATCCAGTGAGGAGTGTTTGGCATGTTCTGAAACACAGAAGGGGGAGTGCCAGCCGAAAGCGAAAGATCAAGGCGAGGTGATGCAGGATATTGGTCCACTCATTGAAAATCACACCCTGAACCCCCTTCTGTGCCCCTCCAGAACAATGACATTATTTCTTATAAGAGGCAGAGCCATGCAAATTATTTATGGGAAAAGCCCTGGTTCTGTATTAGCTAAGAAGCCTATTTTAATGAATATTTATAATTAGGGTGGATAAATACCCTGTGGAAAGCCCCCTGAGCTGCAGGAGCAGGAGAGATCCGCTGTGAGTCCGAGCTGATAAAGAATTCCGGCTCTCTGGCACCTCCAGCTGTGCCAGGGAGTTCACTCCGGCTGATTTCGGTATCAGGGGCTGGAGGGACACTGGGGACACTGGGGGGGGACAGGGGAAATGTGGGATTGGGGTTTGGGAGGGCAGTGGGGGAGTCACAGGACTGGGATTGGGATCCTGGGGTGCTCTGGGGGATAGTGAGGAGAAAGATGGGTGGTGGGAGTGGGATTGGGGTCATGGGGGGGCTGGGACACACTGTGGGGGTAGGGGGTGATTCTCGGATTTGGGTTGAGATTCTGGGGGTACACCAAAGAAATTGGGGACTGGGAGTGGGATTGGGGTCTGGGGACAGGCTGAGGGGAACACTGAGGGGCTCAGGGAGTGACACGAGGATTTGGGCTGAGGTCCTGGGGGGGTGAGTGGGATTGTAAACATGGGAGTAGGATTAGGGTTCTTGGGGGGCCATGGCCTTGTGGGATTGGGATTGGGGTCCCTGGGACTGGGGGATGCTGGGGAGGCAAAAGTAACCCCAGGATATGGGATCAGTGATCCCAGACATGTCCAGGGGTCTCCTGACCAGGAGTGCCTCCCTTCCCCCTGGGCTGACCCCACTCACCTCTCCAGTTCCTCACTGAGGAACCCTCCTAGTGTCCCCTCTCTGTCCCCCAGTGTCACCTCCGTGTCTTTTTTGTGTCCCCCAGTGTCCGCACTGGTTCCTGTGGCCTCTCCCCTCCATGGCCCTCCTGGCTCTCACCCTGGCTCTGCTGGCAATGACCGTGGCCACCATGGCCATAACGATGAGGCGCCTGGACATGGCCCTGAACTCCTTCGATGACCAGTACCGGGGCTGTGGCCCTGCCATGAAGGCAGAGCTGCCGGCCCTGAACCGCTCTGAGCTCCAGAACAATCGTCTGTTTGCCAAGGGCTGGTCTGAGGCAGTGGACAAGTGGTGGAATACGGGGTCCCCTGTGTCCCCTCTGTCATCCTCAGACCAGGCCATCTCCATCATGGCCTATCACGAGTTTGACCTGCACAATGCTTTCAACGAGGATGTGAGCGTGTCCGGGCGCTCGCCCCAGGCATACCGGGACAAGTTCCAGTTCAAAACGCTGCATTTCCTGCTGACCGACGCCGTGGCCACGCTGAGGGCTGCTCAGAAGGAGCAGGGATGTCACTGCGTGGTCCACGTGGACCCAAAGTACAAGTTCAACAATGCAAATCCTGGTGACATCGTCCGTTTTGGCAAATTCGCGTTGTCAACGCGCTGCAATGATGACATCGAGAGGTTGAGGACCCCCACGGTGTTCCAGGTGCAGACGTGTCATAGTGTGGACATCAGCGCATTCATTGACAATCCCATGACTGACGTGGTGCTGATCCCACCCTTCGAGAAGTTCAAGGTCACCAACGTCATCGATTATGGGGAGAAGGTGGAGATCCTCCTTGACTCCATCGGGACCTACAGCAAATACAACTGCGAGTGGCTGAAAGGTGGGGACAGCCTGAGGCCGTGGGGACACCCAAGGGGTTATGGGGACAGCCCTGATGAGGCACAGGGGACAGTGACACTCACTGGGTATGGTGGACAGGAATGGGGACCCCCACAACTGTTAAGGAATAGAGACAGGGACAAGGACAGGGACGGGGACAGGGACAGGAACAGGGATGGGGACGGGGACCTCCTGCTCAGACTCTGTCCTCTCCACAGACAGTGCTGTGGGGATGGGCCCTGTGTGCTGGATGTGGGTGGGCCGGGACCCCCCATGGCACCCCCTCTCTCCAATCACCCCCTGTCACCCTGACCCCTGTTACCCCTGCCATCCCAAAGCTCACCATGACACCCCTGACCTTCCTGCCCTCTGCACCCCCCATACCCCCTCTGTCACTGTCACTTCATGGACCCCATCTCTCTTCTGTCACCCCCAGCCCCCATTATGGCCCTCCCTGAGCCCCTCACTCGCCCATGGTCCACCTGACCCCCTTCTTTTTCCTCCAGGTGGGAGCATCTCCCAGGCCCCCTACCACCTCGGAGGACTCCTCCTGGCCACCACAGTCCTGGCAATGGCCACCGGAATCCTCTGAGCCATGAAGTCACCAAGGTCACCAAGATCTCTGTAGTCACTGTGGCAGCCACGATCACCAAGACCACCAGGACAACCAGAGAAACAAGGCCACCAAGACTACCATGGCCACCACAGCCACCACGTCCTCCATGTCGTCACTGTGACCACCACTGACACTGTGACCATTGCATCTACTACAGCCACTGTGGCCACAGTGCCACAAGGACATTGTGCAAAACAATTTTATAAAATACTTCTATGAAAAAAATGGTATCAAATCAATTTTATTAAATTGTTCTATCAAAACAATTCTGTTAAATTATTCTATCAATTTAATGGTATCAAAACAATTCTATTAAATAATTCTATCCAAATAGTTCCATTAAATTATTATATCAAAAAAGATCCATTAAATATTTCTGTCAAAGGAGCAAAAAGAGCCAATTCTCAAGTAGGGCTTGATGTCACGCCACACACCCCCGGGAACGTCTCTTTCTCTTGGCCTCAAGGAGGATTTTTGGAGGCACCCCCATCCCAAGGGAGGAACCCCACACAAATTTCATTCCAAGAAGGAATACAGGACAGGAATCTCTGTCTGAGAGGGGACTGGACATTCCCAGGGTCAGGTGATGCTCAGAGGGAATCGAGAGGAGTGGGGCAAGGAGGTCAGAGAGTGGCAGTGTCCCTCTGCCCTGCCCAGTGAGACACATGGGGACTGATGTGTCCAGTTCTGCCCAGTGTTGTGTCCACTTCTATCCAATGCTGTGTCCAGCTCTGTCCAGTGCTGTGTCCAGTTCTGGGCTGCTCTGGACCCAGTCCAGTGTTCAGGATGACATTGCCTCAGCTGGGAGGTTGGACCTGGTGCCCACTCTGGCTCCTTCCATCCTGACCCATTCTGGAATTTTGGGATTCTGGGAGTTGCGGTTCAGGAACTGCCCACAGGAGGGCAGCAGTAAATGTGAGAAATCAGCTGCAGTTCTGGGTGCCACCATCAGGTGGCAGCACGAGCTGCTGGCACTATCAAGCTCCCGGCCCAGCCCTGCAGTTCGGGAATGGTTCGGGATGGAGCGACCTTAAAGCGCGTCCGGGGCCAGCCCTGCCCAGCCAGGGACAGCTTCCCCCGGGCCAGGCTGCTCCAGAGCCCACCCAGACCGGCCTGGGACACGGCCAGGGACGGGGCAGCCACAGCTTCTCTGGGCAGCCTGTGCCAGGCCATCACCACCCTCACAGAGCAGGAGTTTATACGAATATGGGCGGTGATGTCCTTGAAAAACGACTCAGTGGTTTGGGGTCTTTAGGAGAAATGGTTTTCTGTGTCTTCAAAATGGACCTTGATGTCTCCACATGAGAAGACATGAAGTTTGTCACAGCACCCAGGTGGTTTCACTAGAAAGTTTGAATGTCAAACTTTAGAGTAATAGGAGGTAATATTTATTCGTCTCCTTCACGTTATTGTTAAGTTTATTGAAAAATTGGGAAACTTTTAGGTTAGGGTCCCCAGTTAAAACCCCTTCCTCACCTTCCTCTACCCATGCTCCAAGCCTTCCTCCCCACATGAGGGTGATGTGCAGGCGGACTGTTCTGGAGTGCACAGGGTTGCTGCCAATTCCCTGACACCTCCCGACACAAGTTCAGACTGTCTGGGATATTAATAGACTTTGTGGAGACACACAATGAAATGGATGAAATCCAGAAATCACAGGACAAAGTCTGACAAACCTGCTGGAAAGGAGATATGATGAAATGAAATGCGATGGAAAAAATCCCAGAAATTAGGAAATGTGGTGACCACGCTGAAATGGCCTCAGATGAGAAGAAGTGCAGTGAAATGGACTACAACTTGCAAAAATCACTCCTAAAAACATCCAGAAATCACAGAAGAAAGAAAGAAAAAGAGCCTGTGGAGAGGTTGCTCAAAAAATGAAATGGCTAAAAAAATCATAGCAAAGTTCTGAAACTGAGTGAAAACACTAAAAAGTGAATGGGATGACAGGAAGTGCAGAGATATGGACCAAAGCTTGCCCAAATTATGCCCCTTGAAATCGCATGATTTCTTTCCCTTTCCTGAAAGGAAATTCTATTTAATTATTCTATCAAAACAGATCCATTAAATAATTCTGTCAATGGCAACAAAAGGAGACAATTCTCAAGTAGGACTTGATGTCACTCCCTGTGGAGGGCTGTGGTCCTCAGACCTGGAGATGTCTGTGCTCCCTTGGAGGGAGGAGGTCTGAAGGCCAAAATTTTTAAGGTACAACCCTAGAGAAAGGCCCTTATGTAGCCAAAACCCTCAATGTGATGGAGACACAAAAAACCACCCCAGCATGCATTGCAACTGATGCAGATTCTCTTTATTCTATTTGCCCTCACCTCTTGCTCCACCCTGGTAGCCTCAGATGATTTGTCAGTTGCTCTGAATCGTGATTTTAAAGAGTTCAGGTTTAGGTAAGAGTTAGAAGCAATTCATATTGATCAGGGTGGAAGTTAGATAAAGAAACGATAGGTTAATGATTATTAGATATTTAAGATAGAGAATATATTATTATATATTATTATAATAATATAAGCTAGAGCTAATAATAATAATTATTGCTATTGTTTGCCATGATGAGATTGTTTCCATTTTGTTTATGGAAACAGAAAAATAAGTGAAACGTTACAAGAACACATTGAAGATTGAACTGTGACTGACACCTGGACACCAATCCCTCACAAAGACGGGGATCATGGATTTTGCCAGAGGGTCACGGTGACTTTATGAAGACTTTCCTCACTTCCTCTTCTGCTGACATTGACCCAATTCCAGACCACTGACCAAATTCAAGAGAAGAACTGCCCTTTGCGTGAAGGATTATTTGCCTCATTTTAATTCAGAGCGGGGACGGGAGCTGCTGGGATTATGCAAATATATAGAATGTAAGATTTTGGGAAATAAATAGAAGACAAGGAAACTTGTGCAAGGATTAGCCTCATGCAGCCCTGAGTTGTCTAATAAACATGCAATTTCTAACTTCAATTAGTTAGAAGCTCTTTGTCCATGAGCATATCAGTTTTAATGATTCAGCTCTACCAATCCCCGTGTCCTTCCCAGAAAACCCCTGTTCCCTCTGACTTCCCAGGCTTCTTGTGTCCTTGTCCCAGGTTACAATGTAAAGATGTTCTGAAAAATTTGCATTCTATCACCATCTCTTGAAACCATGTGGGGCAGTGATCCTTATCCCTGTTGGAGATATCTCCTGCTAATGGGCCATGTGTTAAAACCAGATGAGGCAATGTTCTTTGTCTTCCTCCAGGAGATATCTCCTGTTCATGGCCATTGAGTCCCAGGGCATGACTGATAAAATTCCATCATCCCACTGGGAGATGCTCCACCCAGGGGAGGAGCCAAGCCTTTCCTACCCAGATAAAAACTGACATTTTGGACACCAAGGCACCTTCTTTCCACTGGATTCCAGAGGAAAACCAGACCTTTCCACATCATCCCTGGAACTTCAGAGGAAAACTGCACCTTCTCCAGGAGCACTGCTCCAGCTGAACCACATCTGCCACTGCAGGAGGATGCAGCCACCATTGAATGGGACTGTGCCAACACCCTGACTGACTGACGGGTGTCAGCTTGGATTCTGACTCTGGCAGGGTTGGGATTGTTCTGTGTAATACTGCATTTCTATTTTAATTTTCCTAGTAAAGAACTGTTATTCCTAATTCCCATATCTTTGCCTGAGAGCCCCTTAATTTCAAAATTATAATAATTTGGAGGGAGGGGGTTTGTATTTTCCATTTTAAAGACAGTCTTCTGCTTTTCTTAGCAGACACCTGTCCTCCAAACCAGGACAATAACGAAGAGATGAGAGTCCCGTTTGATGCAAGCATTTTCTGATTTCACACATCAATATATACCTTTTCAACTCTAGTTAAAAATAGCACAACCACACTATTGATTTTTCTGAGTAACATTATTTAATCAGAGCTGTGCACAGAGCCTCTGCACAGACCAGTACAGACCAGCACAGGCACGTCTGGTCTTGCATGATTTATCAAAAACAAAGAACACCAAGCACACCTTTTTCTTCTCCATTCAGGGTTCTGCCTTGGCTTGCCAGGGCTTGTGGCCTCCCAAAATTATCACATCCACTTCAGCCATGAGTTCAGCAGTGCTCTCAGCCCTGCCCTGCAGCTGTTTTGCTACAGAATTTTTTTGATACAATTGATTTGAAACAACTATTTAATTCTTTCATATTTTTTTAATTGTTTTAATAGAATATTTTAATGGAAAAATTTTGATACAATTATTTAATGGAATTGTTTTGATGCAGTAATTAAAGGCAATTTTTTGACAGAATTATTAAATGGAATTTTTTTGATAGAATAATTTAATAGAATTTTATTGATACAATTGATTGGAAACAATTATTTAATAGAATTGTTTTGATAGAATAATTCAATAGAATTGTTTTGATAGAATTATTTAGTAGAATTGATTTCATAGAATCATTTAATGGAATTGCTTTGATACAATTGCTCTGATTTATTTTTTTTTCAGAATTATTTTTTAGAATTGCTTTGCACAATAGCCTTGGTGGCCACAGTGGCCACAGTGGCCACAGTGGCCACAGTGGCCACAGTGGCTGTGGTAGCCTTGTGGCTCAGATGGTCTCAGATGTTGGTCCCAGTGGACCTGGTCCTTATAGTGACCATGGAGGACACAGTAGTCAGAGTTCCAGTGGTGGCCGCAGAGACCTCATGGAGGCCATGGTGGCCAAGGTGGCCATAGAGGTGGTGGTGGCCTTGGTGGCCTTGCTGTTCTGGCTGTCCTGGTTGTCTTGGTGATCATGGTGGTCACAGTGACCACAGTGACCTTGATGGCTTCATGGCTCAGAGGATCCCTCTGGCCATTGCGAGAGCTGTGGTGACCAGGAGGAGTCCTCTGAGGTGCTGGGGATTGTGGTGACGCTCCCACCTGGGGGACAAAGAGAGGAGTCAGGGGGAGCATGGGCAAGTGAGGGGGTCGGGCAATGGGTGACAGGAGAGATGGGGGCGATGAAGTGACAGTGACAAGGATAGCGGGGGACAGGATATGGGGGGATGCAGGGGCCAGGGAGGTCAGGGGGATCAATGTGGGAGTGAGGGGTGACATGGGTCAGGGTGACAGGAGCTGACAGGGGGATCAAAGTGTTTCAAGGGGTGCCATGGGGTGACAGGGGACCAGGGGGTGCCATGGGGGTTCCCAGCCCACCCATGTCCAGCACACAGGGTCTGTCCCCACAGCACTGTCTTTGGAGAGGAGGGACAGGGTCAGAATGGGGGTGACCCTCTCCCTGTCCCTGTCCCCTCCCAGATGTAAGGGTCCCCCGTCCTCTGCCCTGTCCCCAGAATTGGTGTCCCCAGCACAGGCTGTGCTTGTCCCCACACACACCCTGGGTGTCCCTATACCTATCCCCCATGCCCAGTGAGTGTCATTGTCCCCTGTGCCTCATCAGGGGTGTCCCCATGGCCCCAGTGGGTGTCCCCATGTCCCCTGTGGGTGTTCCCATGGCCCCAGCCTGTCCCCACCTGTCAGCCACTTGCAGTTGTATTTGCTGTAGGTCCCAATGGAGTCGAGGTGGATCTCCACATTCTCCCTATCCTCGATGACTTTGGTGACCTTGAACTTCTCGAAGGGTGGGATCAGCACCTCATGCACCTTGGGATATTCTGCAAATGCCTTGATGTAGGCACCATGACACGTGTGCACCTGGAACACCGTGGTGCTCCCAGATTTTTCAGCGGCTGTTTTGAGAAGCGACAATGACACGAATTGACCAAACCGGACGATGTCTCCACGCTTTGCCTTGTACAGTATGGAGTCCACCCCTCAAAACACGGAGTGGCTGTTCTTTCTGAGCAGCCCTCAGTGTGGCCAGGGCGTCATTCAGCAGGAAATGCAGAGTTTTGAAGTGGAAGTTGTCCCGGTATTCCTGGGGGAAGCGCCCAGCGACTCTCACTTTCTCATTGAACTGCACATACAGGTCTCTAATGGTGTAGGCCATGAGGGCAATGGCCTGGGTTGAGGATGACAGAGGGGACACAGCGGACCCCCGACTCTGCCACATTTCCGTGGCCAGAGGCCGACTGTCGGTGAACAGAGAATTGTTCTGGAGCTCAGAGCTGTTCAGGGCCGGCAGCCCCGCCTTCAGGGCAGGGCCACAGCCCTGGTACTGGTCATCGAAGGTGTCCAGGGGCATGTCCAGGGGTATTTCCACAATGGCCGTGGTGGCCACGGTCATTGCCAGCAGAGCCACAGTGAGAGCCAGGAGGGCCATGGAGGGGAGAGGCCACAGGGACCAATGTGGACACTGAGGGACACAGAGGGGACATGAAGGGGACATGAAGAGGGTTCCTCAGTGTGGGACTGGGGAGGGCAGTGGAATCAGCCTAAGGCGAAAGAGAGGAACTCGTGGCCAAGTAACCCCTGGACATGTTCAGGGTCCACGTTCCCAAATCTTGGTGTTACTTTTGCCTCTCCAATGTCCCCCAGTCCCCAGGGACACCAATCCCAATCCCACAGTTCCATGGCCCTCCCCCCTGCTCCCCCAAAAGCCCAATCCCACTCCCAAGATTACAATTCCCCTCAGCCCCCCTCATGACCCCAGACCAAATCCTGGGGTCACTCCCTGAGACCCTCAGTGTTCCCCTCAGCCTGTCCCCTGACCCCAAACCCACTCCCAGTCCCCAGTTTTTGGTGTCACCCCAGAACCTCAACCCTAATCTGAGCATCACCCCCTACCCCCACAGTGTCTCCCAGCCCCCCATGACCCCAATCCCACTCCCACCATCCCGTGTCCCCCCTCACTTTCCCCCAGAGCACCCCAGGACCCAAATCCCAGTCCTGTGACTCCCCCAGTGCTCCCCAGACCCCAATCCCACAGTCCCCTGTACCCCCCAGGTGTTCCCAGTGTCCCCCCAGCCCCTGATACCGAAATCAGCCGGAGTGAACTCCCTGGCACAGCTGGAGGTACCAGAGAGCCGGAATTCTTTATCAGCTTGGAATCACAGCGGATCTCTCCTTCTTCCACAGCTCAGGGGGGATTTGCACAGGGCATTTATGCATCCTAATTATAAATATTCATTAAAATGGACTGGTAGCTAACTGAAAACCAGGGCTTTTCCTGTAAATAGTTTGCATGTCTCCGCCTTTTATAATATAGAATTTTATTGCCCTGGGGAGCCATAAAGGGGGCTTCATGTCATGGTTTTCACTGTGTCCCAATATCCTGCCTCACCTCACCTTGAACTTTTTCTTTTGGTTGGCCCTGCCACTTTTGTGTTTCAGAACTTGCCAAAAACAGGAGTTCCCTTCATCAGTTTTGTAACTGGCTCCAGCCATGTTTATTCTGCTGTGTCCCCACTTTTATATCCTTCTATGTTTTACTCTACTTCATGTTTCAGCCCTATCCAGCACCTTCAAGGGAACTGAAACTTACTCTTCTCTCTCTTGTTTCTCACCCCCCACGACACCAATCCCACGGTCCCACATCCCCCAGTGCCCACAGTTCCACTCTTCACTGCTCACTGGGTTGCTGTCACACCTCAGACTCCAAATGGGGTCCCCTACCAGATGACATCCCTGTAGGCACCCTGAGCCTGGGGATGACCTGTCCCCATCCCTTTGACTCCCCCGAGTTTTGCTGGTGCTTCTCTCCCTCACTAACTGCAGCGTCAGTTGGGGTGGGACTGGGATGGTTATGGGAATCTCCCACCAACCCACCCTCTTTATTGGGGGCTTTTTGATAAGAAGCCGATTTTCAATCTGCCCAATTCTATCCAGGCCTCCCCTCTGGTGGTGAAATTCCTTTATCAGATGTGAGGTTTTACCTCCAGTGCTCTCATAGACCAACTTTGTCGGGTTATCTTAAATAAGCAAGGAGCTAATAGTTGCTAAAAGGCTGTTTATTGCAAAGGCACATCAGTCTCAGAAGCAAAATCACAGACATTCAAGTCCATGCTAAGTTTTGGTGTAGAGTCCTAGATAGAAGGTCCTGGGAAGCCGATGTTGCTGTGGCAGTTCCTGTCTTCTTCTTGGGTGTTCGTGATGGCGGCGAGAGAGCAGGATTATGTATAAACTATGCATATTGTCTATCTTGTTCTATCTAAAAAATATAAAAAATATTGTTACCATAGCACTATTATGTATAAAACTATGTTCACAGAGCCTCTACAGAAACACTACTATCTAAGACATCACTAGAACTTGCACTTCTACTCTGGCACCTGAGACCTTTTACTCACTAAAAGCCCTTAATCTTGTTCTAAAACTTCCAGGCTTACTTACTTACTCATCATAAAACTTAAACTTACACCTCTACTTTATGTGTGAGTGGCTTAACATCCTTCAATCCATTCAAAGGCTTTAATTCAATCCCTGTACTCTAATTTCTCTCTGAAAAATTCAGAGAGATCCCGGACTCAGTAACTCCAACAGATAACATCTTTTTAACATGTGGAAATAGAACCTTGAAAGGAATACCAGGAAGGGCTAAAGAGGATCTTGTACATTTGGCTGACTGAGCATGTTTCACTCTCTACAACATAATCTGACAGCTCTGCACAGCCTAGTGAAAGCAAAGCACAGCACCCATACCTACAGCTACCAGATTGTGACAATAATGTGGAAGCTTGGAACCTTGGAACTCAAATGTTTGCCTCAATTATCCCATCCATTGGAACGACACACGCATTGAAAACCCAAATAACCTTGGCTGCTGGCTTGCAAAACAAACTGACCCTACTAGCTCCACTCTGACAGTTTATTAACAGATGTTGATAGTGTAGGGCATGCTAAACTACAGAATAGAGCTGCTGTTGATTTTTTGCTTTTAACACCTGGCCATGGCTGTGAGGATTTTGAAGGCTTGTACTGCATCAGCCTTTCTGATGGCTCTCAATCTATCCACGCCAGCATACAGGCCCTCCAAGACAGTGTCGCCAAAATAAGATTTGTGTGTGATAATGACCAGCATGGACACATACTTGGAGGATGGGGACTTACAGGCTGGATTAAGCTTTTAGTGAAAACAGGATTTTATATTTGAGCTCTGCTACTGTTTTTAGTAATATGTTTGCCTTGTATCTTGCAATGTGTTCAGAGACTGAGTGATAAGTCAACAAAGAGAATCCAATTGGTGGAACAGAACAAGGGAGATGTGGGAATACAACTAGAGAGCAGAACTGTGAGCGCTGATCAGCTTGTCACAACCAACAAGGATGTGTTTGCCTTAGTAGGCCTCAAGCCTTGGCAGGAATAAGCAGGATTTTGAAGAAGGAATGCAGAAGACAAAGTGATGTGCACGAGGTGCTTAGCGCGCAGGTTTGTGGGGAATCGCGCAGATTCCTCTGGGTCCCTGGGTAGTGCAAAGTGAGGCAGAGATTGAGCAATGTTATTTAGTTATGTGTGAGCAATATAGGCTGGTTACATGAATATCATTGGTGGGCTATTTTTAGCAATAGCTGAACAAGTATATAAACTCCGCTTTGTGTATCAATAAACTGCTTCATGGCTCAGTGCAAGCACAGCATGAAGATACTGCCTCCTCATTACCAGCCCCATCAGGTGGCCATGGTGGCCACAGTGACCACAGGGACCTCCACAGTGACCTCGGTGGCCTGGTGGCTCAGAGAATCCCGGTGGCCTTTGCCAGGACTGTGGTGGCCAAAAGGAGTCCTCCAAGGTGGCAGGGGGCTGTGGGGGTGCTCCCACCTGGGGAAGAAAGACAAGAGTCAGGGGGACCATGGGGGAGTGAGGGGGTTGGGTACAGCTGAAAGGGGGCCTAGGAGTGACAGGAGAGATGGGGGCCATGAGGTGACAGCAACAAGGTAGGGGGGGCATGAGGGGTGAGAGGGGCCATGGAGGTCAGTGGGATCAGGGTGGGAGTGAGGGGTGACGGGGTCAGGTTGACAGGGTGTGGCAGGGGTTGACAGGGGTTCAGGGATGCCATGGCAGTGACAGGTGTGTACAGGAGATCAGGGAGTGACATGGGGGGGGCCCAGCCCACCTGCATCCAGCACACAGGGCCTGTCGCCACAGCAGTGATTGTGGAGAGGAGGGACAGGGTCAGAATGGGGGAGGGGTCCCTGTCCCTGTCCCTGTCCCTGTCCCTGTCCCTGTCCCTGTCCCTGTCCCTGTCCTTGTCCCTGTCCCTGTCCCTGTCCCTGTCCCTTTCCCTTACCTCCCCGACAGGGGTTTCCCCATCCCTTTCCCCTCCCAAATGTGTGTGTCCCTGTCCCTGTGCCCGGTCATGGATGCTCATGTCCCCATGCCTACTGTCTGTGTCCCCAGACATGGTGTCCCCAGCACAGAGTGTCCTTGTCCCCACACACTCTGTGTGTGTCCCTGTTCCCCATCCCCAGTGAGTGTCAGTGCCACCCGTGCCTCATCAGGGGTGTCCCCATGGCCCCAGTGGGTGTCCCCACAGCCCCAGACTGTCCCCACCTTTCAGCCACTCGCAGTTGTATTTGCTGTAGATACCGATGGATTTGAGGTGGATCTGCACATTGTTCCCATAATCAATGACTTTGGTGACATTGAACTTCTCGAAGGGTGGAATCAGCACCTCCTCCTCATCTTCAAAGTTGGAGAATTCCTCGATGTACGCACCGTGACACGTTTGCACCACGAACTCCGTGGTGTTCCCGAATCCTTTCGCGACACATTCGCTAAGTGACGACGACGCGAATTGACCGAACCGGACGATGTCGCCAACCTTTGCCTTGAACTTGTAGTCATCCACCCCCCGGAACACACAGCGACATTTCTGCTCCTTCTGAGCAGCCCTAAGCGTGGCCAGGGCGTCGGTCAGCAGGAAATGCAGAGTTTTGAAGTGGAAGTTGTCCCGGTATGCCTGGGGGGAGCGCCCAGCCACTCTCACTGCCTCGTTGAAATCCTCGTGCAGGTAAATCATGGTGTAGGCCATGATGGCAATGGCATGGGCTGAGGATGACAGAGGGGACACACGGGACCCCTGTCCCTGCCACACTTTCACAGCCATTGGCCAGACCTTGGCAAACAGAGGATTGTTCTGGAACTCGGAACGGTTCAGGGCTGGCAGCTCTGCCTTCATGCCAGGGCCACAGCCCTGGTACTGGTCATCGAAGGAGTCCAGGGCCATGTCCAGGGGCTTCACTTCGTAGGCAGTGGTGGCCACGGTCATTGCCAGCAGAGCCAGGGGGAGAGCCAGGAGGGCCATGGAGGGGAGAGGCCACAGGGACCAGTGTGGACACTGGGGGACACAGAGGGGACACGGAGGGACAAGAGGAGGGTTTCTCAGTGAAGGACTGGGGAGGGCAGAGGGGTCAGCCCATGGGGAAGGGAGGCAGCGCCCAGGGACCCCAATCCCACAGTACCATTCTCCCCCTCCCCAGGTAGCCCAATCCCACTCCCATGATTACAATTCCCCTCAGCCCCCCCCCCAGGACCTCAGCCCAAATCCTCGTGTCACTCCCTGAGACCTTCAGTGTTCCCCTCAGCCTGTCCCCAGACCCCAATCCCACTCCCAGTCCCAAATTTCTTTGGTGTCACCCCTGAACCCAAACCCAAATCCGGGTATCACCCCCTACCCCCACAGTGTGTCCCAGCCCCCCATGACCCCAATCCCACTCCCACCATCCTGTGTCCCCCCTCTCTTTCCCCCAGAGCACCCCAGGACCCCAATCCCAGTCCTGTGACTCCCCCAATGCCTCCCAGATACCAATCCCACATTTCCCCTGTCCCCACCTAATGTCCCCAGTGTTCCTTCAGCCCCTGATACCGAAATCAGCCGGAGTGAACTCCCTGGCACAGCTGGAGGTACCAGAGAGCCGGAATTCTTTATCAGCTCGGACTCACAGCGGATCTCTCCTGCTCCTGCAGCTCGGGGGAGGCTTTGCACTGGGTATTTATCCACCCTAATTATAAATATTCATTAAAATGGCCTTTTTTACTAACACGGACCTAGGGCCTTTCTCATAAATAATTTGCATGGCTCCACCTCTTTTAGCATAGAATTTTACTGCTTCAGGAGACATAGAAGGGGCTTCAGGACTTGGTTTTCACTGGGTGTCCCAATATCCTGCATCACCTCGCCTTGACCTTTTGTTTTTGGTCAGTACTGCTGCCTCTGTGTTACAGAACTTGCCAAAAACAGGAGTTCCCTTTCTCTGTTTCTCCACCAGCTCCAACCACGTGGATCCTGCTGCGTCCACACTTTTACATCCTTCTATATTTCTTGCCAGTCCATTTTTCAGCCCTATCCAGCACCTTCTGGAGAACTGAAACTTTCTCTCCTCTCTCGTATTTCTCACCCCCCAGGACTCCAATCCCATGGTCCCACGTCCCCCAGTGCCCCCAGTTCCCTCCCCACTGCTCACTGGGTTGCTGTCACAGACCAAACACCTAATGTGGTCCCCTACCAGGTGACATCCTTGCAGGAACCCCAAGCCTGGGGATGATCTCTTGGGGGAGTTCTCTGGCCGTGTTGGTGTGGCAGGAGAAGTTCTAGACCCCCAAAAAAGGGATCCACCAACACCAGATGCCTGAACCCTTCTTGGCATGGTAACTGAGAAAATCCATTTGCCTGCAATCCTCAGGAGCGTTTCCTCTTTTGTGGGAATACAACTGGAGAGCAGGATTTCGAGCACTGCTCAGCTTGTCACAACCAACATGGATGTGTTGGCCATAGTAGGCCACAAACCTTGGCAAAGAGTAAGCGGGATTTTGAAGAAGGAATTTAAGAGATAAGAAAGTGCTTGGTAGGGGGTGCTTACCCTGCAGTTTAATAGAGATTTAAGTGAAAAACACCATGTACCTGGTTAGCTTAAACGAGGCATAGATTGAGAAATGTTATTTAGTTACAATTTAGCAATATAGCTTAGTAACATGACTGTGATTGGTGCTCTATTTTTAGCAACAGGTAAAAAAGTATATAAACTTTGCTTTGTGGATCAATAAATGGTTTCATGGCATATCGTGAAGACCTCATCTCTTCTTAACCACCGCCATCAAATGGGCTGGATTTATGTCCCTGGAAAAAAATCTGCCAACATTGCAGGAGGAAATACAAGCCACAAAGATAAGTGGAGTATAAATTAGACTGTTAGAAGGTGGAAAAGGTGAATTTCTAGGAATGTTTGTATTAGACAGTTCTTAGCTAAGATGGAGGATTTTGGGCATGGTATGTCTTCTCCTTCTTCTTCTTTAAGCCATCCACGTTGGGTGCCACCGTGGCATTCTTTGATTGGTTTGAGACAGAGATGGACAATGTAATATAATTGTAGTGTATTGGAAAATAATTGTAAATATTAGGTACGTAGTTTAGAGTATAAAAGATAAGCCTGACCCAGAGTCGAGGCATTCGGCCCTCGACATCAAGATGGACAGACCACTGTTAGCTAGACGAAGAGTTTCTGAGAAAAAAAATAATAAACAATCTGGAAAACCTCAAAGAACAGCCTCCTCCAGTCTCTTCGGTGAACCATCGGGGAAAACCTGAATTCCAAACCACCTTCATGTCCTCTTGAGGTGATCTCAAGCCTAAGGAGACACCTCAGGCAGTGACAGCTGGGCAGTGACAAGCTTTGGAGAGAGGTGAGACACAGGGGCTGGTTCCCCTGAATTCTAATTTGCCACGGGGAAACATGGGACAGGCAATGTCCAGAGAGGAAAGAGACGTTTTTTAATTTACCCAAACTTATCAGCTTCTCCTTAGAACAAGGGGACTCATTGACTTTGCACCGAGAACTTGGACTTGAATGCAACCCTATACCTTGTTTTATTTGCAAAGAACATGGGCATCGGGTGTGGGCTTTGTGCCAGTGTCAGAAGTGTCAGAAAAGTTGGTATTGCGTCTCAAGCCGTGGTCATTGTCCAACGTGTGATCCTTTACGACACTCTTTTGGTGATTGTGCTGTCGTGAAATCTGAGTGTGTGGATATAACCATGGCTGGCTCCCACATCAATATTTCTGGGAGCCGTATCCGACTCCTCAGGCTGGTCCTTACACCAGGACTCGGCCTTCACCAAGGGCAAGTAGCAACATTGCCATTGTTGCCCCTTCCAGAACGTAAAGTTTGGCTTACACTTGCTTGTGGACGCCATTGAAGCCTCAGGCTGAAAATGGTGAGGGCTTGAAACTTTTCTCAGGCAGGGAAGCTCCCAGGCTGAGACAGTTTCTCTCTCAGGCAGAGAAAGTTTTCCCAGGCTGAGACAGTTTCTCAGTTCCAGCCTGAGCCTTTCCCAGGGTGATAACGCTGGGGAAAAATAAAAAGGAATTAATAACAAGATTAACACCTGTGCTTCAATGATAAACAGTTCTCAAGGTTTGTGAGAAAGTTTTGTTTTCTTCAATTATCCAATAGACTGCTGTTCTGTTTGTAGTTTGCGGAACACACTATAAGAATGTGGTCCGCAGTTCAATAAACCGCTTCTTTAGCCACCTAGCTAGAGGAGTCCGTGTCGTTATTTCTGCGAAATATATCGCGAGTAGCGACACTTGCTGATGCTTTCAATGAATCTCAGCTGTGCCTTTCTACGACTTCTCCAGGTAATCCTTTTCAAACTTGCTCTTACAGCCACACGAATTGGACATTTTTGGATCCATGCAATCTTTTGCATGCTTCTTTCTAAATTTTCCTGGTAAGCCCTCTGCCCAACAAGGATTTGGCCTTGATGTCACAGGATTTTACTCCAATGCTTCTGCCTGGTGTAATCACATTCTACCTCAGCAGGTTCTAACTGGAAATGTTGCTCTTGGATTAATCAATAACATCTTTTTAATATGTGGAAATAGGGTCTGGAAAGGGATTCCAGGGAAGGCTGAAGAGGATTTTGTACATTTGGCTGATTAACCATGTTTCACACTCTACACATCTTAGTGCAAGCAAAGCTCAGCACTCGTACCTATAGTCTATAGATGAAATGAAATGAATAGAATTTATTTTAGTTCTGTTATTAACAAAACTTAGAAATAGTAGCTTGATAAATGCATTTTTCTTGGACCATAACGTGATGATGTAAAAAGCTTTTGTTCTTGTAACTCAGAGAATGGTAAAAAAGATAATCAGGAAATTCTTCACATTCTTGGATTATCCTGTCTGGATGAAGAAAGGGGTGATGAACACCAGAACTTCAGGGGAAAGGATTTATTGATCGTTTTTACAAGAAGGAGCCACAAGGGAGAAAAAAAAAGAAAAAAAAGAAAAAAAAAGAAAAAAAAGAAAAAAAGGAAGGAAGGAAGGAAGGAAGGAAGGAAGGAAGGAAGGAAGGAAGGAAGGAAGGAAGGAAGGAAGGAAGGAAGGAAGGAAGAGAAAAGAGAAAAAGAAAAAAGAGAAAAGAGAAAAGAAAAAAGAAAAAAGAAAAAAGAAAAAGAAGAAGAAAGAAAAAAGAAAAAAGAAAAAAGGAAAAAAGAAAAAAGAAAAAAAAAAGTAAAAATGGTGATTTACAGGTTAGGGGAGTGATTTGGAATTATGCACCAAGGTCCATGAATATACAACAGGTTGATGCATTTCTGGAAGTGTTTTCTGAATTAAGGTCTGCTCTTGGTGGCAGCTGTAACCTTTAGCTTTATTGTCTTTTATTGTCTTTTATTATTTCTTTTTATTTTTTATTAAACACCATGGCCACCTCCTAAAGCTCCTTGGCTACCTCGCCTGATGGATCAAAAAAATTGCTGCTGGCTCGCCTGGAGTGTGAAAACTTTATCAGAAATTTGATTTTTCTCACCTGGTGATCAAAGTTTATCAGAAATCTGATTTTTACTTACCTGGCATACTAAATGTTTATAAAAAATTTAATTTTTCTAGCTTGGTGTATCAAAAGTTTACCAAAAATTTGATCCTTGCTTGCCTAATGTATCAAAACTTTATAAAAAATTTGATTCTTGCTCACCCAGTGTACCAAATGTTTATAAAAAATTTGATTTTTCTCACCTGGCATATCAAAAGTTTATCAAAAATGTGATCCTTGCTTGCCTGGTGTATCAAAAATTTATAAAAATTTTTTACTCACCTGATGTATCACAGGTTTATCAGAAATTTGATTTTTTTCTCTCCTGGCGTATCAAAAGTTTATAAAAAATTTTATTTTGCTTGCCTGGCATATCAAAATTTATCAAAATTTGATCCTTGCTCACCTGACATATCAAAAGTTTATCAAAAATTTGATTTTTCTTGCCTGATGTATCAAAAGTTCATCAGAAATTTGCTGCTGGCTCACCTGGAGTATCAAGTGCTTATCAAAAATTGGATTTTTCTCACCTGGCATATCAAAAATTTATCAGAAATTTAATTTTTTCTCACCCGGTGCATCAAAATTTTATAAAAAGTTTGATTTTTCTTGCCTAGTGTATCAAAAGTTTATCAGAAATTTGATCCTTGCTCACCCAGTCTATCAAAAGTTTATCAAAACTTTGATTTTTACTCACCTGGTGTATCAAAGATTTATCAGAAATTTGGTTTTTACTTGCTTGGCACACCAAAAGTTCATAAAAAATTTAAATTTTTCTCACCTAGTGTATCAAAAGTTTATAAAAATTTTTATTTTTCTTGCCTGGCGTATCAAAAGTTTATCAAAATTTGATCTTTGCTCACTGATGTATCAAAAGTTTATAAAAAATTTAATTTTTACTTGCCTGGTGTATCAAGAGTTTATCAAAAATTTGATCCTGGTTCACCTGGCATATCAAAAGTTTATAAAGTTCAAAAAGTTCTAAAGTTCCTGATTTGAGGTGTGATAATTGATAAAAGATTCGTGTTAATCATAGAAGTTTTGGAGTTTGTGTAAACCAGAATACTTTAAAAAAAAAGAAATAAAATAACATGGACATAGAGAAAGGGAAATATTTGATTAAACCCACTCTGTTTAAATCCTCCTGTTATAAATATTTAGTAATATGTTTGCAAAATTTAAAAAAAAATGTTTTCCATAGTCTGAAAGGTTTTTTTGCAGAATCAGATTTCCTGTCCCACGGAAGTCTGGAAGTTTCTTTGACCACCACTGTCTACCTGGCAGAATTATGACCAAAAAAAAATTAAAAAAAAAAAAAAATTATTGATTACTACAGGGAAAACCAAACTATAAAAGGGAGCTGCAAACCAAATTTCTGTGGAGCATGGAGTGGGCAGTGACCCCCATGTATCCTCAGCGATCTGCTTGCTCTGTCTATATAAAATAAATCAATATAAATTTTGCCGAATATCAAGATTTTTGTTTCCTGTTTATAACAGAGGCAACAGAACGAAAGAAGCATTGGGAGGAAAATAAAATAAAAACAGAAAAAAGGATAAAAAATCAAATTGAGGAAATGGGAGAGTGGCAGCACCACTCATTTATTTATGAAAAATCAAATTGAGGAAATGGGAGAGAGGCAGCACCACTCATTTATTTATGTTTTGCTCAGGAAACTCTTTTTCCTCCCAACCCGGGGGTTTTCCCCCGTTAGCCCACACGGCTCCCGAGCTTGCCCTGCAGCTGCAGTTCAGGAATTGGCCACCAGAGGGCAGCAGTGAGAGTGCGGGACATCAGCTGCAGTTCCGGGTTCCACCAGCAGGCGGCAGCACGAGCTGCTGGCGCTGCCGAGCGCCCGGCCCGGATCGGGAATGGTTCGGGATGGGGCGACCTTAAAGCGCGTCTGGGGCCAGCCCTGCCCGGCCAGGGACATCTTCCCTGGGCCAGGCTGCTCCAAACCCCATTGTCAGGAAAATTAATCCACAAACAGCAGAGGTTTATGGCCAAAAAGGAGACAGAGGAGTTCTTTTTGCTTTATTCGAATAAAGGGAGAGGCCATGGGGCATTCCCCTGGGATCTCTGAAATTTTTAGAGGATGCAGCCTCCTTTTAACCCCAATTTCCCAGCCGCGTTTCCCTCTCTCTTTCCCCATGGGCTGAGGTACTTGAGAGGCACAGACTTCCCAAACACCTGATACCTGAGATTCCCCTCTAATGCACAATCCTCCCTTTTAATTTTTAATTCTTATAGAATTCAGTTTTTCCCCGTTGCTTCTTTCATCTTCCGATATCCAATTTCATTTATCAGCGAACCTACAGTTTGTTTGTAAAAGCAAATCTCTTTTCCCATTCATCAATCAGTGGAATCCATCCCATTGTTTCTCTTATCTCTCAGTGCTAACCTTATCTACCAGCAGATCTACAGCTTGTTTGTAAAGACAAATGCGACATTCCTCTCACCATCCAACCCTGGCCTTGAACCCTTCCAGAGATGGGGCAGGCAGCACCTCCCTGGGACAGGAGAAGATCAATATTGAGAGGAATGATGGATTTGTCTTCATAAACAAGCTGTGGGTCTGCTGGTGGATAAAACCAGCACTGAGAGGTAAAAGAAACGATGAGAAGGATTCCACTGATTGATGAATGGAAAAAGATATTTGCCTTTGCAAACAAACTGTAGGTTTGCTGATAAATGAAATTGGGTATCGGAAGATATAAGAAGCAATGGGGAAAAACTATGAATTCTATAAGAATTAAAAATTAAAAGGGAGGGTTGTACATTACAGAGAAATCTCAGGTGTTCTGGGAAGTCTGTGCCTCTCAAGTACCTCAGTCAAGGGGGAAAGAGAGAGGGAAATTGGGATAAAAAGAAGGCTGCGTCCTCCAAAAATTGGAGACATCCCAGGGGAATGCCCCATGGCCTCTCCCTTTGTTCGAACAAAGCTAAAAGGACTCTGTCTCCTTTTGGGCCATAAACCTCTGCTGTTTGTGGATTCGTTTTCCAGACAATATGGATCTAGTCCATATTTAGCGGTTCCACTGCCCCAAGGGTTCGGTTGCTGCCAGGTTTAGTTCCTCCAGGTGAGGGACAGGAGATTTGGGGAGCCTCAGCCCCAGGTGAGCTCCCGCATCCTCTGCTGGAAGCGCTGCTCGCACTGCGCCTTGTCCTGCAGGAACTTTCTCATGACGCCGTGCGCGTCCTCGGCGCAGCGGATCCTGGTGACCCGCAGCTCCCTCTCCAGCGCCTTCACCTTCTGCTCCGCCTGCGCCTTCTGCTCCTTGTAGGGCTCCAGCTCCCCCAGCTCCGTGCCCAGCTGCGAGGCTGTGCTGGGCTGATGTGGCCAGAAATGTGCATTGTCTATTCCAGAAATGTGCATTCTGTCTATTCCAGAAATGTGCATTCTGTGCATTCCAGAAATGTGGATACTGTCACCAACTGTTAAACCAGGTGTGCCAGTGATTCCTCATCTCCATGGGAGATATCTCCTGCTAATGGGCCATCTTTAAACCAGCTGGGCAATCATCTTTATCTTTCCCACAGCCCATCCTCCCTCCAGGAGATATCTCCTGTTAATGGCCAGTGAGTCCCAGTGCATGACTGATAAAATTCCATCATCCCACTGGGAGATGCTCCAGCCAGGGGAGGAGCCAAACATTTACTACCCAGATAAAAACTGACATTTTGGACACCAAGGAACCTTCTTTCCACTGGATTCCAGAGGAAAACCAGACCTTTCCACATCATCCCTGGACCTTCAGAGGAAACTGCATCTTCTCCAGGAGCACTGCTCCAGCTGAACCACATCTGCCACTGCAGGAGGATGCAGCCACCATTGAATGGGACTGTGCCAACACCCTGACTGACTGACGGGTGTCAGCTTGGATTCTGACTCTGGCAGGTTTAGGATTGTTCTTTGTAATACTGCATTTCTATTTTAATTTTCCTAGTAAAGAACTGTTATTCCTAATTCCCATATCTTTGCCTGAGAGCCCCTTAATTTCAAATTTATAATTTGGAGGGAGGGGGTTTACATTCTCCATTTCAATGAGAAGCTGCTGCCTTTACTGGCAGACACCTCTCCTCCAAACCAGGAGTGAGGCCTCGTTCTCCGTGTCCTGCAGGGCGCTGCGCACCTCCTGCTCCTTGCCGGCGTACTGCGGGACCAGCTCCTCCTGCTGCGCCTGGATTCGCGCCAGCTCCTGGCGGTTCTGGGTGATCACCATGCCTGGGGGTTCCTGGCTAAGCTTTTGGGCTTCCTTTTCCAGGCATTTGTTGGCATGCAGGAGCTGCAGGGCTCTGCCCAGGTGCTTGTCCAGGTGCTGTGTGAGGGTCCTGCATTCCTCCTGCAGCTGCACTTTCCTCTGCCTGATAGGATCTTCCATCTCTGGCACATCAAAAGTCTATCAAAAATTTGATTTTACTCACCTGGTATATCATAAGTTTATCAGAAATTTGCTGCTGGCTCATGTGGAGTATCAAATGTTTATCAAAAATTTTATTTTTCTCACCAGGCATATCAAACATTTATAAAAAATTTGATCCTTGCTCACCGAGTGTATCAAAAGTTTATCAAAACTTTGATTTTTACTCACCTGGTGTATCAAAAAGTTTATAAAAAATTTGATCCTTGCTCATCCAGTCTATCAAAAGTTTATCAAAACTTTGATTTTTACTCACCTGGTGTATCAAAAGTTTATCAGAAATTTGATTTTTATTTGCCTGGCATATCAAAAGTTTATAAAAAATTTGATTCCTCTCCCTGACAGGATCTTCCATCTCACTTGTTTCTTCGGGTGCCTCTCCATCCTCTCCCATTCCTTGTTTTTCCCAGCAGTCACGGGCTGTTCTTTCCCCCTGGATTTGGGGATCCCTTTGCCCACAGGGGGCCCTGGTCTGAGGAGAGCTCGAGTTTCTGACCCCTGCTCCCATCCAGAGCTGGGGTCCTTGAGCCCTGGGCTGTGGATTCCCATCCTGAGCAGCCTCTCAGCTCTGCCTCCCCCCAGAGCTGCTGTAGGGATTGCAAAACCTGCACCCTGAGGCTGCAGGATGGTCTGGGCTGGGGGGGACCCTCAAAGCTGAGCTCTGCACTGGGCTGGGACTACTGGCCACGTTCAGCCCCTGAGCTCAGACTCAAAGAAGGTCCCCCTGCATTTCTGGGGTGTTTTCCCTGAACTCCTCCTTGGACAGGTGCCCCCAGAGCTGCTCAGTATTTGTGCAGCGACCCCCAAGAGCTTAGGGCTGCCAAAGGCAGCACCAAACTGCTGTAGGCACAGCATCTCAAATCTCTGCACCCCAAATCCCTTAATTCCAAAATCCCTGCACCCAAATCCCTGCATTGACAAATCACTGAATCCCCAAATCCCTGCAGCCCCAAATCCCAGCGGCTGTAGGCACAGCATCCCAAAATCCCTGCATTCCAAAATCTCTGTATCGCCAAATCACTAAATCCCCAAACCCTGGCAGCCCCAAATCCCAGCTGCTGTAGGCACAGCATCCCAAATCCCTGCATCTCAAAAATCCCAGCATCCCCAAATCCCTGCCCCCCCAAACCCCAGGTGCCAAGGACCCCCAGCATCCCCCAATCTCTGCACCCCAGGCTGTTCCATCCCAGCCCCGGCTGCTCCCCAGGCCCTGTCCCATTTCTCAGGACACCCCCGGGCACAGGCTCAGCTCAGAATTCCCTGCTGCAGCTCCTGGGAGATCACAGATTCGAATTAGATTTGGATTTCTTAACTAAAAGGATCATTCCCAGCAGGCTCCCGCTGGACCCCAGCTCTGTGCAACCCCTGGGCTCAGCTCAGAACTCCCTGCTGCAGTTCCTTGGGGATCATTCTGCTCAGATTGGATTTCTTAACTAAAAGGATCATTTCCTGCAGGATCCTGTGGGATCCCTGAGCACAGGCTCAGCTCAGAATTCCCTGTTGTAGATCCTTGGGGATCATGGATTTTGATTAATTTGGATTTCTGAAGTAAGATATCATTTCCTGCAGGATCCTGTGGAACCCCTGAGCTCACGCTCGGCTCAGATCCTTGGGTCAGGGCCCCCTCCCAGCCCCCCCAGGGGTGACACCCCCACCCGAAGGGTGACTCCCCCACCCCAGGGCTGACCCCCCCACCCAAGAGGTGACCCCCCGACCCCCAGCCCCTCTTGGGTCCCTCCTAGAGGGGGGCATTGGCTGCTCCAGCCCCAAAGGTGCCCAGGGGTCCTGACCCGAGTGTGGCTGCAGGAGCTGGGGCTGGGCAGGGGCACCCACAGCAACAATTCAGGCTGAGCCTTGATCCCCAGAGTGCCAGGCTGGGCCTAAAGAGGTGCCAGTGCAGTGCCAAATTGGGCTGGGGAGGTACCGAACTGGGCTGTGGAGATGCCAGCCCTGTGCCAAACTGGGCTGGGGAGATGCCAAAATGGACTCAGGAGATGCTAGCCCCATGCCAAACTGGGCTGGGGAGGTGCCAGCTCTGTGCCAAACTGGGCTCAGGAGGTGCCAAACTGGGCTGTGGAGATGCCAAACTGGATTCAGGAGATGGGCTGAGGAGATGCCAGCCCTGTGCCAAACTGGACTCAGGAGATACCAGCCCCATGCCAGCCCTGTGCCAAACTGGGCTGTGGAGGTGCCAAACTGGACTCAGGAGATGCCAGCCCCGTGCCAGCCCCGTCACACACACACACACACACACACACAGGTGACAACAGCTTTCTTTGTGTTTTTATCTCAACTCCCCAAACACCAGAGCCCTGTGCCCGCCCAGGAATGTCCTGGAATAGCCTGGAATGTCCTGGAACAGCCTGGGATGGCCTGGAACGACCTGGAATGCCCTTTACACATGGATATAGAAACCTGGTGGGCTGAGGGGGAAGGGCCAGGGCCAGGGCCAAGGCCAGGAACAGAACCAGAACCAGAATCAGAACCAAAACCAGAACCTGGGCCAGGGCCAGGGCCAGGGCCAGGAACAGGAACAGGGCCAGGGCCAGCCCAGGAGCACGGCTGGGACAATCCTTGGAACAGAGTTTGGCCGAGCCCTGGGATCAGAGCTGGGCTGATTCCTCACATCTGAGCCTGGATAAGCCCTGGGACCAGAGCTGGGCCCATTCCCCAGTTCTGAGCTCAGCCAGGCCCTGGGATAAGTTTTCGCTGTTCCCCAGCCCCAAGCTCAGTTTAGGCCATTCCCATCCCCAAGCCCAGACCTGGGCTCAGTTTTGAGTTGTTCCCCAGCCCTGGGTTCAGTTTTAGGCTGTTCCCATCCCCAAGCCCAGCCCCCAGCTGGAATCCAGACCATTCCCATCCCCAAGCCCAGCCCTGGGCTCAGTTTAGGCCATTCCCAACCCCAAGCCCAGCCCTGGGCTCAGTTTAGGCCATTCCCCTGCCCCTGGGCTCAGTTTAGGCCATTCACCTGCCCCTGGGCTCAGTCTGGACCATCCCCATCCCCCTGAGCTCAGTTTGGACCATCCCCCTGAGCTCAGTCTGGACCATCCCATCCCCCTGAGCTCAGTCTGGACCATCCCATCCCCTGGGCTCAGCTCCAGAGCACCCTCCCCAAAGCCCAGCTCAGTTCAGGCCGACAGGTCGCTGTTGTCGAACCTCTCCTGGTCGTAGACCTCGGCCACCACCTTCCTGCCGGCGAACCAGCGGCCGTTGAGCGCCTGGATGGCTTTGTGCGTCTCGGCCGCCATGGAGAACTCCACGAAGATCTTGACGATGATGTCGGCGTCCTCCTCCTCGCCCTGCTTCTCCTGGTAGATGATCACCCTGTTCACCGCCCCGAACTTGCCGCACTCCTCTGTCACCTCCCCCTCCAGGTCGTCGTCGATGTCCTTGGGGTCCACCATGTTCCGCAGCACCATCACCGTCGACTGGGGCAGGGGGAATTATGTTAATTGGCACTTAATTAACGTTAATTAATATTTAATTAGCATTAACATTAATATTTAATCTATATGAGACACAGCACAGCACCAATCAGAGCCAGATCCATGGGCTGGGGCAGGGGGAATCAACGTTAATTGGCACTTAATTAATGTTAATTAACATGGAATTAACATTAATATTTAATCAATGTGAGACACAGCCCAGCACCCATCACAGCCAGATCCATGGGACTATGGACTGGTAGGAGGGATGGGGGGTTAATTAACATTAATTAATATTTATTTAATGTGGGAGAGGACAGAGCCCAGAACCAATCAGAGACAGATCTGTGGGACTACGGACTGAGGAGAAAGGATGGGCGGCTAATTAATATTTAATTAGCATTGAATTAACATTAACATTTACTTAATGTGGTACACAGCCCAGCACCAATCACAGCCAGGTCTGTGGGCTGGGGCAGGGGGGAATTAACGTTAATTGGCACTTAATTAATGTTAATTAACATTTAATTACCATTAACATGGAATGAACATGGAATATTTAATTAATGTGAGACAGCACAGCACCAATCACAGCCAGATCCGTGGGCTGGGGCAGGGGGGTAATTAATATTTAATTAACATTAATTGACATTTAATTAACGTTAATTAACATTTAATTAACATTGAATTAACATTATCATTTAGTTAATGTGAGACACAGCCCAGCACCAATCACAGCCAGATCCATGAACTGGGAGAGTGGGATAATTAATGCTTAATTAATGTTAATTGACATTTAATTAGCATTAATCAACATTTAACTAGCATTAACATTGAATTAACATTAATATTTAATTAATATGAGACACAGCCCAGCACCAATCACAGCCAGATCTGTGGGACCATGGACTGAGGAGAGGGATGGGGGAGTTAATTAATATTTAATCAACATTAATTAATATTTAATTAATGTGAGAGGACACAGCCCAGCACCAATCACAGCCAGCTCTGTGGGACCATGACTGAGGAGAGGGATGGGGAACTTAATTAACATTCAATTAACACACCTGGCACACACCTGTCCTACGCTCTCACCTCCTGCTTTCTCAGCAGTTTCTGCATCACCAGGTGTCACTCAGGTATCACACAGGTGTCACTCAGGTGACACACAGGTGTCACTCAGTATCACACATGTGTCACACACCTGTCCCCCTCTCTCACCTCCTGTTTCCTGAGCACTTTCTGCATCACCATGTGTCACTCAGGTGTCACACACCTGTCCCCCTCTCTCACCTCCTGCTTCCTCAGCAGTTTCTGCATCACCATGTGCCGGGCGCTGCTGCCCGAGATGCTCATGTGCTCCTGCTCGCTCAGCATTTCCGGCCGCTCGGCCTCGGGCAGCGCCTCCTCCTCCTCCTTGTCCTTCTTGGGCTCCACCAGCCCCAGTGCCGGCGGGCTGGCCAGGATGGGGTTAACCACGCCCACCTGCGGGATGGGCACCGGCAGCGGCGGCCGCGCCGGGGTCACACCTGGGGAGAGACAGGGGGATGGTCAGGGTGGGGTCACACCTGGGGGGAGGGGTGGTCAGGGTGGGGTCACACCTGGGGGGAGACAGGGGGATGGTCAGGGTGGGGTCACACCTGGGGAGAGGGGTGGTCAGGGTGGGGTCACACCTGGGGGAGAGGGGGGATGGTCAGGGTGGGGTCACACCTGGGGGGAGGGGTGGTCAGGGTGGGGTCACACCTGGGGAGAGAGGGATGGTCAGGGTGGCGTCACACCTGGGGGAGACAGGGGGATGGTCAGGGTGGGGTCACACCTGGGGAGAGGGATGGTCAGGGTGGGGTCACACCTGGGGAGACAGGCGGGAGATGGTCAGGGTGGGGTCACACCTGGGGGAGAGACAGGGGGGATGGTCAGGGGTGGGGTCACACCTGGGAGAGACAGGGGGGATGGTCAGGGCTGGGGGGAGGGGCAGGGACACCTGGGGGATGGTCAGTGACACCTCATGCCAGGAGGAGGGGACACACCCAGGTGACAGGAGGAGTACCACACCCAGGTGCCAGCAAGAGGAGGGGACACACACAGGGGACAGGATGAAGGGGACACACTCAGGCGCCAGCAGGAGGGGACACACCCAGGACACACCCAGGTGCCAGGAGCAGGGGACATACCCAGGTAACAGGAGGAGACACCTAGGACACACCCAGGACACCCCCAGGTGCCACCCCCAGGTGACAGGAGGAGGGGACACACCCAGGACACCCCCAGGTGCCACCCCCAGGTGTGACAGCAGCAGGACCCACCTGTGATGACCCCTGGTGCCTGTGCAGCCATCACAGCCTGGGGCAGAGCCCCCAGGGGCTGGGCCAGTGTCAGGGCAGGGGACACCAGCCCAGGGGTGGCCAGAGTGCCCAGAACTGCAGCTCCTGCCACGGCCTCCTGGGGACAGGGCACAGGGACAGGGTGAGACTGGGCCAAACTGGGAATTCACACCCCAGGGACCCCCTGGGCATCCCAAACTGGGCAATTCCTACCCTAGGGACCCCCTGGGCATCCCAAACTGGGAATTCCCACTGCCAGGGACCCCCTGGGCATCCCAAACTGGGAATTCCCACTGCCAAGGACCCCCTGGGCATCCCAAACTGGGAATTCCCACCCCAGGACATCCTGGGCATCCCAAACTGGGAATTCCCACCCCAGAGACCCCCTGCAGCCAGGCTGGGTGTCCCACACCTGGGAAATTTGGGAATTCCCAGTGAATTCACCTGAGTGAATTCAGGAGTTCACCTAAGTTGTGCCCGTGCCTCACCTGAGCCTCTCCTGTTTGATCTCCTTGTCTCACCTGAGCCATCCCCATCTCACCTGTTCCATCCATGTCTCACCTGTTCTATCCCCCTCTCATCTGAGCCATGCCCAAACCATCCCCATCTCTCACCTGTTCCATCCCTCTCTCACCTGTCCCACCCCCCATGTCTCACCTGTTCCATCCCCGCTTCCATCCCCCATGTCTCACCTGTTCCCTCCCCATGTCTCACCTGTCCCACCCCCCATGTCTCCCCTGTTCCACCCCCATGTCTCACCTGTTCCCTCCCCATGTCTCACCTGTCCCACCCCCCATGTCTCCCCTGTTCCACCCCCATGTCTCACCTGTTCCCTCCCCATGTCTCACCTGTCCCACCCCCCCCGTCTCCCCCGTTCCCCCCTCTCACCTGAGCCGTGATCTTGGCGGTGGCGGCCGCAGCAGCCACGGCAGCAGCAGGTGGGAGCCCCCCAGGCGTGGCAGGGGTGAGCAGGGGCATGGGGGGGGTGACAGCCTTGCCCACCCGCAGGTACTGCCCCCCCAGGTCGAAGAGGTTCATGGAGGAGACGGCGTCCTGCGAGGACTGCGCCTTCTCGTACTCTGCGGGACAGCAGCTGCTCAGGGCTTGGGATCACCTGCCCTGTCTGCTCACAGCCCTCAGCCGCTCTGCAGTTATTCCTGCCACTCAATGAATCCCCTCAGCAGGGTGGAAAACCCAAACCCAACCCCAACCACAAACCCAACCCAAGAGCAGAGGCCAGTCCCACCAAAATTCCTTCAGCAGGGTGGAAAACCCAAACCCAAACCTGAACCCAAACCTGACCCCAAACCCAAACCTGAACCCAACCCCAAACCTGAACCCAAACCCGAACCCAACCCCAAACCTGAACCCAAACCCGAACCCAACCCCCTAAACCTGAACCCAAACCTGACCCCAAACCCGAACCCGACCCCAAACCCAAACCTGACCCCAAACCCAAACCTGAACCCAAACCCAAACCTGACCCCAAACCGACCCCAAACCCAAACCTGACCCCAAACCCAAATCCAAACCTGAACCCAAACCTGACCCCAAACCTGAACCTGACCCCAAACCCAAACCTGAACCCAAACCTGACCCCAAACCCAAACCCAAACCCAAACCTGAACCCAAACCTCAACCCAAACCCAAACCTGAACCCAAACCCAAACCTGACCCCAAACCCAAACCTGACCCCAAACCCAAACCTGACCCCAAACCCAGCCCCAACCCGACCCCAAACCCAACCCCAAACCCAACCACAGAGCCACTCCCACTGAAATCCCTTCACCAGGGTGGAAAACCCAAACCCAAACCCAAACCTGACTCCAAACCTAAACCCAAACCCAAGAGCAGACGCCAGTCCCACCAAAACTCCTTCAGCAGGGTGGAAAACCCAAACCCAAATCCAACCCCAGGAGCAGAGAACACTCGCACTGAAATCCCTTCACCAGGGTGGAAAATCCAAACCTAAACCCGACCCCAAAGCCAACCCCAACCCCAACCCCACCCTCAAAGCCATCCCAGGAGAGGACACTCCCACTGAAATCCCCTCACCAGGGTGGAAAACCCAAACCCAACCCTAAACCCACCCCAAACCCAGCCCAGGAGCAGAGGCCACTCCCAGCCACTGAAATCCCTTCACCAGGGTGGAAAACCCAGCCCTAAACCCAACCCCAACCCCAACCCAGCCCTAAACCCAACCCCAACCCCAAATCCAAATCCAAATCCAACCCCAACCCCAACCCCAAATCCAAACCCAACCCCAACCCAGCCCCAAACCCACCCCCAAACCTGACCCCAAATCCAAACCCACCCCAGGAGCAGAGGCCACTCCCAGCCACTGAAATCCCTTCACCAGGGTGGAAAACCCAACCCCAACCCCAACCCCAACCCCAACTCCAAACCCAAATCCAATCCAACCCCAAACCAACCCCAACCCCAAATCCAACCCAAACTCAACTCCAACTCCAACCCCAAACTCGACCCCAAATCCAAACCCAACCCCAAACTCAACCCCAAACCCGACCCCAACCCCCCTGCCCTCCCCTCCCCGTACCGATGAAGCCGTAGCCCTTGTGCTTCCCTGTGGTGGGGTCCCGGGCCAGGGTGCAAGATTTGATCTTCCCAAAGGCCTCGAACACGCTCTTGATGTCGTCGTCAGACAGGTCCTGGTGCACCGAGGCCACGTAGATGCGGTTGAAGGCCCGGGCCTCCTCTGCCAGCTGGTCAATGATGGGCTGCGCCTGCCCGATGTTGCTGGGCCTCCCCACCTGTGGGGACAGGCTGGGATGGAGCTGGGGGCTGGGAAGGGGCTGCCATGGGGCTGGGGAGGGGCTGCCATGGGGCTGGGGGAGATGGGAATGGAGCTGGGAGATGCTGGGATGGAGCTGGGCTTGCCTGATGTTACTGGGCCTCCCCACCTGTGGGGAGAGGCTGGGATGGAGCTGGGGGCTGGGGAGGGGCTGCCATGGGGCTGGGGAGGGGCTGCCATGGGGCTGGGGAGGGGCTGCCATGGGGCTGGGAGAGGCTGGGATGGAGCTGGGCTTGCCTGATGTTACTGGGCCTCCCCACCTGTGGGGACAGGATGGGATGGAGCTGGGGGCTGGGGAGGGGCTGGAGAGGGGCTAGGGGGGCTGGGATGGAGCTGGGAGAGGCTGGGATGGAGCTGGGGGCTGGGGAGAGGCTGCCATGGGGCTGGGGGCTGGGGAGGGGCTGGGCCTGCCCGATGTTACTGGGCCACCCCACCTGTGGGGACAGGATGGGATGGGGCTGGGGGAGATGGGGAAGGGGCTGGAGGGCCAGGAGGGGCTCAGGGAGGTGGGGAAGGGTCTGGAGCACCTGGAGAGGTGGGGAAGGGGCTCAGTCTGGAGCAAAGGAGGGGCTCAGGAGGTGGGGAAGGGTCTGAGAGAGGTGGGGAAGGGGCTCAGCCTGCAGCACCTGGAGGGGCTCAGGAGGTGGGGAAGGGGCTCAGCCTGGAGCAAAGGAGGGGCTAAGGGAGGTAGGGAAGGAGCTGAAGCACCTGGAGGGGCTCAGGGAGCTGGGGAAGGGTCTGAGAGAGGCAGGGAAGGGGCTGAAGCACCTGGAGGGGCTCAGGGAGCTGGGGAAGGGGCACTCGGTGCTCTGGGCTGGGACAAGGTGGGAATGGGTCCCAGACTGGACTGGGAGAACTGGGAATGATTTCCCACTGAACAGTTCCATTGTTCTGTGATATGAAGGAGGACCTATATGTATTGCTATATATAAAAATATATATTAAATAAATCTATAAATATAGATATTTATATACGTAACAACAGATATATTTATACAGAGCAGTAAACATATTGCTATATATTGATATATATGTATAAATGCATATATACAGCAAAAAATACATTGCTATATATAGATATATATAAATACATATATAGAATATATTGCTATTTAGTGATATATATGTATATACAGCAATAAATACATATATATATTTATATATATAATGATATATATAGAGCAATAAATACACTGCTTTATATTGATATATAATTACATATATAGAGCAATAAATACATTGCTATATGTTGATATATATAAAGACATTTATACAGCAATAAATACATTGCTATACAGTGATATATATGTAATTATTATATACAGCAATAAATACATTGATATTTAGCGATCTATACATGAATACATATATATAGCAATAAATATATTGCTATATAATGATATATATATAAATACATGTATACAACAATAAATACATTGCTATATATTGATATATAAAAACACATGTACAGCAATAAATATATTGCTACATATTGATATATATATGTATTTAAATATATATTGATTTGTCTTCCAAATAATTAATTGTGTGGGTGAGAAAACCTGAGTGGAGTCCCTGGAGCCCGTGATTCCAGCTGTGATTCCAGCTGTGACCCCCTGCTGGGACTGTGATTCCAATTGTGACCCCAGTGCTCAGACCATGATTCCAGCTGTGACCCCACTGCTCAGACCACGATTCCAGCTGTGACCCCAGAGCTCAGACCACGATTCCAGCTGTGATTCCAGCTGTGCTCCATGCTGCACACATGTTCCAGCAGGGATCCCCTCTGGGCTCCCTCCCCACTCCCTGTTCTGTGGGCAGCATTTCCAGCCATGACCCCGCCATTCCCAGGAAAATGCTCAACCCCAGCAGAATTCTCTTTTTCCCAGGAAATGAGGGTTGGGAATTTTCACCCACCTTGATGTTCCTGCCCCCCAGCATGACCGAGTTCATCTGCTCCAGGGCCAGCTGGGCAGCCTCAGGCACCTCATACTCCACAAAGGCAAAGCCCTGCGGGGGAGGAGAGCCCGCTCAGTGATGCAGCTGTGCCAGTGGCACTGCCAGCTGGGACTGACCCACCCCCCTGGGCATTCCTCACAAACACTTCATCGTGGCAGGAAACCCTGCAGAGCTCCCCACTGATTCTGCAGCCTCTCAGACCCCCAGGTCCCACAGCAAACCCCACTAAGGGGGTGTCAGCACTGCCAGCCCAGCTCCAGGCTGGCTCAAGCAGGGATTTGCTCACTGAAATCTGCCCTGGGAGGTTTGGGGTGCCCATCCCTGCAGGTGTAAGCAATGACTGAATGTGGCACTCTGGGCTCTCTTTTCCAGCCCCAGTGATTCTGTGGCTCCCTGCACTCCACCCCTGGCTCCCAGCACAGCACAGCAGGGAGCTGCAAAACATCCCCCAGAGCTAAAAGGAGCCAGCTCTCCACAGGGATAGAGTTTTTGTTTCTTCCTCTTGTGTTGGGTTGATGTGGCCAGAAATTTGGATTCTGTCCCCATCTGTTAAACCAGGTGTGGCAGTGATTCCTGATCTCCATGGGAGATATCTCCTGCTAATGGGCCATCTTTAAATGTTCTTTACCTTTCCCACAGCCCATCCTCCCTCCAGGAGATATCTCCTGTTAATGGCCAGTGAGTCCCAGGGCATGACTGATAAAATTCCATCATCCCACTGGGAGATGCTCCAGCCAGGGGAGGAGCCAAGCCTTTCCTACCCAGATAAAAACTGACATTTTGGACACCAGAGCAGCCTTTTTCACTGGATTCCAAAGGAAATTCATCATCCCTGGACCTTTGGAGAAAAACTGCTCCTTCTACAGGAGCACTGCTCCAATTAAACCATAATCTGTGTCTTGGGTTGCAATACAGAATGTGACCAAACTTCTGTCACCATAAATTAAACCAGGTGTGGCAGTGACCCTGATCTCCATGGGAGATATCTCCTGTTAATGGGCCATCTTTAAACCAGCTGGGCAATCATCTTTATCTTTCCACAGCCCATCCTCCCTCCAGGAGATATCTCCTGTTAATGGCCAGTGAGTCCCAGGGCATGGCTGATAAAATTCCATCATCCCACTGGGAGATGCTCCAGCCAGGGGAGGAGCCAAGCCTTTCCTACCCAGATAAAAACTGACATTTTGGACACCAAGGAACCTTCTTTCCACTGGATCCCAGAGGAAAGCCAGACCTTTCCACATCATCCCTGGAGCTTCAGAGGAAACTGCACCTTCTCCAGGAGCACTGCTCCAGCTGAACCACATCTGCCACTGCAGGAGGATGCAGCCACCATTGAATGGGACTGTGCCAACACCCTGACTGACTGACGGGTGTCAGCTTGGATTCTGACTCTGGCAGGGTTTGGGATTGTTCTGTGGAATACTGCATTTCTATTTTAATTTTCCTAGCAAAGAACTGTTATTCTTAATTCCCATATCTTTGCCTGAGAGCCCCTTAATTTCAAAATTATAATAATCTGGAGGGAGAGGGTTTGCATTCTCCATTCCAAAGAGAAACTTCTGTCCCGCAAACCAGGACAGCTCTCCTGGCTGCATCTGGACAGCCTGGAAGAGAGGAGGATGTTCCTGGGAATGACAGAACATGGCAAGGTTTGGGTTGTAGGGACCTTAGAGACCATCCAGCCTCACCCTGGGCACTGCCAGGGATCCAGGGGCAGCCACAGATTCTCTCTGGGCACCCTCAGCACCCTCATCCTCACCAGCACCTCATCCAGAATTCTGCAAAGCTGGTTAACAAAATTTTCAGATTTATATTTTATTATTTAACCTGAATTCTTTCAACATTCCAATTAAATTTTAGAAAACCTCCAAACATGCCCCTGAATCAAATCTATGAAAATAATCAGTTAAGCTGTAAACTTAAGATTCCTTTGTTTTCATTTTTATTAGTTCTCTTATTTCAGCAGGTCTCCTATGACCTGATCCTGTGCTGTCTCATAATTTTAGGCATTTTGCAGAGTTCCAAGAAAGTTATCTGAACTTCACTAAAACTCTTCTGAATTGCCAGAAGTATTCCAGCAGCCTGCCCTGCTCAAAGCATCTCTATCCTGAGATAAAAACTTCAGAGGGAACTGAAGCTGCTGAAGGGGACACATGGCTGAAAGGAATGTCCCAAAACACTTCAGCACTGGGCCATCAGCAGCTTTCCAGAATTCCAGCCCTTCCCAAGAGAGATCACCTGCTCTTTGCCACATCCAGGCAACCCCATAAAGGTGTGGGTGGGACAGGACCCCAAACCCCACCCAGTCCTACCCAGCCTGTGATCCAGGCAATCCCATATTGCTTTGGGTGGGACAGGACCCTAAAACTCATCCAGACCCACCCTGTCCCACCCAGTTCCACCTACCCTGAGATCCAGCCAATCCCATACTGGTTTGGGAGGCACAGGACCCTAAATCCCACCCTGTCCCACCTGTGATCCAGCAAATCCCACACTGGTTCGGGTGATCCAGGCTATCCCATAAACGTTTGGGTGGGACAGGACCCTAAAACTGATCCAGTCCCACCCAGCCTGTGACCAGCCAATCCCATATTGGTTTGGGTGGGACAGGACCCCAAACCCCACCCAGCCCCACCAATCCCACATTAATTTGGGTGACCCAGGACCCCAAACCCCACCCAGCCCCACCAATCCCACACTGGTTTTGGTGACCTAGGACCCCAAACCCCACCCAGCCCCACCCACCCTGTGACCCACCAGTCCCACACTGGTTTAGATGATCCAGGACCCAAAACCTCGCCCACTCTCATCTTGTGATCCAGCCAATCCCAATAAAGGTTTGGGTGATCCAGGACCCCAAACCCCACCCAGCCCCACCCACCCTGAGATCCAGCCAATCTCACACTGGTTTAGGTGATCCAGGACCCCAAACCTCGTCCAGCCCCACCAATCCCACATTAATTTGGGTGACCCAGGACCCCAAACCCCACTCTGTCCCACCCTGTGACCCACCAATCTCACATTAATTTGGGTGACCCAGGAGCCCAAACCCTACCCAGCCCCACCAATCCCACACTGGTTTGGCTGACCCAGGACCCCAAACCCCACCCAGCCCCACCAATCCCACACTGGTTTGGGTGGGACAGGACCCCAAAGCCCACCCAGCCCCACCCTGTGACCCAGCCAATCCCACACTGGTTTGGGTGACCCAGGACCCCAAAGCCCACCCAGCCCCACCAATCCCACACTGGTTTGGGTGGGACAGGACCCCAAAGCCCACCCAGCCCCACCAATCCCACACAGGTTTGGGTGTCCCCAAAGCCCACCCAGCCCCACCTTGTGCTTCATGGTGACAGAGTCCCAGGACATGTCGATGCTCTTGATGGGCCCGAAGGGGGCGAAGGCCTGCCGGATGGTGTCCTCGCCCAGCTCGTAGTAGATGGAGCCCACGTAGACCCGGCACATGATGGCGAGCGCGCGCTGCCTCTGGGCCGCCATCTGTGGGAGACACGGACCGCGGGCTCAGCCCGACCCGGGGCTCCTGCTGCTGCCCTCCCCAGCCAGCCTGCCACGGCCTGGCACAGACTGGCACAGGTCTGGCTCGGCCTGGCATGGCCTGGCACAGCCCTGGTACAGCCCCAGCCAGCCTGGCACGGCCTGGCACAGACTGGCACAAGTCTGGCTCAGCCTGGCACAGCCTGGCATGGCTCTGGCACAGCCCTGGCTCAGCCCTGGCTCAGCCTGGCATGGTTCTGGCTCAGCCTGGCACAGTTCTGGCACAGACTGGCACAGCCTGGAATGGCCTGGCATGGTTCTGGCTCAGCCTGGCACAGCTATGGCACAGCCTGGCACGGCTCTGGCACTGCCCTGGCACGGCCTGGCACAGTTCTGGCACAGCTCTGGCACAGGGAGGTCCCTGCTGGCTGCTCATCCCGGATAAACCCGGCTCGTGCCCCAGGCTGAGCTCATCTCCAGCCAGGAGGGACTCCCCTGGCTTAGGGCAGCCAAGGGCTGGGCTGGGGCACGCTGAGAATCCCTCCCGCTCCCCCCCGAGCACGGATCCAGCTCTGGGCGCTCCCACCCCCGCCCCGAGGAGCTGAAACTGGGAATACTGGGAATACTGGGAGCCTCCCCCCGCTCCCCGTGGCGCCAGAGCCTCCCCCCAGAACTGGGCACATGGCTGAAAGGAATGTCCCAAAACACCTCAGCACTGGGGCATCAGCAGCTTTCCAGAATTCCAGCCCTTCCCAGAAGAGATCACCTGCTCTTTGCCACATCCAGGCAACCCCGTAAAGGTGTGGGTGGGACAGGACCCTAAAAATCCCACCCAGCCCCACCCTGTGATCCAGGCAACTCCACAAAGGTGTGGGTGGGACAGGACCCTAAATCCCACCCTGTGATCCAGGCAATTCCATAAAGGTTTGGGTGGGACCCTAAATCCCACCCAGTCCCACCCACCTGTGATCCAGGCAATCCCATAAAGGTTTGGGTGGGACATGACCCTAAAAATCCCACCCAGCCCACCCAGTGATCCAGGCAATCCTATAAAGGTTTGGGTGGAAGAAGACCCCACTTCCCACCCTGTGATCCAGGCAATCCTGGACTGCCCAGAGCTCAGGTTCCAGATCCAGAACTGCCCAGAGCTCAGCAGCAAAGCCAGAATCGCTGCCAGGCCCAGCAGGGCCAGCAGCCATCCCGGCACTGGTGGCACTGGGCTGTACTGGTGCAGCCCCAGCCACGGCACAGGGGCTCTGCTGTGCCCTAGGCCTGCCTGGAAAGCTGCTCTGAGCCAAACCCAGCCATTCCTCCCAGCAGGCATCCCAAAAACAGCACGGGGTGGCCCTGGGGTCTGTCACCCCCTGCAGATGGGGGGGCTCTGCAGGAGTCACTGCCTGCACTGGGGGGACACACCTGGGGCAGAGAGGGACACACCTGGGGCAGGGGGGACACACCTGGGGCAGAGAGGGACACACCTGGGGCAGAGAGGGACACACCTGGGGCAGAGAGGGACACACCTGGGGCAGAGAGGGACACACCTGGGGCAGGGGGGACACACCTGGGGCAGGGGGAGGCTGGTGCAGAGCAGCAGGTGATGCCTCTGGCCCTGCCCAGCACTACAGCAGGGAGCTCTGAGCACTCCCAGGGCCCAGGGAAAGCACTCAGGGCCTGCAGCAGAGCATTTTTGGGGGGCCCTGAGGAGCTCTGCCATGCCTGGGGTACAGGGAGAGCACTCAGAGCCTTCTCAAGGCAGATTTTTGGGGCGCCCTAATGAGCCCTGCCATGCCTGGACCTTCTCAAGGATGATTTTTGGTGTGCCCTGAGGAGCTCTGCCATGCCTAGGGGCCCCTGGGGCACAGGGAGAGCACTCAGGGTTTTCTCAAGGCTGATTTTTGGGGTGCCCCAGGGAGCTCTGCCATGCCTGGGGTACAGGGAAAGCACTCAGAGCCTTCTCAAGGCTGATTTTTGGGGTGACCTAATGAGCCCTGCCATGCCTGGGGTGCAGGGAGAGCACACAGAGCCTCCTCAAGTCTGATTTTTGGGGTGCCCCAGGGAGCTCTGTCATGCCTGGGGACCCCTGGGGCACAGGGAAAGCACTCAGAGACTTTTCAAATCTGATTTTTGGGGTGCCCTAATGAGCCCTGCCATGCCTGGGACCCCTGGGGCACAGGGAAAGCACTCAAGACCTTCTCAAAGCTGATTTTTGGGGTGAGATCAAACCCCCAACTGCTGTCCCTGAGGTGACACCCAGTCCCAAATGTTGCCCCTGAGGTGACATTAAGCCCTAATTGCTGTTCCTGACTTCCATCCAGCTGCAGACTCTGCCCCTAAAGTGACATTCAGTCCCAAACGTTGCTCCTGAGGTGACATTAAACCCCAACTGCTGCACCTCAGGTGACACTAAACTTCAACTGCTGCTCCTGAGGTGACATTCAGCCCCAAATGCCACTGCTGAGGTGGCACTAAAGCCCAAGTGCCAATGCTGAGGTGGCACTAAAGCCCAAGTGCCACTGCTGAGGTGGCACTAAAGCCCAAGTGCCACTGCTGAGGTGACCCTTGCCCTGCCACAGGAGACCTGGGGGACTGAGGAGGAGCTGGGATCCTCAGACAGCAGAATTCCTTCCTGGAAAGGGAGCCCAGGGGGTGTCCCCATCCCTGGAGGAGCCCAGGGACACCCAGAGTCCTGGAGACAATGTGGGGATCAGGCACAGGGTGAAACTCTGTGACCCCAGGACTTTGGAACTGCAGGAAGCAGAGCTGGGATGAGGCCAGCACAGGCTGGACACAGGAAATCTCAGTGCTCTGAACAACCCCAGGCTGATTTCAGTGACCCTGAACCTCCTCCTGCCAGCACATCTCACTGCTCCAGGCTGATTTCAGTGACCCTGATCCTCCTCCTGCCAGCACATCTCACTGCTCCAGGCTGATTTCAGTGACCCTGATCCTCCTCCTGCCAGCACATCTCACTGCTCCAGGCTGATTTCAGTGACCCTGAGCTCCTCCTGCCAGCACATCTCACTGCTCCAGGCTGATTTCAGTGACCCTGAGCTCCTCCTGCCAGCACATCTCACTGCTCCAGGCTGATTTCAGTGACTCTGATCCTCCTGCCAGCACATCTCACTGCTCCAGGCTGATTTCAGTGACCCTGATCCTCCTGCCAGCACATCTCACTGCTCCAGGCTGGTTTCAGTGACCCTGATCCTCCTGCCAGCACATCTCACTGCTCCAGGCTGATTTCAGTGACTCTGATCCTCCTGCCAGCACATCTCACTGCTCCAGGCTGATTTCAGTGACTCTGATCCTCCTGCCAGCACATCTCACTGCTCCAGGCTGGTTTCAGTGACCCTGATCCTCCTGCCAGCACATCTCACTGCTCCAGGCTGATTTCAGTGACCCTGATCCTCCTCCTGCCTGCACATCTCACTGCTCCAGGCTGATTTCAGTCACCCTGATCCTCCTCCTGCCAGCACATCTCACTGCTCCAGGCTGATTTCAGTGATCCTGATCCTCCTGCCAGCACATCTCACTGCTCCAGGCTGATTTCAGTGACCCTGAGCTCCTCCTGCCAGCACATCTCACTGCTCCAGGCTGATTTCAGTGATCCTGATCCTCCTGCCAGCACATCTCACTGCTCCAGGCTGATTTCAGTGACCCTGATCCTCTTGCCAGCACATCTCACTGCTCCAGGCTGATTTCAGTGACCCTGATCCTCCTCCTGCCTGCACATCTCACTGCTCCAGGCTGATTTCAGTGATCCTGATCCTCCTGCCAGCACATCTCACTGCTCCAGGCTGATTTCAGTGACCCTGATCCTCCTGCCAGCACATCTCACTGCTCCAGGCTGATTTCAGTGACCCTGATCCTCCTGCCAGCACATCTCACTGCTCCAGGCTGATTTCAGTGACTCTGATCCTCCTCCTGCCAGCACATCTCACTGCCCCAGGCTGATTTCAGTGACCCTGAGCTCCTCCTGCCAGCACATCTCACTGCTCCAGGCTGATTTCAGTGACTCTGATCCTCCTGCCAGCACATCTCACTGCCCCAGGCTGATTTCAGTGACCCTGATCCTCCTGCCAGCACATCTCACTGCTCCAGGCTGATTTCAGTGACCCTGATCCTCCTGCTGCTCCTGTTCCATGGAACAGCCTGAGGCAGGAGCTGCCCCCACTGTTGCTGCCAGTGCTGCCCTGAAGGGATTTGGGGGTGGTTTCACAGCCCAAGCCCCACCTTGGGGTGCTGCTGTACCCAAAGCAGGTGATGCACAGCCCAGAGGTGACACAGTGACCCCAGGGGTGGAGGAGGGACAATGTCACACTGGGACACCTGCAGGGAGGATGAGCCAGAGCTCAGGGAGTCCAGGCTGTGCTGCCCCCACAGAGGAACAGGAGAAGAGCTGGACAGGGGCTGATCTGTGCACTGCAGAGGGAATCTGGGGTGAAGCACCTGCCAGGACGGGGATCCCTGACTGCTCTGAACTGCTCCAGGCTGCTGCTCCTGGGCTGGACTCCTGAGGGAGGAATGGCTGAGGCAAAGGGGTCACAGCCCTGTGCCCTGGGGGTCACCAACCAGCACAACCCTCCTGTGCCCAGCTGGGGACAACGAGCCCAGGCCAACTTAGGGCAAACTGCTGGAGCTGCAGCAGCTCCAGGGATGGGGGCAGCTCCTGGGCATCCACAGCCAGGAGGCTGCTCTGCTCCTTTCCAAACTTCCCCTGCCCCACAGCCCCACTGTGGCTCCCCAGTGCCATGGGGAGCTCACTGCAGTGCCCCTCTCCCTGCAGTTCATCCTCTGTGTTTTACAGCAGCACAGATCTCCTGTTCCAGGTCCTGCATTCTGCTCCTGAGTGACATCAGACCCCAGCTGTGCTCCTGAGTGACATCAAACCCAACTGCTGCTCCTGAGTGACATCAAACCCAAATTGCTGCTCCTGAGTGACATCAAACCCAAATTGCTGCTCCTGAGTGACATCAGACCCCAGCTGTGCTCCTGAGTGACATCAGACCCCAGCTGTGCTCCTGAGGTGACATCAAACCCAACTGTGCTCCTGAGTGACATCAAACCCAAACTGCTGCTCCTGAGGTGACATCAAACCCAAACTGCTGCTCCTGAGGTGACATTAAACCCAAACTGCTGCTCCTGAGGTGACATCAAACCCAAATTGCTGCTCCTGAGGTGACATCAGACCCCAGCTGTGCTCCTGAGGTGACATCAAACCCAAATTGCTGCTCCTGAGGTGACATCAGACCCCAGCTGCTGCTCCTGAGGTGACATTAAACCCAAACTGCTGCTCCTGATGTGACATTAAGCCCAAAGTGCTGCCCCTGAGGTGATATCAGAAGACAGAGCTGTTCACCAAAGTGCAGATTATTCCAAGTGAGCCCTTGGGTGCAGAGAGCAGCCACAGGAGGCACTTCTAGCACAAGGAGGGGATGGGTCATGCCAAGCCCCAGCTCTCTGTGGCCTCAGAGAAGGGGCACAAAGGCTGGCACGAGTTCTCTGCTGGGCTCTGTCCCTCGCTCTGCTGCACTCAGGAGGTGCCAGGCTGCCCAGCACAGGCCCTGGGCTGGGCTCCAGCAGCTGTGCCAGCCTCCAGCACCCCAGCCCTCCCCAGCCCTGGCTGCTGGGAGGGAAGGGAGGCTCCAGCAGACATCACCCCTCTGTCAGTTACCTTGGCCGTTAGTTTGAGGCTGTGGGAACCTCAGAACTGCAGCATCCCTAGAAATTGCAGCTGCCACCATTTCTGACGGGTGTGTTCACAACTGCTGGAAATCTAAAGAGCTGTGAGTGTGCCCCTGGGTGGCAGACTGCCCAGCCTGGGGTCTTCTCGGGGCAGGGCCAGCTGTCTCTGCTGCGGGGCGTGTCCAGGGCACCGAGGACACAGACTGGCACCACTAGCAAGGTCCCCACGCTAGGCCCTGCCTAACACAATGCCCCAGAAGAAGTGAATATGTCTATTGACCGATTGTAAAGGTGAGAGAGGATCTCCAAAGCCCATTGTCACTGCTGCCATCTGAAAGACAGTAAAGACAGAGTTCAGTCTGTTGGAGCTGAGCATACTGTGGCTGTTTGTTTGTACAAACTCAAGCAGAGCCGTGGCCTCTCCGTGCTGGGCCTGGCACTGAGTGGCTGCCGAGTCCTGGGGCTGCCAGGAGCTGCCACGGGCCAGGCTGGGCTCCTGCTGCTGCCCTGGGGAGCAGGCTGGGCTCCCAGGGGGCTCAGGGTGACAGTGACCTCTCTGAGTGCTGCTTCACCCCCAGCATTTGTTTTATTAAAGGAGCCCCTGAGACCTGAGCAGACCCTCAGAACCAGGCACAGCCCCAGCCTCAGCACATCCACAGGGGTTCCTCAGGCAAAGCCCTTGCGTGGGGTTCCAAGGAAGGCACTGAGATGTTCCAGAAAGCTCTGAAGGAGGGGAGGGCACAGCCCAGTGAAGGGCTCTCCCAGGGCAGAACCTGTCCCAAATTGAGCACCTGGGTGCAGGGGAGGGCAGGGGGGCAGCACTGGGACGTGGGGACCCTCCCCCAGGCGCAGGACAGCGTTTCCAGGACCCCTCCTGCCTCCAGCACCTCACACACGGCCCAGAAGCAAAAACCAAAAAACCCACGGCACAAAGTCTTTGGCTTCTCAAATCTCAGCAAGGGACGTGCAACAGGCCAGGAGTTTGTGAGCATTTCCTGTGGGAACTGCAGAGATCTGAGGGCAGTGTGAGAGAGAGCCAGGAGCCTGGGGCAGCTGCAGGCTCAGGGCTGTGCTCTGCTTCCCAGGGCCCCCACACCTGCACGAGGGGAGCAGCAGGAGGGGCAGCAGGGGCTCTCACCTGCAGGTTGGTGAGCTGCTGCTGCTGGTGGGCGATGGTTTGCTTCACCAGCACGCTCTTGATGCTCTGCTCCATGGCATACTTCTTGGCCTGGAGGGGAAAAGCAAAAACAGGAGCTGAAGGGGCAGGGCAGCACCCAGGGGCAGGGAAGGAGCGCTGGACCTGCAGCAGGGAGCCAGAACATTCCAGAATCCTTCCTGGGCAATGCCCAGAAATCCAGAACATTCCAGAATTCATCCTGGGCACTGCCCACAGCTCCAGAACATTCCAGAATCCATCCTGGGCACTGCCCTGAAATCCAGAACATTCCAGAATCCTTCCTGGGCACTGCCCTGAAATCCAGAACATTCCAGAATCCATCCCTGGGCACTGCCCACAGCTCCAGAACATTCCAGAATCCTTCCTGGGCAATGCCCAGAAATCCAGAACATTCCAGAATCCATCCCTGGGCACTACCCAGAAATCCAGAACATTCCAGAATCCTTCCTGGGCACTGCCCAGAAATCCAGAACATTCCAGAATCCTTCCTGGGCAATGCCCAGAAATCCAGAACATTCCAGAATCCATCCCTGGGCACTGCCCTGAAATCCAGAACATTCCAGAATCCTTCCTGGGCACTGCCCTGAAATCCAGACCATTCCAGAATACATCCCTGGGCACTGCCCACAGCTCCAGAACATTCCAGAATCCTTCCTGGGCAATGCCCAGAAATCCAGAACATTCCAGAATCTATCTCTGGGCACAGCCCACAGCTCCAGAACATTCCAGAATCCATCCCTGGGCACTGCCCACAGCTCCAGAACATTCCAGAATCCATCCCTGGGCACTGCCCAGAAATCCAGAACATTCTGTGTCCATCCCTGGGCACTGCCCAGAAATCCAGAACATTCCAAAATCCATCCCTGGGCACTGCCCTGAAATCCAGAACATTCCAGAATCCATCCCTGGGCACTGCCCAGAAATCCAGAACATTCTGTGTCCATCCCTGGGACTGGAACTGCAGCACAGGGATCCCAGTGCAAAAACTGGAAACCCATACAAATCAAAGCAGGCTGTTGCTGGCCAGGTGTGGGGGGTGTTTGTTGGTTGGATGGTGGCTGGACAGACTCAGGAACTCTCTGTTTTCTGTTCTTCAGGTTTGTAGTTTTATTATGAGGGTGTGAGTGTAAGAGAGAGTGTAGAGCATGGAGAGTAAATAGATTATAAGGGGTAAGAGAGGTAAGAGTGTAAGAGAGAAATTTCCCATTTACAATACAATAATTATCCTTCTATGATGAATATTCTAATTTCCAATAACCAATCTAACACAATATACTAATTTCCTAATATTTGCATGCAACCTATAGGAACCACTAAATGACCATGTTTTCTGGCTTTCTTATCTGTAACCCTTATCTTCAGACCTTTCCTGCCAGGTTTGGGACAGAATATCTGTTGGGTCTTTGGTATTTGTGAAGGTTTGAGGCCTCTTCCTTTGTTTGGATGATGCCAAATGCCACAAATACCAAAGAACCAACAGACATCTTGTTCCAAGTATGGCAGGAGAGCTTTAGAGATAAGGTTTAGAGATAAGAAAGCCATAAAACATGGTAATTCAGTGATTCCTATAGGTTGCAACTATTAGAAAATTAGTATGTTGTAGCAGATTGGTTAATGGAAATTAGAATTTTCAACACAGAAGAATATTTATTGTATTGTAAACTCTATTCTCTCTTATCCTCTCTACTCTCTGTGCTCTATTCTCTCTACTCTCATTCCGTCTTACACTCTCTCCCTCACATACCCACACCCTAAAAACAAACTACAAACTTCAAGCCCAGAATAGAGAGAGCTCCTGAGTTTGTCCTGACATGCCCCTGACAATAATCCCCACTCACTCTCCAGGGAATCTGTGTTCACCCACTGATGCTGATTCCACAGGTCACATTTGTTCTGTGGTTCCTGTGCCTTGTCCCCCTGTCACCATCCCTGCAGGAACTCATCCTGCCCAGCTTGTGCCTTTTCATTCATCTCTTCTCAGGGCTGATCACTGAGATGGCAAAGATGGTGGGCTCAGATCTGCAGGACTCTGGACACTGCTGGCACATTTTTGTCAGGCCTTTTTTTTTTCAAGTTCTAAGTTTTTTTCTCCATGAAACTTTCTCAGCCTCAGCTAGGGTTTCTCCCAAGCTAGAGGCCCTTTCTCTACTGTAAACACAAGAGAAAGAAACAGAAATAAACACCTGCAAGGTCCATGGGAAAGCCAGAGAGGGAGAAGGTGTCTCCAATAATCTGTTTGTATTTTGTTTTGCATCAACTGCCTTATCTAAAGCAACGGCTTCCTTCAATAAATTGCTCTTTCCTGCACCAAGCAAGAGTGTCTTGCAACATAAGAGCACCACAAGTTTTTTGGACAGTGAGTATCTCCCATCAGCACCCACAGATGTTGTGCACTGACAGTCTCAGGGGAAAACACTCAAATTCACTCAGAGGTTTGACTGATTTGGGGTGGATGTAACAGTGATTTATCCTTCTGCCTGCCCTCCCAATGGCCCCTCTTGGCCAGGCCATTGCAGGTTTGGGGGTACAGCACAGAGCTTTGTGAGTCAGAGGCTGTGCTGACCAAAAATATACAATATACAAAAATATACAGTTCAACCCTGAAAAATCTCTGGGGTGGGATGTGTTGGCAGCCTGGGGTGTGCTCATTGAGCCAAATTTCTGGGGCTGCTCACTGAGCCAAATTTCTGGGGGTGCTCACTGAGCCAAATTTCTGGGGCTGCTCACTGAGCCAAATTTCTGGGGGTGCTCACTGAGCCAAATTTCTGGGGGTGCTCACTGAGATGAATTTCTGGGGGTGCTCATTGAGATGAATTTCTGGGGGTGCTCATTGAGCCAAATTTCTGGATGTGCTCATTGAGCCAAATTTCTGGGGGTGCTCATTGAGCCAAATTTCTGGGGGTGCTCACTGAGCCTTTCCCAGGATGATACTTCCTGGCAAACAGAAAGGGATTAATAAAGAGAGATTAACACCTGGTGCTGACTGAGAAACAGTGACAGGAGATGTTTTCTCCTATTGTCCAATCAATTACTGTCCTGTTTGTGAACCACTCTGTAAATATGGTTTGGGTTTTTAATAAAGTGCTTCTTTAGATTCTCTTGATTAAGAAGTTGTTTGTGGTTATTACATGAGACTCTCCACATATAGTGACCAACCCTGGGCACCAGGGCACTGCCACAGCTCCAGAACATTCCAAAATCCATCCCAGGGCACTGCCACAGCTCCAGAACATTCTGTGTCCATCCCTGGGCACTGCCACAGCTCCAGAACATTCCAAAATCCATCCCTGGGCACTGCCCACAGCTCCAGAACATTCCAAAACCATCCCAGGGCACTGCCACAGCTCCAGAACATTCTGTGTCCATCCCTGGGCACTGCCACAGCTCCAGAACATTCCAGAGTCCATCCCTGGGCACTGCCCACAGCTCCAGAACATTCTGTGTCCATCCCTGGGCACTGCCCACAGCTCCAGAACATTCTGTGTCCATCCCAGGGCACTGCCACAGCTCCAGAACATTCTGTGTCCATCCCAGGGCACTGCCACAGCTCCAGAACATTCTGTGTCCATCCCTGAGCACTGCCACAGCTCCAGAACATTCTGTGTCCATCCCTGGGCACTGCCACAGCTCCAGAACATTCTGTGTCCATCCCTGAGCATTCCCCTCTCCACACTCCCCCCAGCCCCTTACCTGAGGGATGGCTTGGGCCACGGCCTCCTCCAGTCCTCTCCTCTCAGAGAGCATCTGCACAGCCAGGGGTACAGCAGGGGAGGGGCTGCACCCCCATGGCCCCCCTGGGCTGGGCTCTGCCCCTCAGCACACCCAGCCTGCTCTGGATGTGTTCCCAAAATGCACCAGCTCACCCTGGCCCTGCTCCTCAATCCCAGTTCATTCCCTCAATCCCAGTTCATTCCCTCAATCCCAGTTCACTCCTGGCTCTGCTCCCCAAATCCCAGCTCACCCTGGCTCTGATCACTCAATTCCAGCTCATTTCCTCAGTCCCAGTTCACTCCTGGCTCTGATCCCTCAATCCCATTTCATTCCACCAATCCCAATTCATTCCATCAATCCCAGTCCATTCCCTCAGTCCCACACCCCAGCTCACCATTCCCACCTGAATTAGTTCCCATCTTTCTGAACTGATTGATGTTTAATTAAACCCACTCTGACCCACCCCAGCCATTCCCCACATGCTCCCCAAAGTGCCCCCGAGCTCTGACCCAAACCAGCTCATTCCTGGGACCCTCCACAGATCCCAGAGATCTGGTGCTGAGCCCCACCAGTGCCAGGGGCTCACTAAAACACCACCACCACCAACCAGCCCCAACAGGCAATTGCAGCTGATTAAAAAGGAGTTTTACTCACTTTCTGCAGAGCTTCCTGCTGCTCTGGGGTGAGAGGGGGCAGCCCCAGCTTGGCTGCTGTGCTTTGCCCGTTCTCCATCTTGATGGACTCCGTGCCCTGAGGAGACAGAGAGTGCTCAGCAAAACTCTGGGACCTGTCTGCTCCTTCCCAGAGCACTCCATGGAACCCCAAAACCCTCCCCAAACCCAGCTGTGTGCCAGAACAGCAGCTCCTGCTCCCCTGGCTGTGGGAAGAGCCATCCCAGCAGCTGCACAGACCCAGGGATGTGCTGGGCACTGCCAGAGCTCTGCAGCCACGGTTTCTGTGAGCAGTCAGAGCAGCCCCAACCCCTGCTCCATCATCTCCATCCCCTCAGCAGACCCACTGCCCAGTGTCCCCATCATGGTCCCTGCACTGGGGTCACAGCGGGAATCCCAGTCCCTGCACTGGGATCACTGTGCTGGGGTCAGTCCCAGTTCAATCACTGGGATCCACTGTCCCTGCACTGGGATCACAGCTGGAGTCAATCCCAGTTCCAGCTCTGGGATCCATGGTCCCTGCACTGGGATCACTGTGCTGGAGTCAATCCCAGTTCCAGCACTGGGATCCACTGTCCCTGCACTGGGATCACTGTGCTGGAGTCAATCCCAGTTCCAGCACTGGGATCCACGGTCCCCGCACTGGGATCACTGTGCTGGAGTCAATCCCAGTTCAATCACTGGGATCCATGGTCCCTGCACTGGGATCACTGTGCTGGGGTCAATCCCAGTTCAATCACTGGGATCCATGGCCCCCGCACTGGGATCACTGTGCTGGAGTCAATCCCAGTTCAATCACTGGGATCCACTGTCCCTGCACTGGGATCACTGTGCTGGGGTCAATCCCAGTTCCAGCTCTGGGATCCATGGTCCCTGCACTGGGATCACTGTGCTGGGGTCAATCCCAGTTCAATCACTGGGATCCACTGTCCCTGCACTGGGATCACTGTGCTGGGGTCAATCCCAGTTCCAGCTCTGGGATCCATGGTCCCTGCACTGGGATCACTGTGCTGGGGTCAATCCCAGTTCAATCACTGGGATCCATGGTCCCTGCACTGGAATCACTGTGCTCCAGTCCCAGTCCCAGCACTGGAATCCCAGCTGCAGTCCCAGTCCCAGCTCTGGGATCACTGTGCTCCAGTCCCAGTTTCAGCACTGGAATCCCCGTCCCAGCACTGGGATCACTGTGCTGGGGTCAGTCCCATTCCCAGCACTGGGATCCCAGCTCCAGTCCCAGTCCCAGCACTGGGATCCCTGTGCTCCAGTCCCAGTCCCAGCACTGGGATCCCAGCTCCAGTCCCAGTCCCAGCACTGGGATCCCAGCTCCAGTCCCAGTCCCAGCACTGGGATCCCTGTGCTGCAATTCTCCTCCCACTGCTCCCTCCCAGCCCTGCTCACCCAGGTTCTCACTCTAAAACCTCCTCTGGAACTTTCCCCAGTCCCAGAATGATGGAATGCTTTGGAAGCTCAGGCAGTGCCCCCCTGCCATGGCAGGGACACTCCCACTGTCCCAGCTGCCCCCAGCCCTGCCCAGCCTGGCCTGGGGCACTGCCAGGGACCCAGGGGCTGCTCTGGCACCTGTGCCAGCCCTGCCCACCCTGCCAGGGAAGGGCTCCTGCCCAAAATCCACCTGGCCTGCCTGAGGCACTGGGAGCCATCCCCTGCTCTGCAGTCCCACTCCAGCTTTGTAGGGCTGGCAGTCCAGCACAGCGATCCCAGTGCTGGGACTGGGACTGGAGCACAGTGATCCCAGTGCTGGGACTGGGATTCCAGTGCTGGGACTGGGACTGGAGCACATTGATCCCAGTGCTGGGACTGGGATTCCAGTGCTGGAACTGGGACTGGAGCACAGGGATCCCAGTGCTGGGACTGGGACTGGAGCACAGTGATCCCAGTGCTGGGACTGGGATTCCAGTGCTGGGACTGGGACCTGGAGCACAGGGATCCCAGTGCTGGGACTGGGACTGGAGCACAGGGATCCCAGTGCTGGGACTGGGACCGCAGCACAGGGATCCCAGGGCTGGGACTGGGACTGGAGCACAGGGATCCCAGTGCTGGGACTGGGACTGGAGCACAGCGATCCCAGTGCTGGGACTGGGACTGGAGCACTGGGATCCCAGTGCTGGGACTGGGACTGGAGCACTGGGATCCCAGTGCTGGGACTGGGACTGGAGCACTGGGATCCATCCCACTGCCCAGACCATGATTCCAGCTGTGACCCCAATTACTCAGACCATGATTCCAGTTGTGGCCCCACTGCTCAGACCATGATTCCAGCTGTGCTTCCAGCTGTGACCCCAATTACTCAGACCATGAGCCACCCAGCTGGGATGTGGGAATGCAGAATGGAGTGCAGGGTGCAGAGAGCCCAAAGATTGCCAGGAGTCAGGAGAGAGCAAAGGAAAATTCCCAAAGATGTGGGAAGGAGCCCAAGAAATGAGGAGCTGAACAGGGAGCAGGATCCCAGCAGGACCAACATCCCAGGCTGCAGAGATCCCTGCAGCAAGGGCCCCAGACTGGAGCAGCCCCAACAGGTGATGCCAGAGCCACCAAAACTCCAGGAACCAGCCAGGATGAGACACTCCCTGAGAATCACACCTGGATGAGCCCCAACAGGTGATCCCAGAGCCACCAAAACTCCAGGAACCATCCAGGATCAGACATTCCCTGAGAATCACACCTGGAGCAGCCCCTACAGGTGATCCCAGAGCCAGCACCAACAGCAGGAACCATCCAGGATCAGACATTCCCTGAGAATCACACCTGGAGCAGCCCCTACAGGTGATCCCAGAGCCAGCACCAACAGCAGGAACCATCCAGGATCAGACATTCCCTGAGAATCACACCTGGAGCAGCCCCTACAGGTGATCCCAGAGCCAGCACCAACAGCAGGAACCATCCAGGATCAGATGGGAGCACCTGAGAATCCCACACACATCCCTGGGACCCCACACCTGGAGCAGCCCCAACAGGTGATGCCAGAGCCACCAATAACACAGGAACCAGCCAGGAATGGACAGGTACCCTGAGAATCACACCTGGAACAGCCTGAACAGGTGATCCCAGAGCCACCAATAACACAGGAACCAGCCAGGATCAGCCATTCCCTGAGAATCACACCTGGATCAGCCTGAACAGGTGATCCCAGAACCACCAATAACACAGGAACCAGCCAGGATCAGATATTCCCTGAGAATCACAGCTGGAGCAGCCCCAACACATGATCCCAGAGCCAGAATCAACACTAGGAACAATCCAGGAATGGACAGGTACCCTGAGAATCACACCTGGAGCAGCCCCAACAGCCAGCACCAACACCAGGAATCACCCAGGATAAGATAGGAGCACCTGAGAGTCACACCTGGAACAGCCTGAACAGGTGATCCCAGAGCCACCAATAACACCAGGAACCATCCAGGATCAGATATTCCCTGAGAATCACACCTGGAGCAGCCCCAACAGGTGATCCCAGAGCCACCAATAACACAGGAACCAGCCAGGATCAGATGGGAGCACCTGAGAGTCACACCTGGAACAGCCTGAACAGGTGATCCCAGAGCCAGAGGGCACAGGGAATGTGGGATGGACTCCCAGTTCCTGTTCCCAAATCCCCTGGGCACAGGGAATGTGGGATGGACTCCCAGGGGCTGTTCCCAAATCCCTGGGGCACAGGGAATGTGGGATGGACTCCCAGGGGCTGTTCCCAAATCCCTGGGCACAGGGAATGTGGGATGGACTCCCAGTTCCTGTTCCCAAATCCCCTGGGCACAGGGAATGTGGGATGGACTCCCAGTTCCTGTTCCCAAATCCCCTGGGCACAGGGAATGTGGGATGGACTCCCAGTTCCTGTTCCCAAATCCCCTGGGCACAGGGAATGTGGGATGGACTCTCCCAGTTCCTGTTCCCAAATCCCTGGGCACAGGGAATGTGGGATGGACTCCCAGTTCCTGTTCCCAAATCCCTGGGGCACAGGGAATGTGGGATGGACTCCCAGGGGCTGTTCCCAAATCCCTGGGGCACAGGGAATGTGGGATGGACTCCCAGTTCCTGTTCCCAAATCCCTGGGGCACAGGGAATGTGGGATGGACTCCCAGTTCCTGTTCCCAAATCCCTGGGGCACAGGGAATGTGGGATGGACTCCCAGTTCCTGTTCCCAAATCCCTGGGGCACAGGGAATGTGGGATGGACTCCCAGTTCCTGTTCCCAAATCCCTGGGGCACAGGGAATGTGGGATGGACTCCCAGTTCCTGTTCCCAAATCCCTGGGGCACAGGGAATGTGGGATGGACTCCCAGTTCCTGTTCCCAAATCCCTGGGGCACAGGGAATGTGGGATGGACTGCCAGTTCCTGTTCCCAAATCCCTGGGGCACAGGGAATGTGGGATGGACTGCCAGTTCCTGTTCCCAAATCCCCTGGGCACAGGGAATGTGGGATGGACTGCCAGTTCCTGTTCCCAAATCCCCTGGGCACAGGGAATATGGGATGGACTCCCAGGAGCTGTTCCCAAATCCCTGGGCACAGGGAATGTGGGATGGACTCCCAGTTCCTGTTCCCAAATCCCTGGGCACAGGGAATGTGGGATGGACTCAGTTCCTGTTCCCAAATCCCCTGGGCACAGGGAATGTGGGATGGACTCCCAGGAGCTGTTCCCAAATCCCTGGGGCACAGGGAATGTGGGATGAACTCCCAGGGGCTGTTCCCAAATCCCTGGGGCACAGGGAATGTGGGATGAACTCCCAGGGGCTGTTCCCAAATCCTTACCCACACCTGGAGGTCCCTGTGTGTTCCCAGGGATTCCCCACACCTGGGAAATTTCCAAATCCAATGGATTAAGGAAAGATGGGGCAGAAAACAAAGTGACAATTATTTATATTTTTGGGATAAACAGGAGCACCCACACCTGGGAATTCCCCAAAGGAATTCCAGGACACACAATTCCTTCTGGGATCATCACAGCTCTGGAATCACAGCTATTCCTCACAGAAATACCATGTTTTCCATGAAAACAAGATTGGGGAAACAGCAGACCTAGCCCACAATGAATTCCTGCTGTGCCACAGATCCAGCCTGGGCTTCCATGGGATCTGGGGATTCACAGTCCAGCCCCAGGAAAAGCCACAGCCCAGAAATTCCTGTTCTCTCACACACAGCCTGCCCAGGAAAGCTGGAAAAACCTCCCAGAGCCCACAGAGAGATCCCAAAAACACAGTCTGGGTGGGTTTGGGAAACCCAGCCCCAAACTGAGCATTTAAACAGGAAATTCTGGGAAAAGGATCCCAAAAAGGGGTGTCTGAACCAATGGATTTGGGAACAGGAGCCCAAACTTGAGCATTAAAACAGGCACATTTGGGAAATTCAGCCCAAAAACAAGTGTGTGAAGCACTGGAAGTGGGAAATTCAGCCCAAAGCTGAGCATTTAAACAGAAAAATTTGGGAACAGGAGCCAAAAATCAAGCATTGAAACAGGCAAATATGGGAACAGGAGCTCAAAACCAGTGTTTAAACAAGGGAATTTAGGAAACCTTTCCTAAATCTGAGCATTTAAAGAGGAGAATTTGGGAACAGGAGCTTAAAAAGGAGAGTTTGAAGCAATGGATGTGGGAAACCCAACCCCAAACTGAGCATTTAAACAGGAGAATTTGGGAACAAGAACCTAAAAAGGAGCATTCCAAGCAATGGATTTGGAACAGGAGCCCACACCCAAGCATTTAAACAGAAAAATTTGAGAACAGGAGCCTAAAAACCATCATTTAAACAGGAGAATTTGGGAAACTCAGCCCAAAAAGCAGCGTTTGAACCAATGGATTTGGGAAATTCAGCCCAAAGCTGAGCATTTAAACACGAATATTTGAGAACAGAGACCCAAAATCAGCATTAAAACAGGAGAATTTGGGAACAGGAGCCCAAAAAGCAGCGTTTGAACCAATGGATTTGGGAAATTCAGCCCAAACCTGAGCATTTAAACACGAATATTTGAGAACAGAGACCCAAAATCAGCATTAAAACAGGAGAATTTGGGAACAGGAGCCCAAAAAGGAGAGTTTGAACCAATGGATTTGTGAAGCCCAGCCCCAAACCCAAGAATTTAAACAGGAGAATTTGGGAACAGGAGCCCAAAAAGGAGCATTGAAACAGGCAAATATGGGAACAGGAGCTCAAAACCAGTGTTTAAACAAGGGAATTTGGGAAACCCTTCCCAAACTCAAGCATTAGAACAGAAGAACCTGGGAACAGGAGCCTAAAAAAGAGGATTCCAAGCAATGGATGTGGGAAACCCAGCCCAAACCTGAACGTTTAAACAGAAAAATTTGAGAATAGGAGCCTAAAAAGCAACATTAAAACAGAAGAATTTGGGAACAGGAGCCCAAAGAGCAGCGTTTAAACCAATATATTTGGGAAACCCAGCCATAAACTGAGCATTTAAACAGGAGAAATTGGGAACAGGAGTCCAAAAGCAGCATTTAAACAAGTCGATTTGGGAAATTCAGCCCAAACCCGAGCATTTCAACAGGAATATTTGAGAACAGGAGCCCAAATCCCAGCACTAAAACAGGCGGATTTAGGAACAGGAGCCCAAAAAGCAGCGTTTGAAGCGCTGGATTTGGGAAACCCAGCTCCAAATGAAGCATTTAAACTGAATAATTTGGGAACAGGAGCCCAATCCCGAATATTTAAACAGGTTCATTTGTGACCAGGAGCCGATCAGCATCGGCTGCAGAGCTGGATTTAGGAACACGAGCCCAATTCCGAACATTTGAACAGGTTAATTTATGAGCAGGAGCCGATGAGCAGCGTTTGCAGCGCTGGATTTGGGAACAGGAGCCAAATCCCGAACACTTAAACAGCCAATTTGTGACCAGGAGCCGATCAGCAGCGGCCGCAGCGCTGGATTTAGGAACGCGAGCCCAATTCCGAATATTTAAACAGGTTCATTTGTGACCAGGAGCCGATCAGCAGCGGCCGCAGCGCTGGATCCGGACCCGCACCCGCGGCCCCTCAGAGCCCCAAGAGCGGCCGGGGCTGGGCAGGACCGCGGGGCCGGAGCGGCGGCAGCGGCACCTTCGGAGAGGAGCGGCGAGAAACGGCGCCTTCCCCTCACGGAGAGGAGCGGCGAGAAACGGAGCCTTCCCCTCACCGAGAGGAGCGGCGAGAAACGGCACCTTCCCCTCACGGAGAGGAGCGGCGAGAAACGGAGCCTTCCCCTCACGGAGAGGAGCGGCGAGAAACGGAGCCTTCCCCTCACGGAGAGGAGCGGCGGCGACGCCTTCCCCTCACGGAGAGGAGCGGCGGCGACGCCTTCCCCTCACGGAGAGGAGCGGCGAGAAACGGAGCCTTCCCCTCACCGAGAGGAGCGGCGAGAAACGGAGCCTTCCCCTCACCGAGAGGAGCGGCGAGAAACGGAGCCTTCCCCTCACCGAGAGGAGCGGCGAGAAACGGAGCCTTCCCCTCACCGAGAGGAGCGGCGAGAAACGGAGCCTTCCCCTCACCGAGAGGAGCGGCGGCAGCTCCGGCACCTTCCCCTCACGAGAGGAGCGGCGGCGGCGGCGCCTTCCCCTCACGGAGAGGAGCGGCGGCGGCACCTTCCCCTCACCGAGAGGAGCGGCGGCAGCCGCGCCTTCCCCTCACGGAGAGGAGCGGCGGCGGCACCTTCCCCTCACCGAGAGGAGCGGCGGCAGCCGCGCCTTCCCCTCACGAGAGGAGCGGCGGCGGCGGCGCCTTCCCCTCACGGAGAGGAGCGGCGGCCTCCCCTCAGCGCCGGGCCCGCTCCCGCTCCCATCGCCCCCTCACCAGCGCCATCGTCGTTGTCGCCGCCATCTTGTCCTCCCCGTCCGCGGCGCGCGGCTGTCGCGAGATCTCGGCGGGAAAAGGAGGAGAGAGAGAGGCGCTCCCGAAAGTATCGCGAGATCTCGGCGGGAAAAGGAGGCGAGCGAGGCGTTCCCGGAAGTATCGCGAGATCTCGGGGGTGGGGAGAGGCAGCGTGGGAGGCGCTCCCGAAAGTAGCGCGAGAGTTTCGCGCGTCACGTGATCGCAGCGGCGGCCAAGATGGCGGCTCCAAGATGGCGGCGCCCAGCGCGGCATGGCGCGGGGAGGTCCCGCAGAGAACAGGCCCCGGTTCGGCTGCTGCGGCCTCAGCGCTGCGGGAATCGCGCTGCCGGTGCTTGGGGAAAATCCAGAGCTGCCGGTGTCAGGGGCAGGGCTGGGACCGGCTGGGCCCTGCATAAAACGGGCTCACACCGGTTACAATGTGTTAAATTCAGTTAAACCGGGATAAAACGTGTTAAACCCGCCCGGTACCGGCGGGAGGAGCCTGGAGCGGGCTGCAGTGAAATGTCCCTGTTATAAATGAGAAACAAAGTCTCGATATTCAGCAAAATATAGATGGGTTTATTTTATATAGACAGTTTATTTATAAACTTCTGTGATTAACACCGATCATTTATCAATTATCACAAACGGAACCAAGAGAAGGGTCACAGACACCAGGATGGGGATGTGATCATTGATAAATAATTCCTGTTAATCACAGAAGTTTTGGAGTTTTTATAAAGCAGAATGCTTAAGGTAAAAAAAAAAGAAAAACACAGATCTAGATAAAGGGAAATATCTGATTAACCCCACTCTTGTGAATATTGTGGATACCAGTTTGTAAAAGAAAAAAAAAAAAAAAAGGATTTCCACAGTCTGAAAGTTTTTTTTTTTTTTAGAATCAGATTTCCTGCCTTTGTGAATAAAACAATCTAAATTTTGCTGAATATCCAGACTTTGTTTCTCATTTATAACAATATATTTCCCTTTATCTAGGTCCACGTTCTTTTCTTCTTATTTTTTTTTTAAAGTATTCTGGTTTATACAAACGCCAAAACTTCTGTGATTAACACAAATCATTTATCAATTATCACAGAGGGATTTAAACAGAGGGGGGTTTAATCAGAGATTTCCCTTTATTTAGGCCCATGTTTTGTTTTGTTTTGTTTTTTTTTTTGTTTTGTTTTAATATTCTGCTTTATACAAACTCCAAAACTTCTGTGATCAACAGGAATTATTTATCAATGATCACATCCCCATCCCGGTGTCTGTGTCCCTTCTCTTGGTTCTGTTTGTGTTTCTGTTTGCAGGGTCAGCTGGGTCAGATCCTGTGAAATCCATGGATTTGGGGATTTTGGGTCACTTAAGGTCACCAAGGGTGGGGAATTGCAGGGTTAAATCCTGTTAAATCCACAAATTTGGGGATTTTGGGTCACTAAAAGTCACCAAGGGCACGGTCAGCTGGGTTAGATCCTGTTAAATCCATGAATTTATGGATTTTGGGGCACTAAAAGTCACCAAGGGCAGGGTCATCTGGGTTAGACCCTGTTAAATCCACAAATTTGGGGATTTTGGGGACACTGAAGGTCACCAAGGGCAGGGTCAGCTGGGTTAGATCCTGTTAAATCCACAAATTTATGGATTTTGGGTCACTCAAGGTCACCAAGGGTGGGGAATTGCAGGGTTAGATCCGGTTAAATCCACAAATTTATGGATTTTGGGTCACTGAAGGTCACCAAGGGCAGGGAATTGCAGGGTCACATCCTGTTAAATCCACAAATTTATGGATTTTGGGACACTGAAGGTCACCAAGGGCAGGGAATAGCAGGGTTAGATCCTGTTAAATCCATGAATTTATGGGATTTTGGGTCACAAAGGGCAGGGAATTGCAGGGTCAGCTGGCTCAGATCCATGGATTGCTGGCAGGGTTGGCTTTAGGAAGGGCCACAGAGGGGCTGGGATGAGCTGGAACACCTGGAATTGGGGATCTGCAGCTGGGAGGTGCCCCCTGAACCCCCCCAGGGTCCCAGTGCAGTCAGGAGTGAGGAGCAGAGCCCTGCAGTGGGGCTGGACTGGCTGCTTTATTGGTTTGGTGGTTTTCAGGGTGGAACATTGGCACAGCTGGGATTCAGCACAGCCAGAAACCAGAACTGCAGCACAGGATGGGAATGCAGCACAGCTGGGGATGCAGAACAGCTGGGGATGCAGCACACCCAGAACTGCAGCACAGGATGGGAATGCAGCACAGCTGGGAATGCAGAACACCCAGAAACCAGAACTGCAGCACAGGATGGGAATGGAGCACAGCTGGGGATGCAGAACAGCTGGGGATGCAGCACACCCAGAACTGCAGCACAGGATGGGAATGCAGCACAGCTGGGAATGCAGCACAGCTGGGGATGCAGAACACCCAGAAATGCTGCACAGGATGGGAAAGCAGCACAGCTGGGGATGCAGAACAGCCAGAACTGCAGCACAGGATGGGAATGCAGCACAGCTGGGGATGCAGCACAGGATGGGAATGGAGCACAGCTGGGGATGCAGAACACCCAGAACTGCAGCACAGGATGGGAATGCAGCACAGCTGGGGATGCAGAACACCCAGAAATGCTGCACAGCTGGGGATGCAGCACAGCTGGGGATGCAGAACACCCAGAAATGCTGCACAGCTGGGGATGCAGCACAGCTGGGATGCAGAACACCCAGAAATGCTGCACAGGATGGGAATGGAGCACAGCTGGGGATGCAGCACAGCTGGGGATGCAGCACAGCTGGGGATGCAGAACACCCAGAAACCAGAACTGCAGCACAGGATGGGAATGCAGCACAGCTGGGGATGCAGCACAGCTGGGGATGCAGCACAGGATGGGAATGCAGCACAGCTGGGGATGCAGAACACCCAGAACTGCAGCACAGGATGGGAATGCAGCACAGCTGGGGATGCAGCACTGGCACAGCACAGAGCAGGATTTCAGAGCCAATTTCCTATGGCACAGCACAGCAGCAGGATGCCAGAGGCAGATTTCCCTGGCAAAGCCAGAGCAGCACCAGCACAGCACAGAGCAGAGCAGGATTTCAGATCAGTTCTGCCTGGCACAGAGCAGGATGCCAGGGGCAGATTTTCCTGGTACAGAAGGAGCAGCATCAGCACAGAGCAGGATTTCAGAGCTGGATTCCTCTGGCACAGCAGGAGCAGCACCAGCACAGAGCAGGATGCCAGAGCTGGATTTCCCTGGCACAGCAGGAGCAGCACTGGCACAGAGCAGTGGCACAGGACAGCAGAACCAGAGCAGGATTTCCTCAGCACAGTCTGAGCAGCAGGAGCAGCACCAGCACAGGGCACAGAGCAGGATTTCAGATCAGTTTTCCCTGGGTCAGCACAGAGCAGGATGCCAGGGACAGATTTCCCTGCACAGCAGGAGCACAGAGCAAGGTCCCAGAGCTGGATTCCTCTGGCACAGCAGGAGCAGCACCAGCACAGAGCATAGAATAGGATGCCAGAGCCAGTTTTCCCTGGCACAGCCAGACCAGGATGCCAGGGACAGATTTCCCTGGCACAGCAGGAGCAGCACCAGCACAGGGGAGCACAGAGCAGGATTTCAGAATCAGTTTTCCCTGGCACAGTGGGAGCAGCAAGAACAGCAATGGCTCAGCACAGAGCAGGATGCCAGAGCCAGTTTCCCCTGGCACAGCCAGACCAGGATGCCAGGGACGGATTTCCCTGGCACAGAAGGAGCAGCACCAGCACAGGGGAGCACAGAGCAGGATTTCAGAATCAGTTTTCCCTGGCACAGCAGGAGCAGCACTGGCATAGAACAGCAGCACAGAACAGCAGCAGGATGCCAGAGCTGGATTTCCCTGCACAGCAGGAGCAGCACTGGCACAGAACAGCAGCGTGGTGCAGGTCACCAGGACAGCACCAGAGCACAGTCTGAGCAGCAGCAGCAGCACAGAGCACCAGCAGGATGCCAGGGGCAGATTTCCCTGGCACAGCAGGAGCAGCACCAGCACAGAGCAGGATTTCAGATCAGTTTTGCCTGGCACAGCACAGAGCAGGATTTCCTCAGCACAGTCTGAGCAGCACCAGCACAGAGCACAGAGCAGGATGCCAGAGCTGGATTCTTCTGGCAGAGCAGGAGCAGCACCAGCACAGAGCAGAGCAGGATATTAGGGGCAGATTTCCCTGGCACAGCCAGAGCAGGATTTCAAGCACAGAGCAGCATTTCAGATCAGTGTTCCCTGGCACAGCAGGAGCAGCAGCAGCACAGCACAGCAGCATGGAACACTGGCATGGTGCAGATCACCAGGACAGCACCAGAGCCAGGTACCCCCAGCACAGCAGGAGCAGCAGTGGCACAGAGCACAGAGCAGGATTTCAGAGCTGGATTCCCCTGGCAGAGCACAGAGCAGGATTTCAGAGCCAGTTTCCCCTGGCTCAGCACAGAGGAGGGTTTCCTCAGCACAGTCTGAGCAGCAGGAGCAGCACTGGCACAGAACAGCAGCAGGATGCCAGGGGCAGATCCCCCTGGCACAGCCAGAGCAGGATTTCAGATCAGTTTTCCCTGGCACAGCAGGAGCAGCAGTGGCACAGAGCAGAGCAGGATTTCAGATCAGTTTTCCCTGGCACAGCAGGAGCAGCACCAGCACAGAGCAGGGTGCCAGGGGCAGATTCCTCTGGCAGAGCAGGAGCAGCAGGAGGAGAGCTGGCACAAACCCTGGCACAGGGCAGCACAGGCCAGGGTGCTTCAGACAGATGCCTGTGCCACAGTAGGGGCAGGATTTCAAGCACAGAGCAGGATTTCAAGCACAAAGCAGGATTCCAAGCACAGAGCAGGATTTCAGAGCCAGTTTTTCCTGGCACAGCAGGAGCAGGATTTCAAGCACAGAGCAGGATTTCAGATCAACTCTCCCTGCACAGCACAGAGCACCAACAGGATGCCAGGGACAGTTTTCCCTGGCAGAGCAGGAGCAGCACCAGCACAGAGCAGGACTTCAGTGCCAGTTTCCTATGGCACAGAGCAGAGCAGGATGCCAGATCAGTTTTGCCTGGCACAGCAGGAGCAGCACTGGCACAGAGCAGAGCAGGATTTCAAGCACAGAGCAGGATTTTGGATCAGCTCTCCTGGCACAGAGCAGAGCAGGATTTTAGACCACAAAGCAGGATTTCAAGCACAGAGCAGGATTTCAGATCAGCTCTCCCTGGCACAGCAGGAGCAGCAGGAGCAGCAGTGGCACAGCACAGAACAGGATTTCACAGAGCAGAGCAGGATTTCAGATCAGTTTTCCTTGGCACAACACAGAGCAGGATTTCAGAGCACAGACTTTTGCCTGGCACAGCAGGAGCAGCACTGGCACAGAGCAGGGTTTCAGAGCAGTTTTGTCTGACACAGCACAGAGGAGGATTTCAGAGCCAGTTTCCTGTGGCTCAGCACAGAACAGGATTTCACAGAACAGGATTTTGGATCAGTTCACCCTGGCACAGAGCAGAGCAGGATTTCAGAGCACAGAGCAGGATTTCACAGAGCAGAGCAGGATTTTGGATCAGCTCTCCTGGCACAGCACAGAGCAGGATTTCAAGCACAGAGCAGGATTTTGGATCAGCTCTCCTGCACAGAGCACAGAGCAGGATTTCACAGAGCAGAGCAGGATTTTGGATCAGCTCTCCTGGCACAGCACAGAGCAGGATTTTGAATCATCTCTCCCTGCACAGAGCAGAGCAGGATTTCAAGCACAGAGCTGGATTTCACAGAGCAGAGCAGGATTTTGGATCAGCTCTCCCTGCACAGAGCAGAGCAGGATTTCAAGCACAGAGCAGGATTTTGGATCAGCTCTCCTGCACAGAGCACAGAGCAGGATTTCAGAGCACAGCAGGATTTCAAGCACAGAGCAGGATTTTGGATTTTGGATCAGCTCTCCTGCACAGAGCACAGAGCAGGATTTCAGAGCACAGCAGGATTTCACAGAGCAGGATTTTGGATTTTGGATCAGCACAGAGCAGCAGCCCCACACAGCCCCTGCCAGCTCCTGTCTGCTCCCCTCCCCAGCTGTGCCAGGCACAGAGCACAGCCCTGCTGCTGATCCTGCCATCCCAGCCAGGGACTGACTGCAGTCAGAGAGGGGGGAAGAGCCCCAGGGCTGTTTTTGGAAGATTTTGGAAGGCTGCAGGAGGAGCTGGGGGATGACAGGGGCTCTGCAGGTGGTGGGTCAGGATTTCTGTGATTCCTTCTCGAGTCATTTCACATCCAGCTCACACAGTCCCACTCAGGGTGAGGGTTCTGAGCACAGGCAGCACAGAAACTCGGGGTTCAGAGCAGAATGGGGCAGAGGGGAAGCTGCACCAGCCTCCTCCCCCTCAGCAAGGACCAGCCCAGAGGGCAAAGAGGGGAAAAAAAAAAACCAAACAGCTTTGGGAGCTTTGATCATTCCCAGAGGGAAACATCCCATGGGATCCTGCAGCTCCTCCACAAGCAGAGGTGCTTGAGCAGAGCACAGTTCCCAGAGTCCTGGGATGCAATTCCTGTGCTTGTTTATTTGTAATTCCTGCTGTTTGTTTGTAATTCCTGCTGTTTGTTTGCCATTCCTGGGGTTTGTGTGCAATTCCTGTGTTTGCAATTCCTGCTGCTTGTTTATTTGTAATTCCTGCTGTGTGTTTGTAATTCCTGCTGTTTATTTGCCATTCCTGTGTTTATGTGCAATTCCTGTGTTTGCAATTCCTGCTGCTTGTTTATTTGTAATTCCTGCTGTGTGTTTGTAATTCCTGCTGTTTATTTGCCATTCCTGTGTTTATGTGCAATTCCTGTGTTTGTTTGCAATTCCTGTGTTTGTTTGCAATTCCTGGTGTTTGTTTGCCATTCCTGGGGTTTATTTGCAATTCCTGGGGTTTGTGTGCAATTCCTGTGTTTGCAATTCCTGCTGCTTGTTTCCAATTCCTGCTGTTTATTTGTAATTCCTGCTGTTTGTTTGCAATTCCTGTGTTTGTTTCCCATTTTTGCTGTTTGTTTCCAATTCCTGGGGTTTATTTATTTGCAATTCCTGGTGTCTGTTTCCAATTCCTGCTGTTTATTTGCAGTTCCTGCTATTTGTTTGTAATTCCTGTGTTTGTTTCCAATTCCTGTTGTTTGTTTCCAATTCCTGGGGTTTTTTTATTTGCAATTCCTGCTGTTTGTTTGTAATTCCTGTGTTTGTTTCCAATTCCTGTGTTTGTTTCCAATTCCTGCTGTTTGTTTCCAGTTCCTGGGGTTTGTTTATTTCCAATTCCTGCTGTTGTTTCCCATTTTTGCTGTTTGTTTCCAATTCTTGGGGTTTGTTTATTTCCAATTCCTGCTGTTTGTTTCCAATTCCTGCTGTTTATTTGTAATTCCTGCTGTTTGTTTCCAATTCCTGCTGTTTATTTGTAATTCCTGCTGTTTGTTTATTTGCAATTCCTGCTGTTTGCATTTCTGTTTCCTTCCCAGAACCTGGATTGGGCAAGTCCCCGTGGGCACAGGGCCAGGTGAGTCCTGCTGCCCCTGGGTGGCTCAGGATCCTCCATTTGGGATCCTCCATCCTGGCAGGTTTTGGGATTCTCCATTTGGGATCCCCCATCCACCCTGGCAGTTTTTGGGATCCCCCATTCCATCCAGGCAGTTTTTGGGATCGCACCCTGGCAGTTTTTGGGATCCACATTCAGGCAGTTTTTGGGATCCCCCATCTAGGCAGTTTTAGGATCCTCCATCCAAGGCAGTTTCGGAATCCCATCCAGGCAGTTTTTGGGATCCCATCCAGGCAGTTTTTGGGATCCCCCATTCAGGCAGTTTTGGGATCCCCATCCTGGCCATTTTTGGGATCCCCCACCCAGGCAGTTTTAGGATCCTCCACCCTGTCCGTTTTCGGGATCCCACATTCCATTCAGGCAGTTTTTGGGATCCGCCATTCCATTCAGGCAGTTTTTGGGATCCCCTATTCTACCCAGGCAGTTTTTGGGATCCCACCCTGCCCGTTTTTGGGATCCCCCATTCCACCCAGGCAGTTTTGGGATCCCACATTCCATTTAGGCAGTTTTGGGATCCCACCCAGGCAGTTTTGGGATCCCACCCTGCCCGTTTTCGGGATCCCACATTCCATTTAGGCAGTTTTTGGGATCCCACCCTGCCCGTTTTTGGGATCCCACATTCCATTCAGGCAGTTTTTGGGATCCCCCATTCCATTCAGGCAGTTTTTGGGATCCCACCCAGGCAGTTTTGGGATCCCCCCCTGCCTGTTTTCGGGATCCCGGCGCCCCTCACAGTGCCTGGCAGCGGTGCTTGTGGAAGGCGCTCTCCAGGAACGTGGCCAGCTTCTCACAGTCGTCCTGGAACCCAACAGGGACCAATCCTCCCCTGCCTGGGCTGCCCCAAACCCTCAGCCTCCCCCAGCCCCAGCCCCGAGCTGTTCCCCTGCTGGGGCACCAGGGACAGCATGGGAGGGGCTGGAGGGGGCCCAGGGCAGGGGGACGGGGAGAGCAGCCCCAGAGGGCTCAGGAGGTGGGGAAGGGGCTGGGGGAGCTGGGGAAGGGTCTGGGGGAGCTGGGGAAGGGGCTGGGGGAGATGGGGAAGGGGCTGGGGGAGATGGGGAAGGGGCTGGGGGAGCTGGGGAAGGGGCTGGGGGAGATGGGGAAGGGGCTGGAGCACCAGGAGGGGCTTAGGGAGATGGGGAAGGGTCTTGGGGAGGTGGGGAAGGGTCTGGGGGAGATGGGGAAGGGGCTGGGGGAGGTGGGGAAGGGTCTGGGGGAGATGGGGAAGGGTCTGGAAAAATCCTGAGGGAGCTGGGAAAGGGTCTGGAGCACCAGGAGAGGCTCAGGGAGATGGGGAAGGGTCTGGAGAATTCCTGAGGGAGCTGGGGAAGGGTCTGGAGCACCAGGAGGTGCTCAGGAGGTGGGGAAGGGTCTGGGGGAGCTGGGGAAGGGGCTGGAGAATTACTAAGGAAAATGGGGAAGGGTCTGAGGGAGCTGGGGAAGGGTTTGGAGCACCAGGAGAGGCTCAGGAGATGGGGAAGGGTCTGGAGCCCCAGGGGAGGCTCAGGAGGTGGGGAAGGGGCTGGAGCACCTGGAGGGGCTCAGGAGGTGGGGAAGGGGCTCAGCCTGGAGCAAAGGAGGCTCAGGGGGAATTTCTGGCTCTGCACAACTCCCTGCAGGAGGGGACAGCAGATTTGGGATCTGGGGACAGGGGCAGGAGCAGAGGGAGCAGCTCAGAGGGATCCTGTGGAAATCCCTCAGTGGTGCCATCAGTGTCATCCCTCAATAACCTTGGAGGTCTTTTCCAAAATCAATGATTCTGTGGTTCCTTAAGGGAGGAATCAGCCTCCTTCCCTGGGTGCTCCACTCAGAGTTCATTAAGGTCCAGCTAATTAACACAAGGGGAGCAGAAATCCCAGCCCTGCCTGTGCTGGAGGAGCTCTGGGACTGGGGACAGGGTTTGGGGACAGCAGGGACAGGGTTTGGGGACAGGGTTTGGGGACAGCAGGGACAGGGTTTGGGGACAGCAGGGACAGGGTTTGGGGAGAGCAGGGAAAGGGATTGGGGAGAGCAGGGACAGGGTTTGGGGACAGGATTTGGGGACAGGATTTGGGGACAGGGTTTGGGGAGAGCAGGGACAGGGTTTGGGGACAGCAGGGACAGGGTTTGGGGACAGGGTTTGGGGACAGGATTTGGGGACAGGATTGGGGGACAGGATTTGGGGACAGGATTTGGGGAGAGCAGGGACAGGATTTGGGGACAGAGTTTGGGGACAGGATTTGGGGACAAGGTTTGGGGACAGGATTTGGGGAGAGCAGGGACAGGGTCTGGGGACAGGATCTGGGGACAGGATTTGGGGACAGGATTTGGGGACAGGATTTGGGGACAAGGTTTGGGGACAGGATTTGGGGACAGGATCTGGGGACAGGATTTGGGGACAGGGGGGACAGGATTTGAGGACAGGGTTTGGGGACAGCAGGGACAGGATTTGGGGGCAGGATTTGGGGACAGGATTTGGGGACAAGGTTTGGGGACAGGGTTTGGGGACAGCAGGGACAGGATTTGGGGAGAGCATGGACAGGGTTTGGGGACAGCAGGGACAGGGTTTGGGGACAGGATTTGAGGACAGGATTTGGGGACAGGATTTGGGGAGAGCAGGGACAGGATTTGGGGACAGAGTTTGGGGACAGGATTTGGGGACAAGGTTTGGGGACAGGATTTGGGGAGAGCAGGGACAGGGTCTGGGGACAGGATCTGGGGACAGGATTTGGGGACAGGATTTGAGGACAGGGTTTGGGGACAGCAGGGACAGGATTTGGGGGCAGGATTTGGGGACAGGATTTGGGGACAAGGTTTGGGGACAGGGTTTGGGGGCAGGATTTGGGGGCAGGATTTGGGGATAGGATTTGGGGACAAGGTTTGGGGACAAGGTTTGGGGACAGGATTTGGGGACAGCAGGGACAGGATTTAGGGACTCACCTCGTGGATGAATCCATAGTGCACCAGCTCCGTGGCCAAATCCTTGGAGTTGTCAGCTGCAGAGACAGGAGCAGGAGAGGCTGAGCACGGACACAGCTCCTGGAGCTGAATTTTGGCTGGGAAGGAGCAGACCCAGCACCATCCCCAGGAAAGGGAAAAGGGAAAGGAAAAAGAGAAAAGGAAAAAGGGAAAGGACAAAGGGAAGGGAAAAAGGGAAAAGGGAAAGGGAAAAGGGAAAAGGAAAAAGGGAAAAGGGAAAAGGGAAAACGGGGAAGGGGAAAGATCAAAGGGAAGGGAAAAAGGAAAGGGAAAGGGAAAAAGGAAAGGACAAAGGTCAGGGAAAAGGGGAAGGAAAAACGGGAAGGAAAAAGGGAAACAAAAAGAAATGGGAAAAGGAAAAGGGAAACAGGGAAGGGAAAAAGGGAAAAGGAAAAAGGCAAAACAAAAAAGAAAAGGGGAAGGAAAAAGGGAAGAGGGAAAGGAAAAACGGGAAGGAAAAAGGGAAACAGAAAAAGAAATGGGAAAAGGAAAAGGGAAACAGGGAAGGGAAAAAGGGAAAAGGAAAAAGGCAAAACAAAAAAGAAAAGGGGAAGGAAAAAGGGAAGAGGGAAAGGAAAAAAGGGAGGGAAAAGGAAAAAAGGGAAAAAGGAAAAAGGAAAAGGGGAAAAAGGAAAAGGGAAAAAATGAAGGAAAAGGGGAAAGGGAAAAGGGAAATGTCAAAGAGAAGGGAAAAGGTAAAAAGGAAAAGGGAAATAGAAAAGTAAAAAGGGGAAGGAAAAGGGAAATTGAAAAGTAAAAAGGGGAAGGAAAATGGAAAAGAAAAAGGAAAAAGAGGAAGAAAAAAGGGGAAGTAAAAAGGGAATGGATAAAGGGAAGGGGAAAAGGGAAAGGAAAAGAGAAAGGATAAAGGAAAAAGGGGAAGGAAAGGAAAAAGGGAAAAGGAAAAATGGAAAGGAAAGAGAAAGGAGAAACAGAAGAGGAAAAAGGGGAATGGAAAAGGAAAAATGAAAAAGGGAAGGGAAAAAGGGAAAAAGAAAAAGGGAAAAAGAAAAAGGGAAACAGGAAAAGGGAAGGGAAAGGAAAGGAAAGGAAAGGAAAGGAAAGGAAAGGAAAGGAAAGGAAAGGAAAGGAAAGGAAAGGAAAGGAAAGGAAAGGAAAGGAAAGGAAAGGAAAGGAAAGGAAAGGAAAGGAAAGGAAAGGAAAGGAAAGGAAAGGAAAGGAAAGGAAAGGAAAGGAAAGGAAAGGAAAGGAAAGGAAAGGAAAGGAAAGGAAAGGAAAGGAAAGGAAAGGGATGCACATACTGGGCAGCAGGTCGTAGCTGAGCTGTCGGTGCAGTTTGTCCTCCAGGATGAGCAGCAGCGTGAGCTGGGGAGAGGAGAGAGCCTGAACATCCCAGTGCTCCAAAGAGACTGGGAGCTCTGGGCTGGACTGGGAACCCCACTCTCAGCAGGCTGTGCAGGGTAGGATCCCAATCCCAATCCCCATCCCAATCCCAATCCCCATCCCAATCCCGAATCCAATCCCAATCCCCATCCCAATCCCAATCCCAATCCCAATCCCCATCCCCATCCCCATCCCCATCCCCATCCCCATCCCATCCCAAATCCAATCCCAATCCCCATCCTCATCCCCATCCCATCCCAATCCCAATCCCAATCCCAATCCCCATCCCAATCCCGAATCCAATCCCAATCCCCATCCCCATCCCCATCTCCATCCCAATCCCCATCCCCATCCCAATCCCCATCCCCATCTCCATCCCAATCCCAATCCCCATCCCCATCCCCATCCCCATCCCCATCCCAATCCCCATCCCAATCCCAATCCCCATCCCAATCCCAATCCCCATCCCCATCCCAATCCCCATCCCCATCCCAATCCCCATCCCCATCCCATCCCCATCTCCATCCCCCCCAATCCCCATCCCCATCCCAATCCCCATCCCAATCCCCATCCCCATCCCAATCCCAATCCCCATCCCATCCCCAATCCCCATCCCAATCCCTATCCCAATCCCCATCCCCATCCCAATCCCCATCCCAATCCCAATCCCAATCCCATCCCAATCCCCATCCCCATCCCCATCCCGATCCCAATCCCCATCCCCATCCCAATCCCCATCCCCATCCCAATCCCCATCCCATCCCCATCCCAATCCCCATCCCCATCCCCATCCCAATCCCAATCCCCATCCCCATCCCAATCCCAATCCCCATCCCCATCCCATCCCAATCCCCATCCCCATCCCAATCCCCATCCCAATCCCAATCCCAATCCCATCCCAATCCCCATCCCCATCCCGATCCCAATCCCCATCCCCATCCCAATCCCAATCCCCATCCCAATCCCCATCCCAATCCCATCCCAATCCCCATCCCAATCCCATCCCCATCCCAATCCCATCCCCATCCCCATCCCAATCCCCATCCCCATCCCATCCCATCCCCATCCCAATCCCAATCCCCATCCCCATCCCCATCCCCATCCCCATCCCCATCCCCATCCCCATCCCCATCCCCATCCCCATCCCCATCCCATCCCATCCCAATCCCAATCCCTTTCCCCATCCCAATCCCATCCCGATCCCAATCCCATCCCATCCCCATCCCGATCCCAATCCCCATCCCAATCCCATCCCAATCCCCATCCCCATCCCAATCCCCATCCCAATCCCAATCCCCATCCCAATCCCCATCCCAATCCCATCCCAATCCCATCCCAATCCCAATCCCATCCCAATCCCCATCCCCATCCCCATCCCCATCCCCATCCCCATCCCCATCCCCATCCCCATCCCCATCCCAATCCCAATCCCAATCCCCATCCCAATCCCAATCCCATCCCTATCCCAATCCCATCCCATCCCAATCCCCATCCCATCCCATCCCTATCCCAATCCCATCCCCATCCCAATCCCAATCCCCATCCCAATCCCATCCCGATCCCAATCCCATCCCATCCCAATCCCATCCCAATCCCCATCCCGATCCCATCCCCATCCCATCCCAATCCCAATCCCATCCCCAATCCCATCCCCATCCCAATCCCATCCCCATCCCAATCCCAATCCCCATCCCCATCCCATCCCCATCCCAATCCCAATCCCAATCCCAATCCCAATCCGAATCCCAATCCCATCCCCATCCCCATCCCAATCCCATCCCATCCCGATCCCGCTGCTCACGTGCCACTGGCTCTTGTCCTCGTTCAGCTCCATGTTGCACTGCATCTGCACCACCTGGGAACAGCTGGGGTCAGCCTGGGGCTGGGAATTCCCATGGCTCTGGAATTCCTAATTCCGACTGTCAACTGGCTCTGGAATTCCTAATTCTGGCTGGGTCTGGAATTCCTAATTCCAACTGTCAACTGGCTCTGGAATTCCTAATTCATCCTGGGTCTGGAATTCCTAATTCCTGCTGGGTCTGGAATTCCTAATTCCGGCTGGGTTTGGAATTCCTAATTCATGCTGGGTCTGGAATTCCTAATTCCCACTGGGTTTGGAATTCCTAATTCCGGCTGGGTTTGGAATTCCTGCTGAATTTGGAATTACTCCCGAATTTGGAATTCCTCTTGGATTTGGAATTCCTCTTGGATTTGGAATTCCTCCTGAATTTGGAATTCCTCATGAATTTGGAATTCCTCATGAATTTGAAATTCCTCCCGAGTTTGGAATTCCTCCTGAATTATTTGTAATTCTAGCAGGATTTTGAATTCCTAATTCCTACTGGATTTGGAATTACTCCCGAATTTGGAATTCCTCCTGAATCTGGAATTCCTGCTGGATATGGAATTCCTGCTGAATTACTTGGAATTCCCATTGGATTTGGAATTCCTACTGAATTATTTGTAATTCCCATTGGATTTGGAATTCCTACTGAATTACTTGGAATTCCTTTTGGATTAGGAATTCCTGCTGCATTTGGAATTCCTGCTCAAGCCCTGTCCCTGCTCTCCCCGCTGTCCCCTGGGCTGTGTCTGGCAGCAGAGCTGGGATGGAGCTGCCCCCACCCCAATTCCCAATTTCTGTCCCCAATTCCCAATTCCGAATTCCTGTCCCCAGTTCCCAATTCCTGTCCCCTCCCCAATTCCTGTCCCCTCCCCAATTCCTGTCCCCTCCCCAATTACCAATTCCTGTTCCCTCCCCAATTCCTGTCCTTACCCCAGTTCCTGTCCCCACCCAAATTCCCAATTCCTGTCCCCAAATCCCAATTCCTGTCCCCTCCCCAATTCTTGTCCCCTCCCCAATTCCTGTCCCTGCCCCAATTCCCAATTCCTGTCCCCGCCCCAATTCCCAATTCCTGTCCCCACTCCAATTCCCAATTTCTGTCCCCTCCCCAATTCCTGTCCCCAATTCCTGTCCCCTCCCCAATTCCTGTCCCCAATTCCTGTCCCAAATCCCAATTCCTGTCCCCAGTTCCTGTCCCCAGTTCCCCATTCCTGTCCCCAGTTCCCAGTTCCTGTCCCCAGTTCCTGTCCCCAGTTCCCAATTCCTGTCCCCAATTCCTGTCCCCAGTTCCTGTCCCCAGTTCCCAATTCCTGTTCCCAGTTCCTGTCCCCAGTTCCCCATTCCTGTCCCCAGTTCCCCATTCCTGTCCCCAGTTCCCAGTTCCTGTCCCAGTTCCTGTCCCCAGCTCCCAGTTCCTGTCCCCAGTTCCCCATTCCCGCCCCCCCCCCGGCTCTCGCCCCGCCCTGGGCTCACCTTCCTGGTCTCCACGTCGAAGGGCTCTGGCGTGGGAGTTTTGGCTTTTTGGGGATCCTCCTGGGGCTGGGACAGCGCTCGGGGCAGGGCCAGGGGCCGGGAGACAGCGAAGTTCATCAGGGGGTAAATCCCATTCCTGGGAAAGAGGGAGGGGAAGGAGCTGAACCCATCCCTGAGGGAATGGGGAGAGCTGGACTGGGATGGGAGTGCGGATGGAACTGGGATGGAACTGGGATGGAACAGGGATGGAACTGGGAACAGGGATGGAACAGGGATGGAACAGGGATGGAACAGGGATGGAACTGGGATGGGAACAGGAACAGGGATGGAACAGGGATGGAACAGAGAGGAACAGGGATGGAACAGGGATGGAACAGGGAACAGGGATGGGAACAGGGATGGAACAGGAACAGGGATGGAACAGGGATGGGAAAGGGAACAGGGATGGAACAGGGATGGAACAGGGATGGAACAGGGATGGAACAGGGATGGAACAGGGATGGAACAGGGATGGAACAGGGATGGAACAGGGAACAGGGATGGAACAGGGATGGAACAGGGATGGAACAGGGATGGGAACAGGGATGGAACAGGGATGGGAACAGGGATGGAACAGGGATGGGAACAGGGATGGAACAGGGATGGAACAGGGATGGGAACAGGGATGGGAACAGGGATGGGAACAGGGATGGAACAGGGATGGGAACAGGGATGGAACAGGGATGGGAACAGGGATGGAACAGGGATGGAACAGGGATGGGAACAGGGATGGGAACGGGGATGGAACAGGGATGGGAATGGGAATGGAACAGGGATGGGAACAGGGATGGGAACAGGGATGGGAACAGGGATGGAACAGGGATGGAACTGGGATGGAACAGGGATGGAACTGGGATGGAACAGGGATGGAACAGGGATGGAACTGGGATGGGAACAGGGATGGGAACAGGGATGGAACAGGGATGGAACAGGGATGGAACTGGGATGGGAACAGGGATGGAACAGGGAACAGGGATGGAACAGGGATGGAACAGGGATGGGAACAGGGATGGGAACAGGGATGGGAACAGGGATGGAACAGGGATGGGAACAGGGATGGAACAGGGATGGAACTGGGATGGAACAGGGATGGAACAGGGATGGAACAGGGATGGGAACAGGGATGGAACAGGAACAGGGATGGAACAGGGATGGGAACAGGGATGGGAACAGGGATGGAACAGGGATGGGAACAGGGATGGAACAGGGATGGAACAGGGATGGGAACAGGGATGGGAACAGAGATGGGAACAGAGATGGGAACAGAGATGGAACAGGGATGGAACAGGGAACAGGGATGGAACAGGGATGGAACAGGGATGGGAACAGGGATGGAACAGGGATGGAACAGGGATGGAACAGGAACTGGGATGGAACAGGGATGGAACAGGAACAGGGATGGGAACAGGGAACAGGGATGGAACAGGGATGGAACAGGGATGGAACAGGGATGGAACAGGGATGGAACAGGGATGGAACAGGGATGGAACAGGGATGGAACAGGAACAGGGATGGAACAGGGATGGAACTGGGATGGGAACAGGGATGGAACAGGGATGGAACAGGGATGGAACAGGGATGGGAACAGGGATGGAACAGGGATGGGAACGGGAATGGAACAGGGATGGAACAGGGATGGAACTGGGATGGGAACAGGGATGGAACAGGGATGGAACAGGGATGGGAACAGGGATGGGAACAGGGATGGAACAGGGAACAGGGATGGAACAGGAGGGATGGAACAGGGATGGAACAGGGATGGGACTGGGATGGGACTGGGATGGGACTGGGATGGGACTGGGATGGAACAGGGATGGGACTGGGATGGAACAGGGATGGGAACAGGGATGGGAACAGAGATGGGAACAGAGATGGGAACAGAGATGGGAACAGGGATGGAACAGGGATGGGAACAGGGATGGAACAGGGATGGGAACAGGGATGGAACAGGGATGGAACAGGGATGGGAACAGGGATGGGAACAGGGATGGGAACTGGGATGGGAACGGGGATGGAACTGGGATGGAACAGGGAACAGGGATGGGAACAGGGATGGGAACAGGGATGGAACAGGGATGGGAACAGGGATGGGATGCTCCCTGAGCCCAGGGTCACCATGGGGACAGCTGTGCAGAGCAGGGACACTCCCTGTGCCACCCCAGCCCCACAGATGGGGACAGGGGACATCAGGGACACTCCCTGTGTCCCCCCCCAGCCCCTCAGCCCCGGGTATCACGCAGGGCCTGTCGCTCCCACCCACCTGACGTCCTCCAGGAACTTGTCGAGCTCCAGGAAGGAAACCTCGGAGTACCTGGGCAGGGAACAGCCAGGAGGGGTCAGGGGGGAGGGGCTGCTCCCACAGCACCGGGATCTGCGGGCTGGGGGCTCCAGACCCTCCTCACCCTCATCCTCACCCTCACCCTCACCCTCAGCCTCAGCCTCAGCCTCATCCCCATCCTCACCTCCACTGCGCCCCTGGCCGCCCCTCCCTGCGGATCTCGGCCATCACCATGTTCAGGTCCAGCTGCTTGATCTTCTCCTCCACCACGTTCTCGGGCATCAGATCTGGCACAGGTCACTCAGGGTCACTCAGGGTCACTCGGGGTCACTCAGGGGTCACTCACGGGGCACTCAGGGTCACTCGGGGTCACTCAGTGGTCACTCACGGCTCACTTGCGGGTGACTCAGGGGTCACTCATGGGTCACTCAGGGGTCACTCAGGGGTCAGGGGCTCTGAGCTCTCCCTGGACCCCTCTGTTCCCCAGGGGAACACTCCCAGGTGCCAGCCCGGCTCCCTGGTGGCTCAGGGGTGCCAGGCTCACACCCACACCCACACTCACACCTACATTCCCACTCACACCCACTCATATTCCCACTCACACTCCCACTCCCACTCCCACCCCCTCTCCCACCCCCCCCCCACTCCCACCCCCAATCACGCCCACCCACACTCCCACCCCCACCCCCACTCCCACTCCCACTTCCATCCCCACCCCCACTCCCACCCCCACTCTCATTCCCACTCCCACCTCCTCTCCCTCTCCCACTCATGCTCACACTCACACTCCCACTCCTACTCCCACCCACACTCCCACTCCCATCCCCACCCCCTCTCCCTCTCCCACTCCCACTCACACCCAAACTCACACTCCCACTCCCACTCACACTCAGACTCACACCCACACTCACATTCCCACACTCCCACTCACAATCACATTCACGCTCACTCCCACTCCCACTCCCACTCCCTCTCCCACTCCCAGTCCCACCCCCACTCACTCCCCCACTCCCACCCCCACTCCCACTCTCATTCCCACTCCCACCCCCTCTCCCTCTCCCACTCCCACTCGCACCCAAACTCACACTCCCACTCACACTCACACTCACATTCCCACACTCCCACTCACAATCACATTCACGCTCACTCCCACCCCCTCCCCCACTCCCACCCCCTCCCCCACCCCCACCCCCACCCCCCCTCACACTGGTGGTTGATGAAGCAGTGAGCTGCCAGCAGTTTCAGCGAGTGCACCTCGAACAGCACGCGGTGGAACAGGAGGCTGTTGGCCGTGGGGCGCCGGTCGGGGTTCAGCGTCAGGCAGGACAGGATGAACTCCTGGGCAGCATTTACACCCAGGAGTAACCCAGGATTTACACCCAGGAGTAACTCAGGAAGGGATTTACACCCAGGAGTAACCCAGGATTTACATCCAGGAGTAACTCAGGATTTACACTCAGGAGTAACCAACTCAGGATGGGATTTACACCCAGGAGTAACCCAGGATTTACACCCAGGAGTAACCCAGGATGGGATTTACACCCAGGAGTAACTCAGGATTTACACCCAGGAGTAACTCAGGATTTATACCCAGGAGTAACTCAGGATGGGATTTACACCCAGGAGTAACTCAGGATTTACACTCAGGAGTAACCAACTCAGGATGGGATTTACACCCAGGAGTAACCCAGAACAGGATTTACACCCAGGTGTGACACAGGACAGGATTTACATCCAGGAGTAACCCAGGACTTACACCCAGGAATAACTCAGGATGGGATTTGTACCCAGGAGTAACCCAGGATGGGATTTACACCCAGGAGTGACACAAGACAGGATTTACACCCAGGAGTAACTCAGGATTTACACCCAGGAGTAACCCAGGACAGGATTTACACCCAGGAGTAAGCCAGGAGTAAGGCAGGAGTAACTGCGCTCACCCTCATGTTGGGATCATCCAGCGAGTGCCGCGCCCTCGCGATCGCCTCCTCCGACACCCGCGTGTCCCCGTTGGTCTGGATCTCCAGCACGGCCATCTGGGGGGACAGGGACACTGCTGGGGTTCCTGGGGACAGCCCTGAGAGGGGACAGGGACACTGCTGGGGTTCCTGGGGACAGCCCTGAGAGGGGACAGGGACAGGGACACTGATGGGGTTCCTGGGGACAGCCCTGAGAGGGGACAGGGACAGGGACAGGGACACTGCTAGGGTTCCTGGGGACAGCCCTGAGAGGGGACAGCCCCAGACAGGGGCACCCTGGACAGGGACACCCCTGGACATGGGACACCTCAACAAAGGGACACCCCCAGAGAGGGGACACCCCCAGACAAGGGACACCCCTGGACAGGGCCAGGTTCCCCCCCATTCCCAGGGTCCCCCATTCCCAGGGTACCCCCATTCCCAGGTTCCCCATTCCCAGACTCCCCCATTCCCAGGTTCCCCCCATTCCCAGGGTCCCCCCATTTCCAGGGTTCCCCCCATTCCCAGGTTCCCCTCATTCCCAGTGTCCCCCATTCCCAGGTTCCCCCCATTCCCAGGTCCCCCATTCCTGGTGTCCCCCACTCCCGGGTCCATCCCCTCCTCACCTCCAGCGCACACATCCCGAAGGAGAAAATGTCCACGGCCGTCCCGTCAGCCCTCTCTGCAACAGGGACCAGAGAGCTCAGCTGAGAGCTCACCTGGGAACTCACCTGAGAGCTGAGCTCACCTGGATTCCCCACCTGAGAGCTCACCTGGGAACTCACCTGGGAACTCACCTGAGAGCTGAGCTCACCTGGATTCCCCACCTGAGAGCTCACCTGGATACCACACCTGAGAGCTCACCTGGAGACCCCACCCCTTGCCATCCCCATGGACACTCACTCCCCCTGAACACTGCCCTCACCTGTTCTCACCTGCAGAATCCCCGTCCCTGTTCCCTGTCCCAGCCCCACTCATGTCCCAGCCCTGTTCCCCATTACTGGTCCCCATTCCCACTCCCATTCCCATTCCCCGTTCCTCATTCCTTGCTCCCATTCCCAATCCACGTTCCGTTCCCTTTCCCTGTTCCTCATTCCCCGTTCCTGTCCTGTTCCCCATTCCCACTCTCTGTTCCCATTCTCTGTCCCCATTCTCTGTCCCCATTCCCATCCCGTCCCTGTTCCCATTCTCATTCTCTGTCCCCATCCCCTGTTCCCATTCCTCATCCCCATCCCCGTTCCTGTTCCAGTCCCGGTCCCAGTCCCGGTCCCAGTCCCAGTCCCAGTCCCAGGCCCAGTCCCAGTCCCAGTCCCAGTCCCAGTCTCCATCCCCATCCCCATTCCCCATTCCCTGTTGTCCCTGTTCCCATTCCCCATTCTCCATTCCCATTCCTGTCCCCGTTTCGTTCCCCTCCCTGTTCTCCATTCCCATCCCCATTCCTCATTGTCCCCACTGTCCCCATTGTCCCCACTGTCCCCACTGTCCCCACTGTCCCCATTGTCCCCACTGTCCCCGCTGTCCCCATTGTCCCCGCTGTCCCCGTTGTCCCCACTGTCCCCACTGTCCCCGCTGTCCCCGTTGTCCCCACTGTCCCCACTGGCCCCATTGTCCCCACTGGCCCCACTGTCCCCATTGTCCCCGTTGTCCCCACTGTCCCCCTTGTCCCCACTGTCCCCCTTGTCCCCGTTGTCCCCACTGTCCCCCTTGTCCCCACTGTCCCCACTGTCCCCATTGTCCCCACTGTCCCCGCTGTCCCCGCTGTCCCCACTGTCCCCCTTGTCCCCGCTGTCCCCACTGTCCCCGCTGTCCCTCACTCACGTCCGTACTCCGGCGGGAAGAAGTGCAGGTTCCGCAGCTCCTCGCGCTCGATGCGGATCGGACTGCGCAGATCGTCCGGCAGCGCTGGGGAGGGCAGGGTCACTCAGGGGTCACTCAGGGGTCAGTCGGGGTCACTGAGAGTCACTCAGGGGTCACGCGGAGTCACTCAGGGGTCACTCAGGGTCACTCGGGGGTTACTCAGGGGTCAGGGGTCACTCAGGGTCACTCGGGGTCACTTGGGGTCACTCAGGATCACTCATGGGTCACTTGGGGTCACTCAGGGTCACTCAGGGATGATTCAGGGTCACTCAGGGTCACTCGGGGTCACTCAGGGGTCGCTCACGGGTCTCTCAGGGTCACTCAGGGTCATTCAGGGTCACTCGGGGTCACTCACGGGTCACTCAGGGGTCATTCAGGGTCACTCAGGGTCACTCAGGGTCACTCAGGGATCATTCAGGGTCACTCACGGGTCATTCAGGGTCACTCAGGGTCATTCATGGGTCACTCACGGGTCACTCAGGGGTCACTCATGGGTCACTCAGGGGTCACTCAAAGGTCATTCAGGGTCACTCAGGGGTCACTCGGGGTCATTCAGGGGTCGCTCAGGGTCACTTAGCGTAACTCATGGGTCACTCAGGGGTCAACCGGGGTCACTCAGGGTCACTCGGGGGTCACTCAGGGTCACTCAGGGGTCACTCACGGGTCACTCGGGGTCACTCAGGGTCACTCACGGGTCATTCAGGGTCACTCACGGGTCACTCAGGGGTCACTCATGGGTCACTTAGCGTCACTCATGGGTCACTCAGGGGTCAACCGGGGTCACTCGGGGTCACTCGGGGTCACTCAGGGGTCAAGGGGTCACTCAGGGTCACTTACGGGTCACTCAGTGGTCACCCACGGGTCATTCAGGGGTCACCCACGGGTCATTCAGGGGTCGCTCAGGGGTCACTCGTGGGTCACTTAGCATCACTCATGGGTCACTCAGGGTCACTCGGGGTCACTCAGGGGTCAGTCTAGGGTCACTTGGGGTCACTCAGGGGTCACTCAGGGGTCACTCATGGGTCACTCAGGGGTCAACCAGGGTCACTCGGGGGTTAGTCAGGGGTCACTCAGGGGTCACTCACAGGTTTCTCAGGGGTCACTCAGGGGTCAACCAGGGTCACTCAGGGGTCAACCAGGGTCACTCAGGGGTCGCTCAGGGGTCACTCATGGGTCACTTAGCATCACTCATGGGTCACTCAGGGGTCAACCGGGGTCACTCAGGGGTCGCTCAGGGGTCACTCATGGGTCACTTAGCATCACTCATGGGTCACTCAGGGGTCAACCAGGGTCACTCAGGGTCACTCGGTGTCACTCAGGGGTCACTCATGAGTCACTCGGGGTCACTCAGGGGTCACTCACAGGTTTCTCAGGGGTCACTCAGGGGTCACTCAGGGGTCACTCACCGTTGGCAAACACCCGGTGCCAAACTGCCGGGTGGGGCAGCAGGAGAAGATGGAGGAGAGAAAACAGTGACACCGAGGTTGGCACCCCAAAAACGGACCCACAGCTCTCAGGGGCCCCCAGACCCCTCTGAGCCCTCTGACCCCCCCCAGTAGGCCCCTGACCCCACTGGACACCCTTGAACCCCTCACATCCCCCAGACTCCCAAGACCCCCCAGAACCCAGACCCCCTCTGACCCCCCAGATCCCCCCAGACCCCCCAAACACCCCAGACCCCCCAGACCGCTCTGACCCTCCCGACCTCCAGAGCCCTCTGATGCTCCAGATCCCCCAAACCCCTCTGACCCCCCAGATCCCTCTGATCCCCTTGATCCCCCAAACCCCTCCAGACCCTCCCAGACCCCTCTGACCCCCCAAATCCCCCCAGACCCTCCAGACCCCTCTGATCCCCTTGACCCCCCAAACCCCTCAGACCCTCCCAGAACCCCCAGACCCCCTCAGACCCCCAGATCCCTCAGACCCTCCAGAAACCCCCTGACCCCCCCAGATCCTCCAGATCCCTCAGGCCTCCTTGAATCCCCCTGACACCCCCAGACCCCCCCACACCCCCAGACCCCCCCAGACCCCCGTGCCCCCACCGGAGCCGATCTTGATGAGCCCGTTGTGCTGGATGAAGATGGTATCGCTGGTCAGGTTGCCGTGGATGATGGGGGGCTCGCAGGAGTGCAGGAAACTGGGGGGGCACAGGGGGGTGTCCCGAGCGCAGCCCCCACCCCCTGCACCCCACAGGGCAGGGCAGGGAGCCAGGGGAGCCTCACCTGAGAGCCGAGAGGATCTGGGTGCACCAGCGCTTCCAGGCCTGGGGACAGGACAGGGACAGAGAGGGGACAGAGAGGGGACAGAGAGGGGACAGAACAGGGATAGAGCAGGGACAGAGAGGGGACAGAGAGGGGATGGAACAGGTCACTCAGAGGTCACTCAAGGTCACTCAGGGGTCACTCAGGGGTCAGTCAGTGGTCACTCATGGGTTGCTCAGAGGTCACTCAAGGTCACTCAGGGGTTGCTCAGGGGTCACTCAATGTCACTCAGGGATCACTCAGAGGTCACTCAAGGTCAGTCAGGGTTCACTCAGGGGTCACTCAGGTTCACTCAGGGGTCACTCAAGGTCAGTCAGGGTTCACTCAGGGGTCACTCACGGGTCACTCAAGGTCACTCAGGGATCGCTCAGAGGTGGCTCAGTGGTCATTCAGAGGTCACTCAGGGTCACTAAGAGGTCAGGGGTCACTCAGAGGTCACTCAGGGGTCACTTGCGGGTCATTCGGGGTCACTTACAGGTCACTCAAGGTCACTCAGGGATCACTCAGGGTCACTCAGAGGTCGCTTAGGGGGTCTCTCAGGGTTCACTCAGGGTCACTCAGAGGTCACTCATGGGTCACTCACAGGTCACTCTGGGTCACTCAGAGGTCACTCCGGGGTCACTCAGAGGTCACTCAGGGGTCACTCAGAGGTCACTCAGGGGTCACTCAGAGTCCCTCACAGGTCACTCACTAGGCCAGTGCCCCCTACCCTCCACAGCCACTCCCACCTGGGGGCCACTGGGATCCAGTCTGGGACCCACCCCAAAGACCCTCCCCAGGCCAGTCCCCCAGCCGGGACCCCTGACGTGCCCCAGGGACCCCAGAGCCCCTCCCAGGACCCCTGAGTGCCCCAGGGACCCCAGAGACCCTCCCCGGACCCCTGAGGTGCCCCAGGGACCCCAGAGACCCTCCCCAGGACCCCCCAGTGCCCCAGGCACTCACCCGGGCGTTCATGGCCTTGTGGTTCTTTTTGGTTTTCTTCAGGAACTGCTTGAGGCTCCCCGAGGAGACGTACTCGGTGATGAAGATCACCTGGGGGCAGGGACAGAGCCACGGGGGAGGGGCAGGAGGAGGAGGAGGAGGAGGAGGAAGAGGATGAGGAGGAGGATGAGGAGGAAGATGAGGAGCAGAGTGAGGAGGAGGACCAGGATGAGGAGGAGGAAGATGAGGATGAGGAGCAGGGTGAGGAGGAAGATGAAGAACACGAAGAGGAGCAGGGTGAGGAGGAGGGTAAGGATGAAGATGAGGATGAGGAGGAAGATGAGGAGCAGGGTGAGGAGGAAGATGAGGAGCAGGGTGAGGAGGAAGATGAGGAGCAGGGTAGGAACAGAATGAGGATGAGGAGTAGGGTGAGGAGGAAGAAGAGGAGCAGCATGAGGAGCAGGGTGAGGATGAGGATGAGGAGCAGGGTGAGGATGGGGAGCAGGATGAAGAGCAGAGCTGGGGTCTCCCCCTGCCCCCCGCAGTGCCCCCCAGGTCCCCTACCCGTGCCTTGGAGTCCTTCACGTCCAGCCAGTACTTGTGGAGCTTCACAATGTTGGGGTGATCCACCAGCACCAGCTGCTCAAACATGGTCTTGATCTTCTCCTGGGGGCACCCAGAGCACAGGTGAGGGGGGTGGGGCAGGACAGGTGAGGGGGATGGGATGGGGCAGGACAGGTGAGGGGAAGGTCCTGGGCTGGGGCAGGGCACCCCAAGAGCTGGGGGTGGCACAGAGACACTGGGCTGGGGTCCCACGGGGGTCCCTGGGAGGGAGAAGCCAAGGAAGGAGGCAGGGGGAGGGGCAGGGGGAGGGGCCCAGCCTGCCCCACCCAGGAGTGTGGGGTCTCACCTGCCCCACCCAGGTGTGGGGTCTCAGGTCTCTCCTGCCCCACCCAGGTGTGTGGGGTCTCAGGTCTCACCTGCCCCACCCAGGTGTGTGTGGGGTCTCTCCTGCCCCACCCAGGTGTGTGGGATCTCAGGCCTCACCTGCCCCACCCAGGTGTGGGGTCTCAGGTCTCACCTGCCCCACCCAGGTGTGGGGTCTCAGGTCTCTCCTGCCCCACCCAGGTGTGTGGGGTCTCTCCTGCCCCACCCAGGTGTGGGGTCTCACGTCTCACCTCGTGGGCTTTGAACGCCTTCTTGTCGGTGAAGAGCAGCTCGTTCCACACCACCTCCACACCCTCCTCGGTGTCCATGGCCAGGAAGGTGCTCTGGATGCCGGGCATGTTCCCCTGGTTCACCTGGGCACGGGGAGGGGGGGCTGAGGGCAGCGTGGCACCGCCAGCTCACCCAAAAAATTCTTTTTATTCTCTCTCTGGCACGGGAGCATCCTGGCCAGACCTCCCTAGTTAATAGGAGGTTTATCCACATTTTTTTTATCCAGGTTTATTTATTTCTGGGAGCTCAGAGTCTCTGAGCACACGGACCCACGTTTTTGGGAGGTGCCACACGGCACAGCCACCTCGGTGTCACTGTCACAGCAGCGAGTGACGGACACCGACACTTCCCAGAGTCAGGGCACAAATAAAGAAAGAGAAAACAACAAAAGAACCAGCCTGAAACCCGACTCCTGCCCAGGGAGAGCAGAGTCTGTGCTCTTACAACACTCCCTGCCACGGCCACACGGCGCTGTCTTAACAAAAAAAAAAAAAAAAAAATCCAAAAAGCTTTTTTGGAAGGAAGGTCCCTGGAGCGGGCAGGGAAGAGGCTCTGGCTGGGAACTGGAGCCACCCCCACAGTGTGCAGGGCAAAGTGAAGGTCTGGACAAACCCCAGCCATCCCATCGCCCCTGAGGGGCCGGGTGCAGGCACAGCACCTGTGAAAGCACTCCCCACCCCCAGGGGCCACAGATCCCCAGCCCAGGATCGGCGTGGAGCAGCTCTGCAGGTGTCACTTCTGCAGGTGTCACCTCTGCAGGACCCCCCCGGTCCCCAGAGCAGCCACAAGCTCCAGGAGCCACCCCCAGCCCAGGTAAAACCTCCTGGCTCAGTCCCCACCCCAGGACAGGGCTGCATCCCGACCCTTCCTACCCCAAAACATCCCTGCTGGAGCGGGACTGCAGCCCCCAGCTGCTCCTGCCCCTCCTGGGGGCCTGGGGGCTCCAGGGCACAGTGCCCACCCCACCTGCCATGGCTCGGGCAGCCTGAGGAAAACAGGGATTGTTCTGAGCTCTGGGGCAGCTACATGGTGTGCTGGGGCTGGGGCTTGGGGCTCATTGCACTGCTGGAGATAGTCCTACTATTGGGGTTCATCCCACTGCCCGGGTTTGGGGCTCATCCCACTGCCCGGGTTTGGGGCTCATCCCGCTGCCAGCACTGGTCCCTGCGGGGGTCAGGGACCCGTGGGCACTCAGCTCCCCCAGCTCATTAGCAGGGCACGCCCAGGCAGTTCTCAGCTCAGCTCGTGCTGCAGCCACACAAAGCACCTCTGTTCCTGCTGCTGCCGGCACAGGCTCTGCACAAAGCCCAGCACGGACGGAGAGGGGCTCGGCCCTAGTGATCCCAGTGATCCCAGTGATCACAGTGAACCCAGTGACCCCCAACGATCTCAATGATCCCAGTGATCCCAACAATCCCAGAGACCCAAACGATCCCAGTGATCCCAGTAATCACAATGATCCCAGTGATCCCAGCAATCCCAGTGGTCCCAGTGCACACCCAGCCAGGGTGGGGATCACAGAATCACAGCCCTTTGGGCTGGAGGACCCTAAAGCCCATCTGGTCCCGGTGACGCCCAGCAGGAGCCCGGGGGGTTCCCCCAGCTCCAAGAAGCTGCTCTGTGAGCCCGAGGTGCTCAGGGTTTGGGCAGTGGCTCTGCCAGGACCTGGGAGCTCCGGAACGTGACGGGGAGGAGGAACCTTCCCCACCCAGCGCGGACGTGAACGTGCTCTGGCTTGTGCTGGGTGAGAACAAAGCTGATGATCCCCAGCAGCTGCTCCCGCTCCCAGCCCCGGCCTGGCCTCCATAAATAAATAAACGTGGCAGTTTCCACACAGCCTGACTGGGACAACAGGCAGCGGCGCAGGTCTCCGTGGTCTGTTGCCCGTGGTCTGTCGCCTGTGGTTTATCCCCCATGGTTTATTTCCCATGATTTATCCCTGTGGTTTATCTCCCCTGTGGTTTATCCCCTGTGGTTTATTTCCTCTGTGGCCTATCCCCCTTGGTTTATCTCCCTGTGGTTTATCCCCCATGATTTATCCCCATGGTTTATATCCTGTGGTTTATCCCCTGTGATTTATCCCCTACGGTTTATTTCCCGTGATTTCTCCCCCATGGTTTATCCCCCATGGTTTATTTCCCCCGTGGTTTATCCCACTGTGATCTCTCCCCTGTGATTTATCCCCCATGGTCTGCTGCCCGTGGTTTATCCCCCTTGGTTTATCCCCATGGTTTATTTCCTGTGATTTCTCCCACATGGTCTCTCCCCTGTGGTTTATCGCTGTGGTCTCTCCCCCGTGCTTTATTCCCCCATGGTTTATCCCACTCTCATTTATCCTTTGTGGTTTATCCCCTCTTACGTCCCGTGATTTATCCCCATGGTTTATCCCCTGTGATCCCTCCCCTGTGGTTTATCCCCCATGGTCTCTCTCCCGTGTTTTATTCCCCCATGGTTTATCCCCCATGGTTTATCCCCCTATAATTTATCTCCTGTGGTTTATCCCCTGTTATTTCCCATGATTTATCCCTGTGGTTTTTATTTCCCATGGTTTATACCCCCGTGGTTTATCCCCGTGGTCTCTTCCGTACAGTTTATCCCCCCGTGATTTCTCCCCTATGGTTTATTCTCCATGGTTTATCCCCCATGCTTTATTTCCCGTGGTTTATCCCCCGTGATTTTTTTGCCATGATTTACACCCCCATTATTTCTTGTGGTTTATCCCCCGTGATTTATCCCCATAGTTTCTTTCCTGTGATATCTCCCCCATGGTTTATTTCCCATGGTTTATCCTCCATGGTTTATCCCCCCATGGTTTATAGACCATGGTTTATCCCCTGTGGTTTATCCCCCCTGGTTATTCCCCCTGGTTTCTCCCCCCTGGTTTATCCCCATTTATTCCCCATGGTTTCTCCCCCCGTGGTTTATCCCCCAGGGTTTCTCCCCCACAGTTTATCCCCTGTGGTTGATCCCCATTTATTTCCCATGGTTTATCCCCCCATGGTTTATCCCCCCGTAGTTTATCCCCCATGGTTTCTCCCCCACAGTTTATCCCCTATGGTTGATCTCCATTTATTTCCCATGGTTTATCCCCCATGGTTTATCCCCCATGGTTTATCCCCCCATGGTTTATCCCCCTGAGGTTTATCCCCCATGGTTTCTCCCCCATGGTTCATTCCCCTGTGGTTTATCCCCCTGTGGTTTATCCCCCACAGTTTATCCCCTATGGTTGATCCCCATTTATTTCCCATGGTTTATCCCCTATGGTTTATCCCCCATGGTTTATCCCCCCATGGTTTATCCCGCATGGTTTATCCCCCATGGTTTATACCCCCCGTGGTTTATCCCCCCGTGGTTTATCCCCCGTGGTTTCTCCCCCATGGTTCATCCCCCTATGGTTTATCCCCCATGGTTTATCCCCCATGGTTTATCCCCCCATGGTTTATCCCCCCGTAGTTTATCCCCCATGGTTTCTCCCCCACAGTTTATCCCCTGTGGTTGATCCCCATTTATTTCCCATGGTTTATCCCCCATGGTTTATACCCCCGTGGTTTATCCCCCATGGTTTCTCCCCCATGATTTATCCCGATGCTTTATTTCCCGTGATTTCTCCTCCCTGGTTTGTCCCCCATGGTTTATCCCCCATGGTTTAATTCCCGTGGTTGAGCCCCCATTATTTCCTGTGATTTATCCTGTGTGGTTTATCCCCCATGGTTTATTTCCTGTGATTTATCCCCCCTGCTTTTATCCCCCCTGGTTTATCCCCCAGGTTATCCCGTGGTCCCGCTGGCCCCGGGCCCTGCCCGCTGAGCCCCACGCGGCTCCGGCTGGGCTGGGGAGGCTCTGCTGGGACCGGGGCCAGGCCGGATTCCCAAAGCTCGGGTTGCAGCTTCCAATCAATCGCTCCCTTCTGGGCTTTTCTTGGCAGCGAGGGCTGAGACAGGCCCGGGAAGGGCTGGGGGCTGGGGGCTGGGGGCTGCAGGGCCAGCTGGGGGATGGGGACACTGTCACCGTGTCCTGGGGCTGGGGGACAGGGACACTGTCACTGTGTCCCTAGAGCTGGGGGACAGGGACAGTGTCACCATGTCCTGGAGCTGGGGGACAGGGACACTGTCACTGTGTCACCTTGTCCTGGGGGACAGGGACACTGTCACTGTGTCCCTAGAGCTGGGGGACGGGGACACTGTCACCGTGTCCTTGAGCTGGGGGACAGGGACACTGTCACCATGTCCTGGAGCTGGGGGACAGGGACATTGTCACTGTGTCACCTTGTCCTGGGGGACGGGGACACTGTCACCATGTCCTGGAGCTGGGGGACAGGGACACTGTCACTGTGTCACAAGAGCTGGGCGACAGGGGCATTGTCACCGTGTGCTGGGGGCTGGGGCTGCTGGCACTGGGCCACCGTGTGCCCCCAAAATTCGTGAATTCGTGCCCCCCACACCCCGTGTCCCCCCACACCCTGTGTCCCCCCACACCCCGTGTCCCCCCAAACCCCGTTTCCCCCCACACCCCGTGCCCCCCAGCCCTGCCCCAGGCCGTGTCACTCTGTCCCCGGCTGTGGCCCCGGGCAGGGCAGGGGTGGATGTCGCAACACAGAAATCGCTTCAGAAAACACGGAAAGGAAAAAAATAGGAGCTGAGAGAACTGAGGCCCCATCAGGGACACCTGGGCTGTGTCCTGCACGTCCCCAGGGCTCAGGGACAGGGAGTGGCAGCACGGGGCTGGGGACACTCAGGGCTGGGGACACTCGGGGCTGGGGACACTTGGGAATGGGGACACTCGGGAATGGGGACACTCAGGGATGGGGACACTCAGAGCTGGGGACACTTAGGGCTGGGGACACTCGGGGCTGGTGACACTCGGGGCTGGTGACACCCGGGGCTGGGGACACTCAGGGATGGGGACACTCAGAGCTGGGAACACTCAGGGCTGGGGACACTCAGGGTTGGGGACGCTTGGGCATGGGGACACTCAGGGATGGAGACACTCAGGGTTGGGGACACTCAGGGCTGGTGACAGTCAGGGATGGGGACACTCGGGGCAGGGGACACTCAGGGATGGGGACACTCAGGGATGGTGACACTCAGGGATGGGGACACTCGGGGCTGGGGACACTCAGGGATGGGGACACTCAGGGCTGGGGACACTCAGGCTGGGGACACTCGGGGCTGGGGACACTCAGAGCTGGGGACATTCAGACCTGGGGACATCCAGGGCTGGGGACACTCGGAGCTGGGGACACTCGGGGTTGGGGACACTCAGAGCTGGGGACATTCAGACCTGGGGACACTCAGAGTTGGGGACACTCAGAGCTGGGGACACTCAGAGCTGGGGACACTCAGGGATGGGGACACTCAGGGTTGGGGACACTCAGAGCTGGAGACACCAGGGGTTGGGGACACTCAGAGCTGGGGACACTCAGGGTTGGGGACACTCAGGGCTGGGGACACTCGGAGCTGGGGACACTCAGGGTTGGGGACACTCAGAGCTGGGGACACTCAGGGATGGGGCCACTCAGACCTGGGGACACTCAGACCTGGGGACACTCAGACCTGGAGACACCCCAGGCACAGGGCAGAGCAGCCCGGCCCTGTGGCAGTGCCAGACAAACCTGTTCTGTCCCTGCCACCCCGTTCCACACCCAGCAGTGAGGGGAGCGCACGGAAGGGAAAATATTTTGATTCCAGTGAAGCATTTGATGCTGTGTCACCAAGCCAGGAGCTCAGCACTAATTCAGCCCCGTGCCAAACAGGGGCACAGCCTGAGCTCTCCCTGCCTCAGAATCACCAAATGTCAGGAAGGGACCTCAAAGCTCAGCTGATCTCACCCCCTGCCATGGTAGGGACACCTTCACTAGCCCAGGCGCCCCAAGGCCCGTCCAGCCTGACCTGGACACTGCCAGGGATCCAGGGGCAGCCCTGGGAGTTCCATTGCAACACCTGCCCACCCTCCCAGGGAGGAATTCCTTCCCCAAATGCCACCCCAGTGTCCAGCACTGCTCTCTGGCAGAGGGCACTGGCCATTCCCAGGAGATTCCTGCCTGGCAGCCCCAGAGCACAGGGGTGCCTGAAATCCCAGCAGGGATCCTCAGCAGGGATCCTGAGCAGGGATCCTCAGCATGGATCCTCAACAGGATCCTCAGCAGGATCTGGATCAGGGATCTGGAACAGGGATCCTCAGCAGGAATCCTGAGCAGGGATCTTGAGCAGGATCTGGAGCAGGAATCCTCAGCAGGATCCCCAGCAGGATCTCAAGCAGGGATCCTGAGCAAGGATCTGAGTAGGGATCCTCAGTGGAGATACTCAGCAGGATCTGGATCAGGGATCCTGAGCAGGATCTCAAGCAGGGATCCTGAGCAGGGATCCTGAGTAGGGATCCTCAGCAGGATCTGGATCAGGATCCTGAGCAGGATCCTGAGCATGGATCCTCAGCAGGGATGCTTGGGAATGCTGCTGGAAGGAGGCAGGGCTCGCAGCCTCTCTCCTTCCCCCCGTGCCCAGGGCTGGCAGGACTGTGCCCATGGCTCACAGCCTCTCTGTGCCCAGGGCTCACAGCCCCTCTCTCCTCTCTGTGTCCATGGCTCACAGCCTCTCTGTGCCCAGGGCTCACAGCCCCTCTATGCCCAGGGCTCACAGCCTCTCTCCTCTCTGTGCCCATGGCTCACAGCCTCTCTGTGCCCAGGGCTCACAGCCTCTCCTCTCTGTGCCCAGGGCTCACAGCCTCTCTGTGCCCATGGCTCACAGCCTCTCTGTGCCCAGGGCTCACAGCCTCTCTGTGCCCAGGGCTCACAGCCTCTCTGTGCCCAGGGCTCACAGCCTCTCTCCTCTCTGTGCCCATGGCTCACAGCCTCTCTCTCCTCTCTGTGCCCATGGCTCACAGCCTCTCTGTGCCCATGGCTCACAGCCTCTCTCCTCTCTGTGTCCATGGCTCACAGCCTCTCTCCTCTCTGTGCCCAGGGCTCACAGCCTCTCCTCTCTGTGCCCAGGGCTCACAGCCTCTCTGTGCCCATGGCTTACAGCCTCTCTGTGCCCATGGCTCACAGCCTCTCTGTGCCCAGGGCTCACAGCCTCTCTGTGCCCAGGGCTCACAGCCTCTCTGTGCCCATGGCTCACAGCCTCTCTCCTCTCTGTGCCCATGGCTCACAGCCTCTCTCCTCTCTGTGCCCATGGCTCACAGCCTCTCTCCTCTCTGTGCCCATGGCTCACAGCCTCTCCTCTCTGTGCCCAGGGCTCACAGCCTCTCTCCTCTCTGTGCCCAGGGCTCACAGCCTCTCTGTGCCCATGGCTCACAGCCTCTCTCCTCTCTGTGTCCATGGCTCACAGCCTCTCTGTGCCCAGGGCTCACAGCCTCTCTCCTCTCTGTGCCCATGGCTCACAGCCTCTCCTCTCTGTGCCCATGGCTCACAGCCTCTCTCCTCTCTGTGCCCAGGGCTCACAGCCTCTCTGTGCCCAGGGCTCACAGCCTCTCCTCTCTGTGCCCAGGGCTCACAGCCTCTCTCCTCTCTGTGCCCAGGGCTCACAGCCTCTCTGTGCCCAGGGCTCACAGCCTCTCCTCTCTGTGCCCAGGGCTCACAGCCTCTCTCCTCTCTGTGCCCATGGCTCACAGCCTCTCTGTGCCCAGGGCTCACAGCCTCTCTGTACCCATGGCTCACAGCCCCTCTCCTCTCTGTGTCCATGGCTCACAGCCTCTCTCTCCTCTCTGTGCCCAGGGCTCACAGCCTCTCCTCTCTGTGCCCAGGGCTCACAGCCTCTCTCCTCTCTGTGCCCAGGGCTCACAGCCTCTCTGTGCCCAGGGCTCACAGCCTCTCCTCTCTGTGCCCAGGGCTCACAGCCTCTCTCCTCTCTGTGCCCATGGCTCACAGCCTCTCTCCTCTCTGTGTCCATGGCTCACAGCCTCTCTGTGCCCAGGGCTCACAGCCTCTCCTCTCTGTGCCCAGGGCTCACAGCCTCTCTGTACCCATGGCTCACAGCCCCTCTCCTCTCTGTGTCCATGGCTCACAGCCTCTCTCTCCTCTCTGTGCCCAGGGCTCACAGCCTCTCTGTGCCCATGGCTCACAGCCTCTCTCCTCTCTGTGCCCATGGCTCACAGCCTCTCTCCTCTCTGTGCCCATGGCTCACAGCCTCTCCTCTCTGTGCCCATGGCTCACAGCCTCTCTCTCCTCTCTGTGCCCATGGCTCACAGCCTCTCTGTGCCCATGGCTCACAGCCTCTCTCTCCTCTCTGTGCCCATGGCTCACAGCCTCTCTGTGCCCAGGGCTCACAGCCTCTCTCCTCTCTGTGTCCATGGCTCACAGCCTCTCTCCTCTCTGTGCCCAGGGCTCACAGCCTCTCCTCTCTGTGCCCATGGCTCACAGCCTCTCTGTGCCCAGGGCTCACAGCCTCTCTGTGCCCATGGCTCACAGCCTCTCTCCTCTCTGTGCCCATGGCTCACAGCCTCTCTCTCCTCTCTGTGCCCATGGCTCACAGCCTCTCTCCTCTCTGTGCCCAGGGCTCACAGCCTCTCTGTGCCCATGGCTCACAGCCTCTCCTCTCTGTGCCCATGGCTCACAGCCTCTCTCCTCTCTGTGCCCAGGGCTCACAGCCTCTCTGTGCCCAGGGCTCACAGCCTCTCTGTGCCCATGGCTCACAGCCTCTCTCCTCTCTGTGCCCAGGGCTCACAGCCTCTCTGTGCCCAGGGCTCACAGCCTCTCTCCTCTCTGTGCCCAGGGCTCACAGCCTCTCTCCTCTCTGTGCCCAGGGCTCACAGCCTCTCTCTCCTCTCTGTGCCCAGGGCTCACAGCCTCTCTCCTCTCTGTGCCCATGGCTCACAGCCTCTCTGTGCCCATGGCTCACAGCCTCTCCTCTCTGTGCCCATGGCTCACAGCCTCTCCTCTCTGTGCCCATGGCTCACAGTCTCTCTGTGCCCAGGGCTCACAGCCTCTCTCCTCTCTGTGCCCATGGCTCACAGCCTCTCTGTGCCCAGGGCTCACAGCCTCTCTCTCCTCTCTGTGCCCATGGCTCACAGCCTCTCTGTGCCCAGGGCTCACAGCCTCTCTGTGCCCATGGCTCACAGCCTCTCTCTCTGTGCCCAGGGCTCACAGCCTCTCTGTGCCCATGGCTCACAGCCTCTCCTCTCTGTGCCCATGGCTCACAGCCTCTCTGTGCCCAGGGCTCACAGCCTCTCTCCTCTCTGTGCCCAGGGCTCACAGCCTCTCCTCTCTGTTCCCAGGGCTCACAGCCTCTCTGTGCCCATGGCTCACAGCCTCTCTCCTCTCTGTGCCAATGGCTCACAGCCTCTCCTCTCTGTTCCCAGGGCTCACAGCCTCTCTGTGCCCACGGCTCACAGCCTCTCTCCTCTCTGTGCCAATGGCTCACAGCCTCTCTGTGCCCAGGGCTCACAGCCTCTCTGTGCCCAGGGCTCACAGCCTCTCTCCTCTCTGTGCCAATGGCTCACAGCCTCTCTGTGCCCAGGGCTCACAGCTTCTCTCTCCTCTCTGTGCCCATGGCTCACAGCCTCTCTTCTCTCTGTGCCCAGGGCTCACAGCCTCTCTCTCTGTGCCCAGGGCTCACAGCCTCTCTGTGCCCAGGGCTCACAGCCTCTCTCCTCTCTGTGCCAATGGCTCACAGCCTCTCTGTGCCCAGGGCTCACAGCCTCTCTGTGCCCATGGCTCACAGCCTCTCTCCTCTCTGTGCCAATGGCTCACAGCCTCTCTGTGCCCAGGGCTCACAGCTTCTCTCTCCTCTCTGTGCCCATGGCTCACAGCCTCTCTTCTCTCTGTGCCCAGGGCTCACAGCCTCTCTCTCTGTGCCCAGGGCTCACAGCCTCTCTGTGCCCAGGGCTCACAGCCTCTCTCCTCTCTGTGCCCAGGGCTCACAGCCTCTCTGTGCCCAGGGCTCACAGCTTCTCTCTCCTCTCTGTGCCCAGGGCTCACAGCCTCTCTCCTCTCTGTGCCCATGGCTCACAGCCTCTCCTCTCTGTGCCCAGGGCTCACAGCCTCTCTCCCCGTGCCCACGGCTGCCCTGCCCTGCCCTCCTGCCCAGCTGCTGCCCAGCAAACACTGAGCTCCCTGTTCTCCTGCAGGAAGGCTCAGAGGAGGATCTGAGTATTTTTCCACTGCCCAGAGCAGAGCCAGGAGAGTCCTGCGTGGGGCAGGAGCAGGGCTGGTGTTTCCTGGGAGAAGCTGCTCCCTGCATGGCCTGGAGCAATGTTTGCTTCAGCCCCAGGGTGTGCACGGCCCTGGGGGGGACACAAACCTGGGGACATAAACCTGGGGTCACCCAGCCCCGGGGGGGACACAAACCTGGGGTCACAAACCTGGGGACATAAACCTGGGGTCACCCAGCCCTGGGACCCCCTGTGCCCATCCCATGGTTACACTGTGCCCTGCCCAGTCCAGAACACGTATGGGATAGAGGAGCTGGGACCAGGAATTCTGCGCAGAATAAGAATATGGATGGGATAAAGAAGTTTCGAAAAAGAATTCTCTGCAGAATATGGATGGGATAAAGGAGCTGGAACCAGGAATTCTGTGCAGAATAAGAATATGGATGGGATAAAGGAGTTTTAAACAAGAATTCTCTGCAGAATATGGATGGGATAAAGGAGCTCTAAACAGGAATTCTGTGCAGAATAAGAATATGGATGGGATAAAGGAGCTGGAACTAGAAATTCTGTGCAGGATGGGGATGAGATAAAGGAGTTTTAAACAAGAATTCTCTGCAGAATACGGATGGAATAAAGGAGCTGGAACCAGGAATCCCTCACAGAATATGGAGGGGATAAAGGAGCTCTAAACAGGAATTCTGTGCACAACAGGGATGGGATAAAGGAGCTGGAACCAGGAATTCTGTGCTGGATATGGATGGGGTACAGGAGCTGTACCCAGGATTTCTCTGCAGAATATGGATGGGATAAAGAAGCTGCAGCCAGGAATCCCTCACAGAATATGGATGGGATAAAGGAGCTGGAAACAGGAATTCTGTGCTCAACAGGGATGGGATAAAGGAGCTGTAAACAGGAATTCTGTGCAGAATACAGATGGGATACAGGAGCTGTGCCCAGGAATCCCTCACTGAACACGGATGGGATACAGGAGCTGGAAACAGGAATTCTGTGCAGGATATTGATGGGATAAAGGAGTTGGAACCAGGAATTCCGTACAGAATATGGATGGGATACAGGAACTGTACCCAGGAATCCCTCACAGAATACGAATGGGACACAGAGCTGCAGCCAGGAATTCTGTACAGAACACGGATGGGATAAAGGAGCTGGGACCAGGAATTCTGTACAGAATATGGATGGGATACGGGAGCTGTGCCCAGGAATTCTGTACAGAGTACAGATGGGGTACAGGAGCTGTAAACAGAATTTCTGTACAGAACATGGATGGGATACAGGAGCTGGCACCAGGAATTCTGTACAGAACACGGATGGGATACAGGAGCTGGCACCAGGAATTCTGTACAGAACATGGATGGGATACAGGAGCTGTGCCCAGAAATTCTGTACAGAACATGGATGGGATAAAGAAGCTGCAGCCAGGAATCCCTCACAGAATACAGATGGGATAAAGGAGCTGGAAACAGGAATTCTGTACAGAGTACAGATGGGGTACAGGAGCTGTAAACAGAATTTCTGTACAGAACACGGATGGATACAGGAACGTGCTCCCGCACACAATCTCGAGCCGCTGCTGCAGCCCCGGGCAGGCTGGCGCCAGCCCCTCCCCACAGGCAGAACAAGGCCGGGGATTGTGCGCGATCCGCGGGATTAAGGGCTCGGGGACACGCGGAGCGCGGCGCGGGGAGCGCGGCCCGGCTGGGAACCGGGACAGCCCCGGGCGGGAGCTGCTCCAGAACGTTTGTCCGCTCGGCTGTCCGCCGGAATTCCAGCTCCTTTCGGGGTGTCCTTCGGCAGAGACCCCAAAACCCCGATCGGGGCACAGCAGGGACAGCCTTCCCTGTCCCGAGTGCGGGACATCAACCCTAAATCTGGGATATTAACTCTGAACTCCTGGCTATTAACCCTAAATCTTGGATATTAACCCGAAACTCCTGGATATTAACTGTAAACTCCTGAATATTAACCCTAAATCTGGAATATTAACCCGAAACTCCTGGATATTAACCCTAAATATGGGATATTAACCCGAAACTCCTGGATATTAACCCGAAACTCCTGGATATTAACTGTAAACTCCTGAATATTAACCCTAAATCTTGGATATTAACCCGAAACTCCTGGATATTAACCCAAAACTCCTGGATATTAACCCTAAATCTGGGACATTAACCCAAAACTCCTGGATTTTAACCCAGAACTCCTGGTTATTAACCTGAAACTCATGGATATTAACCCTAAATCTTGGATATTAAACCTAAACTCTTGGATATTAACCCGAAACTCTTGGGTATTAAACCTAAACTCTTGGATATTTGCCAAAATTCTTGCATATTAACCCTAAATTCTTGGCTATTAACCTTAAACTCCTGGCTGTTAACCCGAAATCTTGGCTATTATCCAGAATTCTTCCATATTAACCCCAAACTCTTGGATATTAACCCTAAACTCGTGGCTGTTAACCCTAAACTCCTGGCTATTAGCCAAAATTCTTGCATATTAACCCTAAACTTTTAGCTATTAACCCGAAACTCCTGGATATTTGCCACAATTCTTGCATGTTAACCCCAAACTCGGCCGCCGTCCCACATTCCTGGCTATTAACCCGAAGTGTTGGAGGTGCAGCTCACGGGGCCGCCCCCGAGTGACACCCACGGAAGCAGGAGGGGGAAGAAGAAAGGATTGGCAGGAAAAGGAGCAGAGTCCCCCCGAGCTGGAAAAGCTCCTCACACTCCGTGCCAGATCCCTGGGGATGGCTGGCAACAAAGCAGCCTTTAAAAATGAAAATAAAAATATAAATATAAATATAAAATAAAAATAAAAATAAAAATAAAAATAAAAATAAAAATAAAAATAAATAAAAATATAAAATAAAAAAACTAAAACTAAAACTAAAACTAAAAAATAAAAATGAGAATAAAAATAAAAATAAAAATAAAAATAAAAATAAAAATAAAAATAAAAATTAAAAATAAAAATAAAAAATAAGAATAAGAATAAGAATAAGAATAAGAATAAGAATAAGAATAAGAATAAGAGTAAGAATAAGAATAAGAATAAAATTAATAATAAAACTAGAAAAAATAAAAATAAAAATATAAATAAAAATAAAAATAAAAATAAAAATAAAAATAAAAATAAAAATAAAAATAAAAATAAAAATTTTAAAAAAATAAAATAAAATTAAAATAAAAATAGCCCCGCGGCAGATATTGCACAGTTGGCGCCACCCCAAACCATCCAGCACGAGCCGCCACCCGCAGCCGGTTAATGCCTAAAAATGGGAACGGGGATTCCAGAGCCCGCTCGGCGTTTCCAGCTCTGTTTCCATTCGCTGCTCGGCCGGAACCGCAGCGACGCCCCCAGCCCGGCTCAAAAAAATCCGCGATTTTACCGAGCCCGGGTGCCCCGAAATGCTGCCTCAGCAACCCCGCGGTGCTGCTTCGCTTTTCCCTTTTCCCTTTTCCCTTTTCCCTTTTCCCTTTTCCCTTTTCCCTTTTCCCTTTTCCCTTTTCCCTTTTCCATCCCGGGATGAGCCAAACCCGGAGCGGGACGGGAGATCCGGGATGGGGCGGGAGGGAACCGGGAGATCCCTCCGGGGGTCCCTCCGGGGATTCTCCCCATGGATTCTCCCCATGGATTCTCCCAGGGATTCTCTCAGGGATTCTCTCCATGGATTCTCCCCATGGATTCTCCCCATGGATTCTCTCAGGGATTCTCTCCATGGATTCTCCCCATGGATTCTCCCCATGGATTCTCCCCTTGGATTCTCCCCATGGATTCTCTCAGGGATTCTCTCCATGGATTCTCCCCATGGATTCTCCCCATGGATTCTCTCAGGGATTCTTCCCATGGATTCTCCCCTTGGATTCTCCCCATGGATTCTCTCCATGGATTCTCTCCATAGATTCTCTCAGGGATTCTCTCCATGGATTCCCTCCATGGATTCTCCCCATGGCTTCTCTCCATGGATTCTCCCCTTGGATTCTCCCCATGGATTCTTCCCATGGATTCTCCCCTTGGATTCTCCCCATGGATTCTCTCCATGGATTCTCTCCATAGATTCTCTCAGGGATTCTCTCCATGGATTCTCTCCATGGATTCTCCCCATGGATTCTCTCCATGGATTCTCCCCATGGATTCTCCCCATGGATTCTCCCAGGGATTCTCCCAGGGATTCTCTCCATGGATTCTCTCAGGGATTCTCCCCATGGATTCTCCCCATGGATTCTCTCCATGGATTCTCCCCATGGATTCTCTCAGGGATTCTCTCCATGGATTCTCCCCATGGATTCCCCCCAGGGATTCTCTCCATGGATTCTCCCCATGGATTCTCCCATTGGATTCTCTCAGGGATTCTCTCCATGGATTCTCTCCATGGATTCTCTCCATGGATTCTCCCCTTGGATTCTCCCCATGGATTCTCTCCTTGGATTCTCCCCATGGATTCTCCCCATGGATTCTCCCCTTGGATTCTCTCTGATAAACCAGAGTGATCCCAGCATGAAAAGGATCACAAACAGAGATAAATGGACACTAAAATAACCACAAATAGGGATAAATAGGTATAAAAAGGATCACAAATAGGGATAAATAGGTTCTAAAAGGATCACAAATAGGGATAAATAGGCATAAAAAGGATCATAAATAGGGATATACAGTTATAAAAAGGATCTCGCACAGGGATAAATGGGCATTAAAATTACAAAAAATAGGGATAAATAGGTATAAAAAGGATCACAAATAGGGATAAATAGGCACTAAAAGATCACAAATAGGCAGAGTAGTTTGGGAAGGGAGGTTTTTCCCGGGGGCAGGGCAGGCCCAGCACAGCCCTGTGTGTAAATCGAGCTGCTCTCCTTGTGCCCACACCATCCACCTCCATTAAATTTAATTTTCACCTTTCAGAACCCCAGAACTGGGGAAGGGTTTGGGCTGGGGAATCCTCTGAGCCCAGTGAGTCCATCCTGCCCCCAGCACTGACCCGTGTGCCCAAGCCACACCCAGGGGATGTTAAATCTCCCAAAATCCGCCCCACATCTGGAAGGGCTGAGCCACCCCTTGAAGGGCTGAGCCACATCTGGGAGGGCTGAGCCACATTTGGGAGGGCTGAGGCACATCTGGGAAGGTAAAACCACATCTGGGAGGGCTGAGCCTCACATGGAAGGGCTGAGCCACATCTGGGAGGGCTGAACCACATCTGGGAAGGGCTGAGCCACATCTGGGTGGGCTGAACCACATCTGGAAGGGCGGAGCCACATCTGGAAAGGCTGAGCCACATCTGGGAAGGCTGAGCCACCCTTCCCACCTCTCCCAGCAGACAGGGAGAGCGGCACAGAGATGGTGACACAAAGCTCTGGTGTGGGGGTGGCACTGAGGGGTTCCCGTTTCTGTCACCCCTGGGCCACATCTGGGCAAGGCAGCACCACCCCAGAGATCTCCTGCACGAAACCAGCACTGGAATCCTCACATCAAACACTGCTGGGCACCAGAACACACACGGGATTTCCACAGGATCCCTCCTGAGCTGCTCCTCACACACACGGTGGGATCGGCTCCTCTCACACACACACACGGGGTGGGATCGGCTCCTCACACACACACACGGTGGGATCGGCTCCTCTCACACACACACACGGTGGGATCGGCTCCTCTCACACACACACGGTGGGATCGGCTCCTCACACACACACACGGTGGGATCGGCTCCTCACACACACACACACACGGGGTGGGATCGGCTCCTCTCACACACACACGGGGTGGGATCGGCTCCTCTCACACACACACGGGGTGGGATCGGCTCCTCACACACACACACGGTGGGATCGGCTCCTCACACACACACACGGTGGGATCGGCTCCTCACACACGGGGTGGGATCGGCTCCTCTCACACACACACACACGGTGGGATCGGCTCCTCACACACACACACACGGTGGGATCGGCTCCTCACACACACACACACACACACGGAGGGATCGGCTCCTCACACACACACGGTGGGATCGGCTCCTCTCACACACACACACACGGTGGGATCGGCTCCTCACACACACACGGTGGGATCGGCTCCTCACACACACACGGTGGGATCGGCTCCCACACACACACGGTGGGATCGGCTCCTCTCACACACACACACGGTGGGATCGGCTCCTCACACACACACGGGGTGGGATCGGCTCCTCACACACACACACACGGGGTGGGATCGGCTCCTCACACACACACACACACACACGGAGGGATCGGCTCCTCACACACACACGGTGGGATCGGCTCCTCTCACACACACACACACGGTGGGATCGGCTCCTCACACACACACACCCGGTGGGATCGGCTCCTCACACACACGGGGTGGGATCGGCTCCTCACACACACACACACGGTGGGATCGGCTCCTCTCACACACACGGGGTGGGATCGGCTCCTCTCACACACACACGGTGGGATCGGCTCCTCACACACACACACACGGTGGGATCGGCTCCTCACACACACACGGTGGGATCGGCTCCTCACACACACACACACGGTGGGATCGGCTCCTCTCACACACACACACGGTGGGATCGGCTCCTCACACACACACGGGGTGGGATCGGCTCCTCACACACACACACGGGATGGGATCGGCTCCTCTCACACACACACGGTGGGATCGGCTCCTCACACACACACACGGGGTGGGATCGGCTCCTCACACACACGGTGGGATCGGCTCCTCACACACACGGTGGGATCGGCTCCTCTCACACACACACGGGGTGGGATCGGCTCCTCACACACACGGTGGGATCGGCTCCTCACACACACACACGGGGTGGGATCGGCTCCTCACACACACACACGCGGTGGGATCGGCTCCTCTCACACACACACACGGTGGGATCGGCTCCTCTCACACACACACACACGGTGGGATCGGCTCCTCACACACACACACGGGGTGGGATCGGCTCCTCTCACACACACACACACGGTGGGATCAGCCCGGGCCCTGCGCACCTGGGCACAACGAGCCCTCACCGGGCTCCCCGCACCAAGACGAGGCGAGCTCACCACAAAACACCGAGAGAAGGCGAGCTCGGCTTTTCATAGCGACACAAAACACCGAGATGAGGCGCGTTCGGCACGGAACACCGAGCCAAGGCGAGCTCGGCTTTCCTCACTGGCACAGAGAACGGAGCAAAAGCGAGCTCGGTTTCCAGACTGGCACAAAACACCGAGACGAGGTGATCTCGGCACAAAACACCGAGCCAAGGCGAGCTCGGCTTTCCATACCGGCACAAAACACCGAGAGAAGGCGAGCTCGGCTTTCCACAGCGGCTCAGAGAACCGAGCCAAGGCGAACTCGGCTTTTCATAGCGGCTCAAAACACCGAGCCAAGGTGAGCTCGGCACGAAACACGGAGCCAAGGCGAGCTCGGCTTTCCTCCCCGGGGACTCTCTCCCCGCGGAGCCGCTCCCTGCATCGCCCTCCGGCCGCGGCCATCGCGGGCATTCCGGGCTCGGGGACTGCGCGATGGGCGAGGGTCGCGATTGCACAGCCCGGGGCTCCGCAGGGCCCGGCGGTCGGGTCCCCATTCCCATCCACATTCCCCTGCAGCCTCATCCCCATTCCCCGGCAGCCTCATCCGCATTCCCATCCCCATTCCCCGGATCCCCATCCCCATTCCCCGGCAGCTTCACCCCCATTCCCATCCCCATTTCCCCGGATCCCCATCCCCATTCCCCGGCAGCCTCATCCCCATTCCCATCCCCATTTCCCCGCATCCCCATCCCCATTCCCCGGCAGCTTCACCCCCATTCCCATCCCCATTCCCCGCATCCCCATTCCCCTGCAGCTTCATCCCCATTCCCATCCCCATTTCCCGCATCCCCATCCCCGTTCCCGGCCTGCCCGCGCTCCATGGCCGCCCTGCCGCCTTCCCGTCCCACCTGCTCGCGGCGCTTCTGCCAGCGGCCGCACGGACTCTCCTCCAGCACCTCGCTCTCCTCCTCGCTCTCCTCCTCCTTCTCCTGCGCCAGCCGCGCGTCCGGCTCCGGCACCGCCATCCCGGCGGCGAACGGCGCTGCGCGGGCTGTGCGGGCTGTGCGGGCTGTGCGGAGCTGTACGGGGCTGTAAGGAGCTGTGCGGGGCTCTTCCGAGCTGAGCCGAGCTGTACAGGGCTGTGCCGAGCTGTACAGGGCTGTGCCGGGTTGTGCCGGGTTGTGCCGGGTTGTGCCGAGCTGTTCCGAGCTGTGCCGAGCCGGGCTGTGCGAAGCTGTGCCGAGCTGTGCTGAGCTCTAGTCCGACCCGATCCGCTTTGATCCGATCCGATTCGACCCGATCCGCTTTGATCCGATCCGACCCGATCCGCTCCGAATCACGTCGAGCCGAGCTGATGCAGCGCCGAACCGGAGCGATCCGAGCCGAACCGAGCCGAGCTCCCGGACCGCACGGCCCCGCACGGCCCCGCACGGCCCCGCACCCCCCGAGCCCCGCCGCGCTCTGCCGGTGCCGCGCGGGGCCGGCCCGGGCTCGTCCCGCCCCGCTCCGGACGTGCGGCCGCGCACGCCCCGCCCCGCCGGGAGGGGCCCCGAAAACCCGAAACCCTGAAATCCCGAAAACCTGAAATCCCGAAACACCGAAACCCCGAAATTTCGAAAACACGAAACCCCGAAATCCCGAAACCCCGAAATTCCAAAACCCCGAAATCCCGAAATTCCAAAACCCTGAAACCCCGAAAACCCGAAACCCTGAAACCCGAAATCCCAAAACTCTGAAACCCCGAAACCCCGAAACCCAAAATCCCCAAAACCCGAAATCCCGAAACCCCGAAATCCCAAAACGCCGAAAACCCGAAATCTCAAAACCCCCACACCCCTCACCCCCCGGGATCCCCGGGACCCCCCGAACCCCCTGCACCCCCCGGGATCCCCGATCCCCCCGAATCCCCGAACCCCTCCCGGTTCGTGTCCCCCTGTCCGGGCCCCCCCAGAATCCGGAGCCGCCCCCGCCGGTGCCCAGCAGATGTTTTCATTCCGCTGGGAAGTCTCTGGCTCGTTCCATGTTTTTTTTTTTTTGCTTTTTCTGGCAGTCTCCGGTTACTTTTAGCGCGGCCGTTCTCGTCCCACCCTGTTCCGTGCCGCTCTGGCGCCGGGCTGGCTTCGGGCACGTCCTCCCCGCCAGCCTGTGGCCGCTGTGGCGAGCCGAGGGGCCAGCGGGGGTGGCTGCGGGCTACGGGAGGTGACACGGGCAGGGGACACCGGGTATGGCACGAACAGCGGCGGGGAGAAGGGAGCGGGGGGCGTTTAATGGTGTGGGCCACCATGGGGTTCTGCTGGGCCACCACTGGGTCCTGCTGGGCCACTACCGGGTGCTGCTGGGCCACCAACCTGGGTCCTGCTGGGCCACCAACCTGGGTCCTGCTTGGCCACCTCTAGATCTGGCTGGACCACTACCAGATCTGGCTGGGCCACTACTGGGTCCTACTGGGCCACCACTTTGTCCTGCCGGGCCACCAATGTGTCTGCCTGGGCCACCACCAGGTCCAGCTGGGCAACTAACCCGGGTCCTACTGGGCCACCACCAGGTCTGGCTGGGCCACCACTGAGTCCTGCTGGGCCACTGACCCGGGTAAATGCAGCCTGCAGCCGCAGCCTGTGGCACTCTGAGCCCACCCGGGCGAGTCCCCGCTGTCAGGGTGAGCCCAAGCTGGCCCTGCCAAAGCCCCCCCGTCATTGTCACCCCCTGGGCCACCGCCAGGTCCCGCTGGGCCACCGCCGGGTCTGTCTGGGTCACTACCGGGTCCTGCTGGGCCACCGCCAGGTCCCGGTGCCCCCTCCCCGTGCCCAGGGTCACCTTGTGCCGCGAGTGCCAGCCGGGCTGGCAGGGAACGAGCGCGGCTGTTATCGCGGCAGGGCCGGCACGGAGCGCAAGGACAGAGAGCGAATTGTTTGAACCCGACACAAACCGCGCCCGCGCCGCCCCAGGGCCGCATCTTCACAGCCCGGGCCACTCCCAGCCCGGGCGGGCTGCGGCTCGCCCCCGGGCCAGCGCCGGTCCGTGGCCACCAGCTCCCGTCTGTGGCCATCATCTCCTGTCTGTGGCCATCTCATGTCCGATGGACACAGGGGATGGACACGGGGATGGACACGGGATGGACACGGGGATGGACGCGGGATGGACACGGGGATGGACGCGGGATGGACACGGGGATGGACACGGGGGGTGTGGGGATGGATGGACACGGGGTGTGGGGATGGACACGGGATGTACACGGGATGGACGCGGGATGGACACGGGATGGACACGGGGATGGACACAGGGGGTGTGGGGATGGATGGACACGGGGTGTGGGGATGGACACGGGGATGGACACGGGGATGGACGCGGGATGGACACGGGGATGGACACACGGGGTGTGGGGATGGACACACTCAACTCCTCCTTCGTCTCAGTCTCTTCTGTTCTCACTCAGAGCCAGGATTCACAAACACACGAAGGAAACGGATTTATTTTGTTTATTAAATTCATCCAAAAGTACAGAAAGTTCAGCAGCACTTCTGCTACCTGCTGGAATTAGGAAAACGGAGACAGATCCAGCTGCTGCAACTTCTTTTAACGCTAAACAATTAACAGAATTAACATCTGGATTATTTATAGTTTTAATTCAATAAATAAATTCCCATAATACTGACTGACCAACCAGAAACTGCCGCCTGAAATTTATCAAGGAGGATGAACAAAGGAAAAGACAACACTCAGAATCTTCCATCTTGTCTCTGCTATAAAAACTCGACATTTGAAACGCCCACCGTGTGCAATCAGACTTTTCACTAACTGCACACCTGTGGGATTGACTCCATCTCTCAGACTGGGAAGTTTTCCCCAAGTCTCTCCAAAGCAGAGTTCTCCAGGGGTCAGTGCTCCAGGTGTGCCCAGGTGTGCTCAGGTGTGCCCGAGGTGTGCCCAGGTGTGCCCAGATGTGCTCAGGTGTGCCCGAGCTGTGCCCAGCTGTGCCTAGGTGTGCTCCAGGTGTGCCCCAGGTGTGTCCCAGGTGTGCTCAGGTGTATCCCAGGTGTGCCCAGGTGTGTTCAGGTGTGCTCCAGGTGTGCCCCAGGTGTGTCCCAGGTGTGCTCAGGTGTGCCCAGGTGTGCCCAGGTGTGCCCAGGTGTGCCCAGGTGTGTCCCAGGTGTGCTCAGGTGTACCCGAGCTGTGCCCAGGTGTGCCCAGATGTCTCCCAGGTGTGCTCAGGTGTGCCCAGGTGTGTCTCAGGTGTGCTCAGGTGTGCCCGAGCTGTGCCCAGGTGTGCCCAGGTGTGCTCCAGGTGTGCCCAGGTGTGTCTAGGTGTGTCCCAGGTGTGCTCAGGTGTGCCCCAGGTGTGCCCGAGCTGTGCCCAGGTGTGCCCAGGTGTCTCCCAGGTGTGCCCAGGTGTGCCCTCTCCCAGCTCTGCACCCCAAGGATCAAGACACCCCCAGAACTTCCCCCCGGGGACCAGGACACCCCAGAACTGCCCCCCGAGGATCAGGAGACCCCCAGCTCTGGTTCCAGCTCTGCCCCATAAGGAGCAGGACACCCCAAATTCTGCCCCCAAGGACCAGGACACCCCAGCTCCGGTTCCAGCTCCCCCTCCCCTCTCTGGTTCCGCGGGTTTGGGGGTCCCGGGGGGGGGCGGCTCCGTGTCCGTCCGTCCGTCCGTCCGTCCGTCCCCCCTCCCCCCGCTGCGCCGGACGGGCCCGGGCTGCGATGACGTCATTGCTGTTCTCGCTCGCTCCGGGCCGGGGTTGGAGGTTCTGGTGCCAAAAAAACTCCGTGGATGTGGCAGACGCCTTCCCGCAGCTCCGTCTGTCCGTCTGTCCGTCCGGGGGCCGCACAGGGCGCTGCGGGATCCGGCTCTGACCCGTCCTGATCCTCACCTGCGGCGTCACCTGCACAGGTAACTCAGGGAATTAACACCTCGGGGAATTCATTAACTCAGGGAATTAATTAACTCAGGGAATTCATTAACTGAGGGAATGAGGGGGGCGCAGCTCAGCAGGACCCCGACGCTCGGGATCAGAGCAATCCTGGGAGGATCAGGGCAATCCTGGAGGGATTTTTTTTTGGGAATTCCAGTTTTCTGGAACCGCTCCCATCGCCGCCGTCCCCCGGGGCACGGGCCGGGGCTGCAGCCTTGGAACGGCTCCTGCTGCTGCTTCCAGCCCCGCCTGAGCTCCTGCCGGGCAGGAAACGCGGCCCCGGCCCTTCCCCGAGAGCCTCCGAGCGGGACGGGAGCCAGATGTGCGCAGAGGTGAGGCTGAGCCTCGGCAGGATGAGGCCACGGGCTGGAACCGGCCGCGGCTGAAAATGGGAGAGCCAGAATCCGGGAACAGCCAAAATCCGGTCGGGAACAGCCAGAAACCGGGAGTAGCCAAAATCCAGTCGGGAATAGCCAAAATCCAGTCGGGAACAGCCAGAATCAAACTGAGAACAGCCAGAATCCAGAAATAGCCAAAATCCCCTCGGGAATAGCCCGAATCCACTCAAGAATAACCAGAATCCAACTGGAAACAGCCAGAATCCGGTCGGGAACAGCCAAAATCCGGTCGGGAACACACAGAATCCAACTGGGAACAGCCAAAATCCAATCGGGAACAGCCAGAATCCAGTCGGGAACAGCCAGAATCCAACTGGGAATAGCCAGAATCCAACTGGGAATAGCCAGAATCCAGGAATAGCCAAAATCCAGTCGGGAATAGCCAGAATCCAACTGGAAATAGCCGGGATCCATCCAGGAATATCCAGAATCCAACTGAGAACAGCCAGAATCCGGGAATAACCAAAATCCCTTCGGGAATAGCCCGAATCCACTCGAGAATAACCAGAATCCAACTGGAAACAGCCAGAATCCAGTTGACAATAGCCAGAATCCAGTCGGGAACAGCCAGAATCCCCTCAGGAATAGCCAGGATCCAACTTGAACAGCCAGGATCCAACTGGGAACAGCCAGGATCCAACTGGGAATATCCAGAATCAAACTGGGAACAGCCAGAATGGACACATCTGCCTGGATTTTGGAAACATCTGGGATGGGATGGGATGGGATGGGATGGGATGGGATGGGATGGGATGGGATGGGATGGGATGGGATGGGATGGGATGGGATGGGATGGGATGGGATGGGATGTATGGGATCCATGGGATGGAATCAATGGGATCAATAGGATCAATGGGATCAATGGGATCCATAGGATCTGTGGGGTGGATCAATGGGATCTGTGGGATGGGATCCATGGGATCCATGGGATCCATGGGATCAATAGGATCAATAGGATCCATGGGATCCATGGGATCCATGGGATCATGGGATGGGATCCATGGGATCAATGGGATCAGTAGGATCAATAGGATCAAATTGATCCATAGGATCCAAGGGATCAATGGGATGAATCTATGGGATCCATGGGATCAATGGGATCCATGGGCTGGAATCAATAGGATCAATGGGATGGGATCAATGGGATCAATGGGATCCATGGGATCCACGGGATCCACGGGATCCATAGGATGGGATCCATGGGATCAATGGGATCCATGGGATCCATGGGATCCATGGGATCATGGGATGGGATCCATGGGATCAATGGGATCAGTAGGATCAATAGGATCAAATGGATCCATAGGATCCAAGGGATCAATGGGATGAATCTATGGGATCCATGGGATCAATGGGATCCATGGGCTGGAATCAATAGGATCAATGGGATGGGATCAATGGGATCAATGGGATCCATGGGATCCACGGGATCCACGGGATCCACAGGATGGGATCCATGGGATCCATGGGATCCACGGGATCCACGGGATCCACAGGATGGGATCCATGGGATCCATGGGATCCACGGGCTGGGATCCATAGGATCAATGGGATGGGATGGGATCAATGGGATCCATGGGATCCAAGGGGTGGGATCAATGGGATCCATGGGCTGGAATCAATAGGATCAATGGGATGTGATCAATGGGATCAATGGGATCCAAGGGGTGGGATCCATGGGATCCACGGGATCCATAGGATGGGATCCATGGGATCCATGGAATCCATGGGCTGGAATCAATAGGATCAATGGGATGGGATGGGATCAATGGGATCAATGGGATCAATGGGATCAATGGGATCAATAGGATCCATGGGATCCATGGGATGGAATCCATGGGATCAATGGGATCAATGGGATCCATGGGATGGAATCAATAGGATCAATGGGGTGGGATGGGATCCATGGGATCCATGGGATCCATGGGATGTGATCTATGGGATCAATGGGATCAATAGGATCAATAGGATCCATGGGATGGTATCCATGGGATCCGTGGGATCCACGGGCTGGGATAAGCCGCTCCCGGGGGTGAGGAGGGGTCAGTCTCCCCCACTCTGCCGGTCCCTCTCCCACAGGGCAGGACGAGCAGGGAGGGCCCCACGGCCCCAGCCCCGGCCCGTCGGGCTCGGGATCCCCTCCTGGCTGTCCCAGGGAGGAGTTTGTGCTGTCCCCTCCAGCCGGAATTCCTGAATTCCCGTCCCTACAACCTTTAACACTCCTCCGAGTGTGATCAGGGACGGGACGTGGAGCCAGCTCGGTGGAAACGGGACCAAGGCTCACCACAACACTCTGCTCTGTTCCTTTTATCTTCCAGGTGAAACCTCCCGTGCAAACCTCAGAGCAGGTGTGGGTGTGAGCTCTGGGGAAAAGCTGCTGGGGACCCCCGGAGGGAACCCCCTGTTTGTGCTGCTGGGACAAACCAGGACAGCTCACACTGCCCAGCAGTGACAGAGAGGAAAATCCTGTCCCCTGTGACAGCAGCACGGGGGGACAGAGCCCTGAGCTCCCCAAACTGCACAGTCCTGGGGGAACCCAAAACCTGAACATTTATACCCAAAATGTCCCTGTGAGATCCTCACACTGCACAGTCCTGGGGGAACCCAAATCCTGAACATTTACACCCAAAATGTCACTGTGAGATCCCCAAACTGCACAGTCCTGGGGGAACCCAAATCCTGAACATTTACACCCAAAATGTCACTGCTGAGATCCCCAAACTGCACAACCCTGGATGGAACCCAAAACCTGAACATTTACACCCAAAATGTCACTGCTGAGATCCCCAAACTCCTCAGCCTGGGGGAACCCAAAACCTGAACATTTACACCCAAAATGTCCCTGTGAGATCCTCACACTGCACAGTCCTGGGGGAACCCAAATCCTGGACATTTACACCCAAAATGTCACTGCTGAGATCCCCAAACTCCTCAGCCTGGGGGAACCCCAAAACCTGACCATTTACACCCAAAATCTCACGGCTGAGGTCCCAGTGTGCCTCGGGGACTGGGAGGGAGCTCTCGGGGGGATGGGGCTCTCAGAGCCACAGTAATTCAATTTTTATCAACTTTAATGTTTTCATCAGGAGCTCTGTCAGTGAGCAGCAGGTGAGGTGAGCAGGCCGGGCTGAGGGCTGGGACAGGTGACATTGGGACAGGTGACACTGGGACAGGTGACACCAGAGCTGGGACAGGTGACACTGGGACTGGGACAGGTGACACTGGGGCTGGGACAGGTGACACTGGGACAGGTGACACTGGGACAGGTGACCTTGGGGCTGGGACAGGTGACACTGGGACAGGTGACACTGGGACAGGTGACACTGGGTCTGGGACAGGTGACACTGAAGCTGGAACAGGTGACACTGGGACAGGTGACACTGGGACAGGTGACAGTGGGACAGGTGACACTGGGACAGGTGACACTGGGTCTGGGACAGGTGACACTGAAGCTGGAACAGGTGACACTGGGACAGGTGACACTGGGACAGGTGATATTGGGACAGGTGATATTGGGACAGGTGACATTAGGACAGGTGACACTGGGACAGGTGACACTGGGCTGGGACAGGTGACACTGGGACAGGTGACATTGGGACAGGTGATGGTGACACTGGGACAGGTGACACTGGGACAGGTGACACTGGGAGAGGTGAGAGTGGCACTGGGACAGGTGACACTGGGACAGGTGACACTGGGACAGGTGACACCGGGGCTGGAGGAGCGCTCACGGGACCGTGAGGAACCCGAATGCAGAGTCACGGCCCGCGGGCACCGAGCAAAGTGAGCCGGGAGGAGGAGGAGGAGGAGGAGGAGGAGGAGGAGGAGGAGGAGGAGGAGGAGGAGGAGGAGGAGGAGGAGGAGGAGGAGGAGGAGGAGGAGGAGGAAGGACCCGCCTGGGCTCAGCAGGGCTGGGGCCTCATCTCAGCTGCCCCAGGAGGTGTTTCCAGGGGCTCTGCGGGCAGCCCGAGCCCCCAGACCCGCGGGTTCGCTGCGGGAAAGGGGCAGAGCCGCAGCGGGGGAGGAGGAAGGCGGGGCAGCAGCTGCACATCTGGCAGGACAGATGTGCCGGGAGATAAGAGCGCCCAGCGCCGCCTTATCGCGGCCCCGCGGGGCTGCTCCGCCTCAGGGACGGGGAGGCGTGGCAGGAAATTTTGGGAACGTTTGCGGCTGCTGGAGAGGGGGGGCAGCCCTGGCAGCACCCTTGGGTGGGCGAGGGGGTCCCTTGGGGTTTCCAGGGGGTCCCAGGAGGGTCCCTTGGGGTCCCAGGGGGTCCCAGGTGGGTGCCGGGGGGTTTCCAGGGGGTCCCAGGGGGGGTCCCTTGGGGTCCCAGGGGGTCCCAGGTGGGTGCCGGGGGGTTTCCAGGGAGTCCCAGGGGGGTCCCAGGAGGGTTCCAGGGGGTCCCAGGGGGGTCCCGGGTGGTCCCAGGAGGTCCCAGGCCAGGCTGGCCCCACGTCCCACCCTCGAGGGCAGCGCTGCAGGGCTGTGCCACCCCCGTGGGTCCCCAGAGAGGGACTTTCAGAGCAGGCAGTGACAGGGGACAAGGAGGGACGGCTTCGTGCTGCAAGAGAGTGGATTTCGGTTGGGTTTCTGTTGGATTTCGGTTGGATATCAGGGAGGAATTGCTCTCTGGGAGGGAGGGCAGGCCCGCAGGGATGAGGATCCCATTCCCCCAGGGATGAGGGTCCCATTCCCTCTGGGGTGAGGATCCCATTCCCGCAGGGTGACGATCCCATTCCCTCTGGGGTGAGGATTCAATTCCCGCAGGGATGAGGGTCCCATTCCCGCTGGGATGAGGGTCCCATTCCCTCAGGGTGACGATCCCATTCCCGCAGGGATGAGGGTCCCATTCCCGCTGGGATGAGGGTCCCATTCCCTCAGGGTGACGATCCCATTCCCGCAGGGATGAGGGTCCCATTCCCGCAGGGTGACGATCCCATTCCCGCAGGGTGACGATCCCATTCCCGCAGGGTGACGATCCCATTCCCGCAGGGTGAGGGTCCCATTCCCGCAGGGATGAGGGTCCCATTCCCTCAGGGTGACGATCCCATTCCCGCAGGGATGAGGGTCCCATTCCCTCAGGGTGACGATCCCATTCCCGCAGGGATGAGGGTCCCATTCCCGCAGGGTGACGATCCCATTCCCTTTGGGGTGACGATCCCATTCCCGCAGTTCCCGACCTTTCCTTCCCCCCGAGCCCGCTCGTTCCCGGCCCGTTACACAACGAGCTGCTCTCGATGCAAATGAATTCAGCGCTGCCCTCGCTCACCCTCCTGCTTTCTGTCAGCTGCTTTTTCGGAAAGCCGGCGCTTCCTGTGGGGGTGCAGCCCGAGGCTCTGCAGCCATCTGGGGCCGGCCCGGCCGCGGGTACCGGGCAGGGGTGGGGCTGGCACCGAGTAACCCATAACCCAAACCCATAACCCAAATCCTAACCCATAACTCATAACCCAAACCCATAACCCAAACCCATAACCCAAACCCATAACCCAAATCTAACCCATAACCCAAACCCATAACCCAAATCTAACCCATAACTCATAACCCAAACCCATAACCCAAACCCATAACCCAAACCCTAACCCATAACTCATAACCCAAACCCATAACCCAAACCCATAACCCAAATCTAACCCATAACCCAAACCCATAACCCAAATCCTAACCCATTACCCGTAACTCATAACCCAAACCCATAACCCAAATCTAACCCATAACCCATAACCCATAACCCATAACCCAAACCCATAACACATAACTCCATAACCCATAATCCATAACTCAAACTCATAACCCATAACCCAAACCCATAACCCAAATCCTAACCCATAACTCATAACCCAAACCCATAACCCAAACCCATAACCCAAATCCTAACCCATAACCCAAACCCATAACCCAAACCCATAACCCAAACCCATAACCCAAATCTAACCCATAACCCATAACCCAAACCCATAACCCAAACCCATAACCCAAATCTAACCCATAACCAAACCCATAACCCATAACCCAAACCCATAACTCATAACCCAAACCCAAATCTAACCCATAACCCATAACCCATAACCCATAACCCATAACCCAAACCCATAACCCATAACCCAAACCCATAACCCAAATCTAACCCATAACCCAAACCCATAACCCAAATCCTAACCCATAACCCAAACCCATAACCCAAACCCATAACCCAAATCTAACCCATAACCCAAACCCATAACCCAAACCCATAACCCAAACCCATAACCCATAACCCAAACCCATAACCCAAATCCTAACCCATAACCCATAACCCATAACTCCTAACCCATAACCCATAACTCAAACCCATAACCCAAACTCTAATGCTAACCAATAACCCATAACCAAAATCCTAACCCATAACCCAAACACTAACGCATAACCCATAACACAAACCCGTAACTCATAACCCAAACCCATAACACATAATCCATAACCCATAACTCAAACCCATAACCCATAACCCATAACCCATAACCCAAACCCATAACCCATAACACATAACCCATAACCCATAACCCAAACCCATAACCCAAACCCATAACACATAACCCAAACCCATAACCCAAACCCAAACCCATAACCCAAACCCATAACCCAAACCCATAACCCAAACCCAAACCCATAACCCAAACCTATAACCCAAATCTAACCCATAACCCATAACTCCTAACCCATAATCCATAACTCAAACCCATAACCCATAACCCAAACCCATAACCCATAACCCATAACCCAAACCCATAACCCAAACCCATAACCCAAATCCTAACCCATAACTCATAACCCAAACCCATAACCCAAACCCATAACCCAAACCCATAACCCAAACCCATAACCCAAACCCTAACCCATAACCCATAACCCATAACCCAAACCCATAACCCATAACCCAAACCCATAACCCATAACCCAAACCCTTAACCCAAACCCATTACCCAAACCCGTAACCCATAACCCAAACCCATAACCCAAACCCATAACCCATAACCCAAACCCATAACCCAAACCCAAACCCATAACCCATAACCCATTACCCAAACCCAAACCCATAACCCATAACCCATAACCCATAACCCAAACCCATAACCCATAACCCAAACCCATAACTCATAATCCAAACCCATAACTCAAACCCATAACCCAAACCCTAACCCATAACCCAAACCCATAACCCATAACTCAAACCCATTACCCATAACCCATAACCCATAACCTAACCCATAACCCAAACCCATAACTCATAACCCAATCATAACCCAAACCTAACCCATAACCCAAAACCCATAACCCATAACCCATTACCCATAACCCAAACCCATAACCCAAACCCATAACCCATAACCCATAACTCATAACCCATAACTCATAACCCAAACCCATAACCCATAACCCATAACCCATAACTCAAACCCAAACCCATAACCCATAACCCATAACCCAAACCCATAACCCATAACCCATAACCCAAACCCATAACCCATAACCCATAACCCAAACCCATAACCCAAACCCATAACCCAAACCCATAACCCATAACCCATAACCCATAACTCATAACCCAAACCCAAACCCAAACCCATAACCCATTACCCATTACCCATAACCCATTACCCATTACCCATAACCCAAACCCATTACCCATTACCCATTACCATAACCCAAACCCATAACTCGAGCCCTCTGGGGCTGTCCTGGGGTGTTGCTGCCCCCAGCCCCCGCCCTGCGGTGTCTGTCCATCCGTCTGTCTGTCTGTCCGTCTGTCTGTCTCCATGTCTGTCTGCGTGTCTGTCTGTGTGTCTGTCCTTCTGCCTGTCTGTGCGTCCGTCTGTGTCCGTCTTTCCCTCTCTCTGTCCGTCTGTCTGCCTGTCCATGTGTCTGCCTGTCCACGTGCCTGCCTGTCTGTCCGTCTGTCTCTGTGTATCTGTCTGTCCGTCCGTTCATCTGTCCGCGTGTCCGCTCGTCTGTCTGTCTGTCCGTCTGTCTCCCCCCAGGGCACTCTGCAGCCCAGGTGGGCGCTGGCTCCGTGTCCGTGTCCTTGCTGGGTGCCCCTGGCACACACGGGGCAGTGCCAGGAGCAGTGCCAGGGCTGTGCCAGGGCTGTGCCAGGGCTGTGCCAGGGCTCCCGGGCACCCCAGAGCCGCTTTCTGCTGGAAAAAATAAACCTGAACAGAGCCGGAGTGGGGACAGCAGGAGTTTAATGGAGCAGCCAAACTGGGCACAGGGGATTGGCACCGAGGGATTGGGAATGCAGGATTGGCACCGAGGGATTGGCACCGAGGGATTGGGAATGTGGGATTGGAACTGCGGAATTGGGAACGCGGGATTGGCACCGAGTGATTGGCATAGAGGGACTAGGAAAGCGGGATTGGCACCCGGGATTGGCACAGAGGGATTGGGAATGCGGGATTGGCACCGAGGAATTGGCACCTGGGATTGGCACCCGGGATTGGCAACATAGGATTGGCATGGCGGGATTGGGACACGAGATTGGCACCGAGGGATTGGGAACACGGGATTTGAGCCGCGGGATTAGAGCAGGGTGGGATCAGCAACACAGGATTGGCACGGCAGGATTGGCACCGAGGGATTGGGAACACGGTGGCACCGAGGGCACGAGGAGGAAGTGCCACAGGGGGTCAGGAGCCTCCTGTGCCAGGCCGGTGTCGCTGGTGCCAGGCTCGGTGCCCCCGGTGCCAGCGCTGTCCCTGGTGCTAGGGTTGGTCTCACCAGTGCCAGGTTTGGTGTCACCGGTGCCAGCCGCTCTCACTGGTGCCAGGCTCAGTGTCAGTGATGTCAGGTTCGGTGTCAGTGGTGCCAGGGTTGGTCTCACCAATGCCAGACTCGGTGTCACTGGTGCCAGGTTCGGTGTCACTGGTGCCAGGGTTGGTGTCCCTTGTGCCAGCCTTGGTGTCAGTGGTGCCAGGCTCAGTCTCACCAGTGCCAGGTTCGCTGTCACTGGTTCCAGGCTCGGTGTCTCTGGTGCCAGGCTCGGTGTCACTGGTGCCAAGTTCAGTGTCCCTGGTGCCAGTTTCGGTGTCACTGGTTCCAGGTTCGGTCTCACTGGTGCCAGGCTCGGTGTCCCCGGTGCCAGCCTCGGTGTCACTGGTGCCTGGTTCGGTCTCACTGGTGCCAGGCTCCGTGTCCCTGGTGCCAGGCTCGGTGTCCCCGGTGCCAGCGCTGTCTCCCCGGTGCCAGTCTCGGTGTCCCCGGTGCCAGGTTCGGTCTCACTGGTGCCAGGCTCCGTGTCCCTGGTGCCAGGCTCGGTGTCCCCGGTGCCAGCGCTGTCTCCCCGGTGCCAGTCTCGGTGTCCCCGGTGCCAGGTTCGGTCTCACTGGTGCCAGGCTCCGTGTCCCTGGTGCCAGGCTCGGTGTCCCCGGTGCCAGCGCTGTCTCCCCGGTGCCAGCCGCTCTCACCGGCACCAGGCGGTGCCCCCGCTGCCAGCGCTGTCCCCTCCGTGCCGCAGCTCGCTGCTGATGCTGGTGCTCACCGTGATCCGGTGCACCCTGAGCCCCGCCCTGGGGAAGGTTTCCAGCCTCGCCTCCCGCCGGAACTCGGACACTCGCCGGGAGCTCAGGAGCTCCCACACGGACACCGTGCGGGCCTGGCACGGGCCCGGGCACGGCCCCGGGCACTGCCCCAGGGTGATGCGGGAGCCCTCGGAGCGCAGCAGATCCACGGTGAGCAGGGGAAGGGGGCCCCCGAGGCTGCTGGTGGTGCTGGGCAGCTCCTGGAGGGGCGGGGTCCCCCCTCGGGGCAGCTCCTGGAGGGGCGGGGTCCCCCCTCGGGACAGCTCCAGCAGCTCCTGCCGCTTCTCCTCGGGGGTGTGCTGGGAGGAGAGCAGCTCCCACAGGGACCCCTGCCCGTCCTGGAGCTCCCCCAGTGACACCTGGGCTGTGGTGGCCTTCAGGGTCCCTTCCCGGGCCCTGTCCCCGTGTAGGGGGCTGAGCTCGGCCTCTGTGGCCACTGGCTCTGCCCTGGGATCACTTCTGGAGGCCACTGGCTCTGCCCTGTTGTCACTCCCAGGTCCCTCTGGCCCTGCCCTGTGGCCACTCCCGGGGGTCACTGGCCCTGCCCTGTTGTCACTCCCAGGTCCCTCTGGCCCTGCCCTGTGGCCACTCCCGGGCTCCCCTGGCCCTGCCCTGTGGCCACTCCCGGGGGTCACTGGCTCTGCCCTGTGGTCACTCCCGGGCTCCCCTGGCTCTGCCCTGTGGTCATTCCCGGGCTCCCCTGGCCCTGCCCTGTGGTCACTCCCGGGCTCCCCTGGCCCTGCCCTGTGGTCACTCCCGGGTCCCTCTGGCCCTGCTCTGTGGTCACTCCCGGGCTCCCCTGGCTCTGCCCTGTGGTCACTCCCAGGTCCCTCTGGCCCTGCCCTGTGGTCACTCCCGGGCTCCCCTGGCCCTGCCCTGTGGTCACTCCCAGGTCCCTCTGGCCCTGCCCTGTGGTCACTCCCAGGTCCCTCTGGCTCTGCCCTGTGGTCACTCCCGGGCTCTCCTGGCCCTGCCCTGTGGCCACTCCCGGGCTCCCCTGGCCCTGCCCTGTGGTCACTCCCGGGGGTCACTGGCTCTGCCCTGTGGTCACTCCCATGCTCTCCTGGCCCTGCCCTGTGGTCACTCCCGGGCTCCCCTGGCCCTGCCCTGTGGTCACTCCCGGGTCCCTCCAGTTCTGCCCTGTGGTCACTCCCGGGCTCCCCTGGCCCTGCCCTCGCCGCCGCCGCCCTGCTCACCATGGTGCTCACAGCCGCCCTCACCTGCTCCAGGCTCAGCTCGCCCGCCCGGTACAGCTCCAGCAGCTCCTCCCTGCTCTGCTCGGGGATGTACCGGCAGTGCAGCAGCTCCCAGAGCGAGACCCTGCGGCCCCGAAACTCGGCAGCCTCCACATCGACCCTGGTGGTTCTTAGGGTTGTTTCCCACGGTTCTTCTTTGGGGGGGTCGTCACCCTTGGCGCCCTTGACTGTAACGTGGAATTTCCTGCCCATCGACTCTTTTTTCATAATCAGAGCGCTGACAACAGTTGTCATCAGCTCCAGAGTTAGGAACCCCTCTCGGTAGAGCTGCAGCAGCTCCTGCCGCTTCTCCTCGGGGATGTGCTGGGAGCAGAGCAGCTCCCACAGGGACACCCGCCTGCCCTGCAGCTCCCCGGCCGGCACAGCCACGGGGGCGGCCTTCAGGGCATCATCCAGGCGTGCTGGACCACCCTCCTCATCCTCCCCTGCCCTGTGCGGGCTCCTGGCCGCCTTGGCGGCCTCAGCTCGGGTGACCGCGTTGGTGACCACGGTGGCCACCTGCTCGGTGCTCAGGACCCCCGCCCTGTAGAGCTCCAGCAGCTCCTGCCGCGCCCCCTGAGGGACGTATCCCGAGAAGAGCAGGTCCAGCACGGACACGTCTCGCCCCCGGAACTCCCCGGCAGTGATTCGGACTCTCGCAGACTTCAGGGATTTTCTCAACAGCTGCTCCTGGCCTGGGGGTGACGCCCCCACCTCGTCACCGACTTTGGCCGCGGGTGAGCCCAGAGCTCCGTTCTCGCTTTCTGCCCAGGCGAGCAGGGCCGTGAGGAGCTCGATCATCTCCGCAATGGTGACAGTGCCCGCCCTGTATTCCCTCAGCAGCTCCTCTCGCTGGGGATCGGGCATGCAGCGGGAGGAGAGCAGCTCCCACAGGGACACCTTGCTGCCGTGGGAGCCGCCTGCCGGGACCTCGAGCGTGTGGGACTTGAGGGACCGTTCCAGCTCCTGCATCTGCTCCAATTCCCGTTCCTGCTCCTGCATCTGCTCCTGCTCCTTCTCCTGCTCCCATTCCTGTTCCAGCTCCTGCATCTGCTCCTGCTCCTGCTCCTGCTCCCATTCCCGTTCCAGCATCTGCTCCTGCTCCTGCATCTGCTCCTGCTCCCATTCCTGCTCCTGCATCTGCTCCTGCTTAAATTCCCGCTTCAGTTCCCATTCCCGCTTCTGTTCCTGCTCCTGCTCCAATTCCCGTTCCTGCTCCTGCATCTGCTCCTGCTCCTTCTCCCATTCCCGTTCCTGCATCTGCTCCTGCTCCCATTCCCGTTCCTGCTCCTGCTCCTGCTTAAATTCCCGTTTCAGTTCCCATTCCCGCTTCTGTTCCTGCTCCTGCTCCCATTCCCGTTCCAGCTCCTGATCCTGCTCCTGCTTAAATTCCCGCTTCAGTTCCAACTCCCGCTTCAGTTCCCATTCCTGCTTCTGCTCCCGTTCCCGCTTCTGTTCCCGTTCCTTCTGGGATTTTGAGTCGCTGCCGTTCTGCACGGGGTCAGGCAGCACCTCCCTCTCTGTGTCCTTGGTGGCCACGCTGTCCCCGTGGCCCTGGGCCTCGGCCCTGGTGACCATGGCCGTGAGCAGCTCCATCAGCTCTGCAATGGTGACCGTGCCCGCCTTGTACTGGCGCAGCAGCTCCTGGCGCCGCTGCTCGGGGACGTAGCGGGAGAAGAGGAGCTCCCAGAGGGAGACGCTGGTGCCCTGGAAGAGCCCCAGGGGCAGCGCGGTGCGGGCGGCCTGCAGGGCTGTGCGGGCGTCCTGGCTCAGCTGGTGCAGCACGGAGCCCTTGTCCATCAGCTGCAGCATCAGCAGCCCCGTGTCGGGGTCGGGCACGCAGCGGCGCAGCAGCTGCAGGTACGTCAGGTTCTCGTGGGTGTTGGGGTCGAAGCAGCTCCGTGTTTGGTTCTGGGGGTCGGACAGGATCTGGCTCATCTCCTGGTCCAAGTAGCCGCGCTCGCAGGCCACCTCCACGGGGACGCGGTGGCCGCGCTTGGGGTCGATGATGCCGCCGGTGGCGATCTGCGCCTCCAGCAGGCGGATGCCGTGGTCCCTGAGGATGAGTCCCTGCCCCATGGCCTGGAACAGGGACATCTTCTGCCCCGTGTAGGGCTCTGTGTACCCCGTCACGGCGCCCTCCGCCGAGAGCAGCTTCTCCAGGAAGTCGTGGCCGATGAGCCCCCGGGCCAGCGCCTGGCGCACCGAGAGCCGCTCGCTGCCCGCGGGCTCCGTGAGCAGCCCCGAGGCCGCCTGCGCCTCCAGCAGCACCAGCGCCGTGCCCGGGCTCAGCAGCCCCCTCCTCATGGCCTGGTAGATGCTCAGCTTCTCCGTCCTGGCCGGGAGGAAGACTCCGGCGATGAAGTTACTGCCGGCCACCCCCATCCCTTTGTGCTCAGCTGCGGCCGGGCGGCTCCCTGAGGAGCTCCGGGAGCATCCACTCGTGTTCTGCATCGCGCCTGGGGAGGATCCTGCTGCCGCGGGTGTGTCTGGGGAGGGAGGAGCGCACCGAGCCCGTGGTCAGACACGAGTCCCTGCGCGGTTTTTGGGGTGGCTGTGGGGGAAGTGACCACGGGAGCCCAGGGAGGAGCAGGCAGCAGCAGCTGGGGCTTTGCTGCTCCCCCAGAGCATCCCAGGGCCAGGCTGGGCCGGGCAGGGAGCTCACAGGGCACAGGTGAGTGACATCCTTGAGCCCCCAGGTCCCACCTGGTCCCTCAGGGCCTGGCCCTGCCTCAGACCTGTGGCCTCGACCTCTTTCCTCTCCTGCTCCTGGCTGACACAACCTCCACTTACTGCTGGGCCAGCACGAGAAGGGATCACTGCCCATGATGCCTGAAGTTTTAACTTTGGTATTTTTCAGATTCTGTACTGCATTAGGGTATAACTCTCAATTTTATATAAACTGTCTCCTCACAGCTCAGTCACACAAAACAATCCTTTGCCAGTCACAGAACCAAGGACAAAGCTGCAGCTTCAGGCCCCAAATGATAAAAATAACAGTGAATTCAGGGGAGCAAACTGGGAGGATGGGACTGCAGAACCTGGAGTTGGGATTGGACAATGAACCCCAATATGGAAATGGACTTAAACTCGTAAAAGTGTGAAAATTTGTGACTCAGAGTCCATCCCTGTTCCCATCCCTGTTCCCTGTTCCCATCCCTGTTCCCATCCCTGTTCCATCCCTGTTCCATCCCTGTTCCCATCCCTGTTCCATCCCAGTTCCATCCCTGTTCCCATCCCTGTTCCATCCCTGTTCCCATCCCTGTTCCCATCCCTGTTCCATCCCTGTTCCATCCCAGTCCCATCCCTGTTCCATCCCTGTTCCCATCCCTGTTCCATCCCTGTTCCATCCCTGTTCCATCCCTGTTCCTGTTCCATCCCTGTTCCATCCCTGTTCCATCCCTGTTCCATCCCTGTTCCCATCCCTGTTCCATCCCTGTTCCCATCCCTGTTCCATCCCTGTTCCATCCCTGTTCCATCCCTGTTCCCATCCCTGTTCCATCCCTGTTCCATCCCTGTTCCATCCCTGTTCCATCCCTGTTCCCATCCCTGTTCCCTGTTCCCATCCCTGTTCCATCCCTGTTCCTGTTCCATCCCTGTTCCATCCCAGTTCCTGTTCCATCCCTGTTCCCATCCCTGTTCCCTGTTCCCATCCCTGTTCCATCCCTGTTCCCATCCCTGTTCCATCCCTGTTCCATCCCTGTTCCATCCCTGTTCCATCCCTGTTCCCTGTTCCCATCCCTGTTCCCATCCCTGTTCCATCCCTGTTCCCTGTTCCATCCCTGTTCCATCCCTGTTCCATCCCTGTTCCCATCCCTGTTCCCATCCCTGTTCCATCCCAGTTCCCATCCCTGTTCCATCCCTGTTCCATCCCTGTTCCATCCCTGTTCCATCCCTGTTCCCATCCCTGTTCCCATCCCTGTTCCATCCCTGTTCCATCCCAGTTCCCATCCCTGTTCCATCCCTGTTCCATCCCTGTTCCATCCCTGTTCCATCCCTGTTCCATCCCTGTTCCATCCCTGTTCCCATCCCTGTTCCATCCCTGTTCCCATCCCTGTTCCATCCCTGTTCCCATCCCTGTTCCCATCCCTGTTCCATCCCTGTTCCCATCCCTGTTCCATCCCTGTTCCATCCCTATTCCCATCCCTATTCCCATCCCTGTTCCATCCCTGTTCCATCCCTGTTCCATCCCTGTTCCCATCCCTGTTCCATCCCTGTTCCCTGTTCCATCCCTGTTCCATCCCTGTTCCCATCCCGTCCCATCCCTGTTCCATCCCTGTTCCATCCCTGTTCCATCCCTGTTCCCATCCCTGTTCCATCCCTGTTCCATCCCTGTTCCCATCCCTGTTCCATCCCTGTTCCCTGTTCCATCCCTGTTCCATCCCTGTTCCCTGTTCCTATCCCTGTTCCATCCCTGTTCCCATCCCTGTTCCATCCCTGTTCCATCCCTGCTCTCTCCTTGTTCTGGGTCTCTGGGGGTGGCAGAGACCCCAAATCCAATCCTGTCACCCTCCTGTCCCCCAAAACCGGGTCTGGGTTTTTTAATGTGGCAATCACAGCTGCATCACGGACTCTGAGGAGATTTTGGGTGGGACAAGACCTTGAAGCTCATCCCGTTCCTGCCCCTGCCAGAGGCGGGGATGCCACCCACGGCCAGGATGTGTCACTTTGTCACCTGGTGTCCTCGGGACGCCCTGTAAACAAACTGTCAGCATCTGCAGCGCTGTGCGGCGATGAGGCCACAGCCTTGTAAAAGCGGCAGAATCGAAACCCGGCGCATCTCCCTGGGAACACCCATCAGCAAACTCGGCTGAGTGACACTAATGACACCTTCAGCTCATTATCGGGGCCTGAGCCTCAATCCCCGGCTCTCGGGAAGGCTCTGAGTCATTGCCTTTGATCCTTTTCATGTGGGATTGGTGCTGGGGCAGGTGGATCGGGATAGGGAGGTGATTCCTCCAGATCACCTGGACCCTGCCCTGCCTCTGTCCCACCCTCAGCCCCCAGCCCTGCAGCCCCTCCTCTCCCTCGCTGATCGCTCCGAGGGAAGGAAGTCACACCAAATATCCTGGGAGGGAAATCAGCAAATATCCCTGGGAGGGAAATCAGCAAATATCCCGGGAGAAAAATCACACCAAATATCCCGGGTGGGGGGGAAATCACACCAAATATCCCTGGGAAGGGAAATCACACCAGGTCCTGATCCCAGTGAGGTCCTCTGCTCCAGTCCCCGATCCCAGTGATCCCCAATGCTCCAGTCCCTGATCCCAGTAATCCCCACCTCTCCAGTTCCCGATCCCAGTGATTCCCAGTGCTCCAGTCCCTGATCCCAGTGATCCCCCTTGCTCCAGTCCCTGATCCCAGTGATTCCCCGTGCTCCAGTCCCTGATCCCAGTGATCCCCACTGCTCCAGTCCCTATCCCAGTGATCCCCCGTGCTCCAACCCCTGATCCCAGTGATCCCCAGTGCTCCAGTCCCTGATCCCAGTAATCCCCACCTCTCCAGTTCCCGATCCCAGTGATTCCCAGTGCTCCAGTCCCCGATCCCAGTGATCCCCACTGTTCCAGTCCCAATCCCAGTGATCCCCAGTGCTCCAGTCCCTGATCCCAGTGCTCCAGCCTCTGGTTCCAGCGGGCTCAGGCGGGTCCAGCTGTTTCCCTCCCGCATCCCCTGAAGCCCTGGCGGCACAAACCATCCCACACGGAGCAGCAGCTCCGCTCAGCCCTGGCGCTCCTCGGTCACTTTGTCCCTTCCCAAGAAGAGCCCAGCTCTGCCGGGGCATCTCCCGCTCACCAGTCCCGGGAATTTCCCCCGCCGCTGGAATCTGGGATAGAGGTGAGGTCCCCGCTCCCCCTGCAGGTCCCCTGTGAGTGGTGGCCTCTGTGCCCCCCAGGTGGGCTCTGTCCTACCTCCCGTACCTGTATCCAGAGCGGCTGGATGGCCGGCAGGCTGCGATCCTTCTCCTCCTCCTCCTCCTCCTCCTCCTCCTCCTCTTCCTCCTCCTCCTCCTCCTCCTCCTCCTCCTCCCAGCCAGGTGAGCAGAGGAGGCAGGTGCCCATTCCAATCCTTCCTCCCCGCCCCTGGGGACAGCAGGGAGGCGCTGCCCTGCGCTGGCACACGGGAGCGCGCCTGGAGCACCTGGAGCGCACCTGGAGCACCTGGAGCACCTGGAGTGCACCTGGAGCGCACCTGGAGCGCACCTGGAGCACCTGGAGCACCTGGAGCGCACCTGGAGCAGGCGCGGAGCCCCAGCCCCGGCACCGTCTCTCCCTCCGAGAGCCCCCTGGACTCGGCCACGGCTTTTTGGGACGCTGCTCGTGGGACAGCCCTGCCCGGCCCCACGGGGGTCTGCACGGATCTGGGCTGGCCAGAGCTGCAGCCACAGCCCTGCAGCCACCGCCCACAGCTGTCCCTGCAGCCACCGCCTGTGTGTGACAGCGTGGGGTCCTGTGTGACTGTCTGTGCCACTGTGTGGGATCGTGTGTCACTGTGTGTGATCCTGTGTCACTGTGTGTGTATCACTGTGTGACACTGTGTGTGATCCTGTGTCACTGTGTGTGATCCTGTGTCACTGTGTGTCACTGTGTGTGATCCTGTGTCACTGTGTCACACTGTGTGTGATCCTGTGTCACTGTGTGTCCTGTGTCACTGTGTGTCACTGTGTCACTGTTTGTCACTGTGCGTGATCCTGTGTCACTGTGTGTCACTGTGTGACACTGTGTGTCACTGTATGTCACTGTGTGTCACTGTGTGTGATCCTGTGTCACTGTGTGTGATCCTGTGTCACTGTGTCACTGTGTGTCACTGTGTGTGATCCTGTGTCACTGTGTGTGATCCTGTGTCACTGTGTCACTGTGTGTGATCCTGTGTCATTGTGTGTCACTGTGTGTCACTCTGTTATCCTGTGTCACTGTGTGTGATCCTGTGTCACTGTGTCACTGTGTGTCACTGTGTGTCACTGTGTGATCCTGTGTCACTGTGTGATGCTGTGTTCCAGAGGGACACTGTGTGTCACTGTGTGTGTCACTGTGTGTGATCCTATGTCACGGTGTGTCACTGTGTGTCACTGTGTGATAGTGTGTCACTGTGTATCACTGTGTGTCACTGCGTGTCGCTGGGGACAGCTCTATCACACCCGGGGACAGCTGTGTCACACTGGGGACAGCTCTGTCACACTGGGGACAGCTGTGTCACACTGGGGACAGTTCTGTCACACCCACATGGGGGCTGGGCTCTGCTCCCAGGGAACGACAGACAGGACAGAAGAGGATGGACTCAGGTTATTGGGAATTATTCATCTATATAACACATTATTATTATTATTACTATTATTATTATTATTATTATTATTATTATTATTATTATTATTATTATATTTATATTTATATTTATATTTATATTTATATTTATATTTATATTTATATTTATATTTATCATATTAAATATACTATACTATATTATAGTATATAATATAGTATATAGTATATAGTATATAGTATATAGCATATTATGTATAATATATATTATATGTACTATTATATAATATATAACGATATATAATTCAATAATTATTATTTTATATATATTGTTATATATATAATATATGTGGATATAGATATGGATATGTGCGCATATATATATATAAAATATATCTTTTTATATATTGTGATATATAATCTAATCTAATCTAATCTAAACTAATCTAATGCGTTATATAATGCAATACAGTAATAATAATGATAAAGATAATGATAATGATAATGATAATGATAATGATAATGATAATGATAATAATAATAATAATAATAATAGTAGTAGTAGTTGAAAATTGGGAAAATCCCTTTCTGGTAAAGGTTTCTCCAGCTGTGGCACAGACCCCCGGGGCTGTGGTTACATAATGAACCCCAATAAGTCGATGAACCAAAACTTATAAAAGTGTAAAACTCATGACCAGAATCCATCTGGGATTTGGTTTGGGTATAGCCCCGGCTACATATATAGATATATAGATTATTTGGATTACATAGATTATAGAGATTATAGCGATATATCGATTATAGAGATATATAGTTTATATAATTTATAATTTGGATTATATAGATCATATAGATTATTTAGATTATATAGATATATCGATTATATCAATTACATAGATTAGATATAAAGATTATATCGATTATATAGATATATCGATTATATATATATATCGATTATATAGATATATAGATAATATATATAGATTATTTAGATTATATATTTATATAGATTATATAGATAATATATGGATTATATAGATATATAGATTATTTAGATTATATAGTTTATATAGATAATTTAGATTATATAGATTATATAGATCATATAGGTTATATATTTATATATATTTTATATATTTATATTACACAGACTGTAACCCACAGTAATTTCCATGCTGTGAATGTTGTTTTTGGGACCCGTCAGGCACAGAGATCCGCTCAGTGCGGGCAGGGACGCCCCGCGGTGGCGCTGCTGTCACCTGCTGTCACCTGCCCGCAGGTACCGCCCCGCCCCGCCCGGCAGGAGAGAAAAACAGAAACAGAAACGGAAATGTTCCGTCCCAAAAACCGCGGGGAGCCGGGCACGGGCACGGGCGGGGACAGAAATGTTCTTTGTGCCCGGGAGATTGCACAAGCCACCTCTGGGGAAAGGGACGGGCCGGGTGCTCCAGAGGGACTGGGAATTCCCGGGATTTTCCTGCTGGGCGGGGCCCGGAGGGGAGAATCGGGGGGGGCTGGGGTGGGGTCGGGGTCACTGGGACGGGGTCAGGGGTCACTGGGGTGGTGCCGGGGCCACTGGAGTCGTGCCAGGGGTCACTGGGATGGTGCCAATGTCACTGGGGTGGTGCCAGAGGTGCTGGGATGGGGTCAGGGTCACTGTGATGGGGTCAGGGGTCACTGGGATGGTGTCAGGGGTGCAGGGGTGGTTCCAGGGTTACTGGGGTGGTGCCAGGGTCACTGGAGTGGGGTCAGGGTCACTGGGGTGGTGCCAATGTCACTGGGGTGGGGTCAGGGGTGCAGGGCTGGTGTCAGGGTCACTGGGGTGGTGCCAATGTCACTGGGATGGTGTCAGGGGTCACTGGGATGGTGTCAGGGGTGCAGGGGTGGTTCCAGGGTCACTGGGGTGGTGCCAGGGTCACTGGAGTGGGGTCAGGGTCACTGGCGTGGTGCCAATGTCACTGGGATGGTGCCAGGATCACTGGGATGGGGTCAGGGTCACTGTGGTGGGGTCAGGGGTCACTGGGATGGTGTCAGGGGTGCAGGGGTGGTTCCAGGGTCACTGGGGTGGTGCCAGGGTCACTGGGGTGGGGTCAGGGTCACTGGGATGGTGTCAGGGTCACTGGGGTTGTCCCAGAGTCACTGGGATGGTGTCAGGGTCACTGGGATGGTGTCGGGGTGACTCGGATGGTGCCAGGGGTCACTGGGGTGGGGTCAGGGTCACTGAGATGGTGTCAGGGGCGCAGGGATGTGGTCGGGGGTCACTGGGATGGGGTCAGGGGTGCCAGGGTGGTGACAGGGGTCACTGGGGGGTGCCAGGGTCACTGGGATGGTGCCGGGGTGCCCCACAGCTGCAGCTGCTCCCCACACCCTTCCCAGGGAACTTCTGGCTCATTTTTCCTTCCTGGCAGCCGAGTTCCCCTCGGTGGCCCTGGGGCCCAGCAAGGGGCAGGTCACTGGCCCAGGGCTGGCCCAGGTTGCCCCCAGCCACACTCCTGGTGCCCCCCCAGGCTCGTTGGGAGAGGAGAGGCTCAGGAGGTGGGGAAGGGTCTGGAGCCCCAGGAGGGGCTCAGGAGGTAGGGAAGGGTCTGGAGCACCTGGAGAGGCTCAGGAGCTGGGGAAGGGTCTGGAACACCTGGAAAAGCTCAGGGAGATGGGGAAGGGTCTGGAGCACCTGGAGAGGCTCAGGAGCTGGGGAAGGGTCTGGAGCCCCAGGGGAGGCTCAGGAGGTGGGGAAGGGGCTGGAACACCTGGAAAAGCTCAGGGAGGTGGGGAAGGGGCTGGAGCACCTGGAGGGGCTCAGGAGGTGGGGAAGGGGCTCAGCCTGGAGCAAAGGAGGCTCAGGGGGAATTTCTGGCTCTGCACAACTCCCTGCAGGAGGGGACAGCAGATTTGGGATCTGGGGACAGGGGCAGGAGCAGAGGGAGCAGCCCAGGCTGGGCCAGGGGAGGCTCAGGAGGGATCCTGTGGAAATCCCTCCTGGAAAGGCCTGTCCAGCCCTGGCACAGCTGCCCCGGGTGGGGTTGGAGCCCCCAGCCCTGTCAGAGTTCAATAAACGTGGGTGTGACATCTGGGGACACGGGTCAGGAGTGACCCTGCTGGTGCTGGGGGAGCAGCTGGACCTTCCCAACCCAAACCATGCCAGGACTGTCAGTTCTGGGCAGGAGGAAGGTGGGGAGGGAGCAGGGCAGGGGCGGTGGCACTGGGGACAAGGTCCAGGCTCCGTCCTGTGGCCACTGTTTGATATCCTGGAGGCCTCAGCTCAGCTCTGGGTGTGCCAGAGCCCAGGGGAGCTCGTGCCCTGTCCTGGGGAGTGTCCCAAACTGTCACAGGGCACAGGTGGCACAGACACAGCCCAGTGACCCCACAGCCCCTGCACCCGTCTGCCTCCAGGGAGAACTGGAATTCCAGGGTGAGGAGAGTCCTGGGAGTTGTTGTGGCTTTCCAGAACTAAAGGGCCTGGAGAGGGACTTGGGACTGAGGCCTGGAGTGACAGGACACAGGGAATGGCCTCAAATTGGAAAGTGCAGATTAGATTTTGGAAGGAATCGTTCCCTGGCACAGCTGTGGCTGCCCCTGGATCCCTGGCAGTGCCCAAGGCCAGGCTGGACAGGGCTTGGATCACCCCGGGACAGGGGAAGGTGTCCCTGCCCATGGCAGGGGTGGGACCTTCCCACCCAAACCGTTCCAAACCATTCCAAACCATTCCAAACCATTCCATGACCCTGTGACCCCTCTCCCATTAATTTCTCCCATCACTTTCCCAGCTCCAGGGCCGCTCACACTGAGAGTCCCACAGCTCCTCCACACCTGCCCCCAGGTGTCCCCGCCCAAGCTGTGGCTGAAAGTCCATTTTCCAGGACATTAGCGGGTTAATTAAGGCAAACAGCCCGAGGCAGCGCATTAAAGGGGGATCAGGTTCCTTCCATTAAGCAGCAGTAGAATCATTCATCCCTGAGTGGCTCGGGGCTGTTCCTCTCCTGCAGTGTGGAATTTGGGCTGGGTCAGCTCGGGACAGGAGGGAACTGAGGCTGAATGTACAGAACAGCCCTGTCCACTCCCAGTTCTGGGGGATCCATCCCCACTGAGGGAGAGCACAGAGAGAGACCCAAACCAGGCCAGGCTGAGGCTGTTTGAGTGCAGAGCTCCTCGGAAAAGCAGGACAGGCTGGGGCAGGAAGAGCAAACACAGATGGGGTGTCCAACCCAGCGACACCCAACGCCAGCCTGGCATCCAGCCCACCTGGAAATCTAAAAACTGCAACCTGAATGCAATCCTGAACATCTTCCTGGGAAAAATAGCTGGGGTATGTGAGAAAACAGGCAGAGAATAAAAATACCACTCACAGCAACACCCATACGGAACAAAGAGCTGCGCTAAAAACTCTGTGACGAAAAAAAGGATGACACACTTCACCAGAATGGCCTGAGATAACCCAGGCTGCCTCCTCTGCTCCTGAAAGGCGGACAAAGAACAGGGAGCAATGAAATGCAAAAACACGGCTGGGGGCGGCACTTCAAAGCTGCACCTGATGTGGGTGGGTGGAGGCAAAGAAAAGAGATTGTGAAAGAAATTCCCTCACTGGGATGATAAAGGGTAAAAAAAATATTTAGAAAATGAAAGACAAACACCAGCAGCAAAATAATTATTCACAATAGCGACATTCTTCCCTAAGGAAAGAAAAAAGAGAAAAAAATAAAAAGGTTTCACAATTATTTTTTTACAATGTTAAGGAAATAAAGGCCGGTGTCGGGGTCGGGCACGCAGCGGCGCAGCAGCTGCAGGTACGTCAGGTTCTCGTGGGTGTTGGGGTCGAAGAAGCCCTTGGTGTCGTCACTGGGGTCGGACAGGATCTGGCTCATCTCCTGGTCCAAGTAGCCGCGCTTGTAGGCCACCTCCACGGGCAGGCGGTGGCTGTGCACGGGGTCGATGATGCCGCCCGTGGCGATCTGGGCCTCCAGCAGGCGGATGCCGTGGTCCCTGACGATCAGCTCCTGCTTCATGGCCTGGAACAGGGAGATCTTGTCGCCCGTGTAGGGGTCGGAGTAGCCCGTCACGGCGCGCTCGGCCGACAGCAGCTTCTCGTGCAGCTCGCTGCCCACCAGGCCCGAGGCCACGGCCTCGTCCACCGAGAGCTTCTGGTTGTGCACGGGGTCCACCATGAAGCCGGTGGCCGCCTGCGCCTCCAGCAGCACCAGCGCCGTGCCCTGCCTCAGGATGCCCTTCCACATGGCCTGGTAGATGCTCATCTTCTCCACGCTGCCGGGCTGGGCCTTGGAGGGCACCAGCACGCCGGCGATGACGCCCGTGCCGTGCAGGTAGCGCTTGACCGAGGCCATTTGCGTCACCTCCTGCACCGTCCTGGCGCCCTGCACCAGCTGGGCCAGCGTGCCCGTGTCGATGATGCCCGAGTCCAGCAGGTCCGAGGCGCTCACCTGCCTCCTGAGCCCCGTGAATTTCACGCTGCTGCCGCGCCGCGCCGCCTCCTCCACCAGCTGGGTGAGCAGCGTGGCCAGCTGGGCCAGCGCCAGGCTCCCGGCCCGCAGCTGCGCCAGCAGCTCGCCACGCTTGGGCTCGGACATGAACTGGGAGGAGAGCAGCTCCCACAGGGACACCTTCCTGCCGTGGAAGCCGCCAGCCGAGACCTCGACCGTGTGGGACTTGAGGGACCGTTCCAGCTCCTCTTCCTTTTCCTGTTCCTGCTTCTGTTCCTTTTCCCGCTTCTGGTCTTGTCCCTTCTCCCGTTCCCGCTTCTGTTCTTGTTCCTGTTCCTGCTTCTGTTCCCGTTCCTTCTGGGATTTTGAGTCGCTGCCGTTCTGCACAGGGTCAGGCAGCACCTCCCTCTCTGTGTCCTTGGTGGCCACGTTGGCCCCGTGGCCCTGGGCCTCGGCCCTGGTGACCATGGCCGTGAGCAGCTCCATCAGCTCTGCAATGGTGACCGTGCCCGCCTTGTACTGGCGCAGCAGCTCCTGGCGCCGCTGCTCGGGGACGTAGCGGGAGAAGAGGAGCTCCCAGAGGGAGACGCTGGTGCCCTGGAAGAGCCCCAGGGGCAGCGCGGTGCGGGCGGCCTGCAGGGCTGTGCGGGCGTCCTGGCTCAGCTGGTGCAGCACGGAGCCCTTGTCCATCAGCTGCAGCATCAGCAGCCCCGTGTCGGGGTCGGGCACGCAGCGGCGCAGCAGCTGCAGGTACGTCAGGTTCTCGTGGGTGTTGGGGTCGAAGAAGCCCTTGGTGTCGTCACTGGGGTCGGACAGGATCTGGCTCATCTCCTGGTCCAAGTAGCCGCGCTTGTAGGCCACCTCCACGGGCAGGCGGTGGCTGTGCACGGGGTCGATGATGCCGCCGGTGGCGATCTGGGCCTCCAGCAGGCGGATGCCGTGGTCCCTGACGATCAGCTCCTGCTTCATGGCCTGGAACAGGGAGATCTTGTCGCCCGTGTAGGGGTCGGAGTAGCCCGTCACGGCGCGCTCGGCCGACAGCAGCTTCTCGTGCAGCTCGCTGCCCACCAGGCCCGAGGCCACGGCCTCATCCACCGAGAGCTTCTGGTTGTGCACAGGGTCCACCATGAAGCCGGTGGCCGCCTGCGCCTCCAGCAGCACCAGCGCCGTGCCCTGCCTCAGGATGCCCTTCCACACGGCCTGGTAGATGCTCATCTTCTCCACGCTGCCGGGCTGGGCCTTGGAGGGCACCAGCACGCCGGCGATGACGCCCGTGCCGTGCAGGTAGCGCTTGACCGAGGCCATTTGCGTCACCTCCTGCACCGTCCTGGCGCCCTGCACCAGCTGGGCCAGCGTGCCCGTGTCGATGATGCCCGAGTCCAGCAGGTCCGAGGCGCTCACCTGCCTCCTGAGCCCCGTGAATTTCACGCTGCTGCCGCGCCGCGCCACCTCCTCCACCAGCTGGGTGAGCAGCGTGGCCAGCTGGGCCAGCGCCAGGCTCCCGGCCCGCAGCTGCGCCAGCAGCTCGCCACGCTTGAGCCCGGACACGAACTGGGAGGAGAGCAGCTCCCACAGGGATACCTTCCTGCCGTGGAAGCCGCCAGCCGAGACCTCGACCGTGTGGGACTTGAGGGACCGTTCCAGCTCCTCTTCTTGTTCCCGCTTCTGTTCTTGTTCCTTTTCCTGCTTCTGTTCCTGTTCCTTCTGGGATTTTGAGACGCTGCCGTTCTGCACGGGGTCAGGCAGCACCTCCCTCTCTGTGTCCTTGGTGGCCACGTTGGCCCCGTGGCCCTGGGCCTCGGCCCTGGTGACCATGGCCGTGAGCAGCTCCATCAGCTCTGCAATGGTGACCGTGCCCGCCTTGTACTGGCGCAGCAGCTCCTGGCGCCGCTGCTCGGGGACGTAGCGGGAGAAGAGGAGCTCCCAGAGGGAGACGCTGGTGCCCTGGAAGAGCCCCAGGGGCAGCGCGGTGCGGGCGGCCTGCAGGGCTGTGCGGGCGTCCTGGCTCAGCTGGTGCAGCACGGAGCCCTTGTCCATCAGCTGCAGCATCAGCAGCCCCGTGTCGGGGTCGGGCACGCAGCGGCGCAGCAGCTGCAGGTACGTCAGGTTCTCGTGGGTGTTGGGGTCGAAGAAGCCCTTGGTGTCGTCGCTGGGGTCGGACAGGATCTGGCTCATCTCCTGGTCCAAGTAGCCGCGCTTGTAGGCCACCTCCACGGGCAGGCGGTGGCTGTGCACGGGGTCGATGATGCCGCCCGTGGCGATCTGGGCCTCCAGCAGGCGGATGCCGTGGTCCCTGACGATCAGCTCCTTCTGCATGGCCTGGAACAGGGAGATCTTGTCGCCCGTGTAGGGGTCGGAGTAGCCCGTCACGGCGCGCTCGGCCGACAGCAGCTTCTCGTGCAGCTCGCTGCCCACCAGGCCCGAGGCCACGGCCTCGTCCACCGAGAGCTTCTGGTTGCGGACGGGGTCCACCATGAAGCCGGTGGCCGCCTGCGCCTCCAGCAGCACCAGCGCCGTGCCCTGCCTCAGGATGCCCTTCCACATGGCCTGGTAGATGCTCATCTTCTCCACACTGCCGGGCTGGGCCTTGGAGGGCACCAGCACGCCGGCGATGACGCCCGTGCCGTGCAGGTAGCGCTTGACCGAGGCCATTTGCGTCACCTCCTGCACCGTCCTGGCGCCCTGCACCAGCTGGGCCAGCGTGCCCGTGTCGATGATGCCCGAGTCCAGCAGGTCCGAGGCGCTCACCTGCCTCCTGAGCCCCGTGAATTTCACGCTGCTGCCGCGCCGCGCCGCCTCCTCCACCAGCTGGGTGAGCAGCGTGGCCAGCTGGGCCAGCGCCAGGCTCCCGGCCCGCAGCTGCGCCAGCAGCTCGCCACGCTTGGGCTCGGACACGAACTTGGAGGAGAGCAGCTCCCACAGGGACACCTTCCTGCCGTGGAAGCCGCCAGCCGAGACCTCGACCGTGTGGGACTTGAGGGACCGTTCCAGCTCCTCTTCCTGTTCCTGTTCCCGCTTCTGTTCCTTTTCCCGCTTCTGGTCTTGTCCCTTCTCCCGTTCCCACTTCTGTTCCTGTTCCTGTTCCTGCTTCTCTTCCCGTTCCTTCTGGGATTTTGAGTCGCTGCCGTTCTGCACGGGGTCAGGCAGCACCTCCCTCTCTGTGTCCTTGGTGGCCACGTTGTCCCCATGGCCCTGGGCCTCGGCCCTGGTGACCATGGCCGTGAGCAGCTCCATCAGCTCTGCAATGGTGACCGTGCCCGCCTTGTACTGGCGCAGCAGCTCCTGGCGCCGCTGCTCGGGGACGTAGCGGGAGAAGAGGAGCTCCCAGAGGGAGACGCTGGTGCCCTGGAAGAGCCCCAGGGGCAGCGCGGTGCGGGCGGCCTGCAGGGCTGTGCGGGCGTCCTGGCTCAGCTGGTGCAGCACGGAGCCCTTGTCCATCAGCTGCAGCATCAGCAGCCCCGTGTCGGGGTCGGGCACGCAGCGGCGCAGCAGCTGCAGGTACGTCAGGTTCTCGTGGGTGTTGGGGTCGAAGAAGCCCTTGGTGTCGTCGCTGGGGTCGGACAGGATCTGGCTCATCTCCTGGTCCAAGTAGCCGCGCTTGTAGGCCACCTCCACGGGCAGGCGGTGGCTGTGCACGGGGTCGATGATGCCGCCCGTGGCGATCTGGGCCTCCAGCAGGCGGATGCCGTGGTCCCTGACGATCAGCTCCTTCTGCATGGCCTGGAACAGGGAGATCTTGTCGCCCGTGTAGGGGTCGGAGTAGCCCGTCACGGCGCGCTCGGCCGACAGCAGCTTCTCGTGCAGCTCGCTGCCCACCAGGCCCGAGGCCACGGCCTCATCCACCGAGAGCTTCTGGTTGTGCACGGGGTCCACCATGAAGCCGGTGGCCGCCTGCGCCTCCAGCAGCACCAGCGCCGTGCCCTGCCTCAGGATGCCCTTCCACATGGCCTGGTAGATGCTCATCTTCTCCACGCTGCCGGGCTGGGCCTTGGAGGGCACCAGCACGCCGGCGATGACGCCCGTGCCGTGCAGGTAGCGCTTGACCGAGGCCATTTGCGTCACCTCCTGCACCGTCCTGGCGCCCTGCACCAGCTGGGCCAGCGTGCCCGTGTCGATGATGCCCGAGTCCAGCAGGTCCGAGGCGCTCACCTGCCTCCTGAGCCCCGTGAATTTCACGCTGCTGCCGCGCCGCGCCGCCTCCTCCACCAGCTGGGTGAGCAGCGTGGCCAGCTGGGCCAGCGCCAGGCTCCCGGCCCGCAGCTGTGCCAGCAGCTCGCCACGCTTGGGCTCGGACACGAACTTGGAGGAGAGCAGCTCCCACAGGGACACCTTCCTGCCGTGGAAGCCGCCAGCCGAGACCTCGACCGTGTGGGACTTGAGGGACCGTTCCAGCTCCTCTTCCTGTTCCTGTTCCCGCTTCTGGTCTTGTCCCTTCTCCCGTTCCCGCTTCTGTTCCTGTTCCTGTTCCTGCTTCTCTTCCCGTTCCTTCTGGGAGTTTGAGTCGCTGCCGTTCTGCACGGGGTCAGGCAGCACCTTCCTCTCTGTGTCCTTGGTGGCCACGCTGTCCCCGTGGCCCTGGGCCTCGGCCCTGGTGACCATGGCCGTGAGCAGCTCCATCAGCTGTGCAATGGTGACCGTGCCCGCCTTGTACTGGCGCAGCAGCTCCTGGCGCCGCTGCTCGGGGACGTAGCGGGAGAAGAGGAGCTCCCAGAGGGAGACGCTGGTGCCCTGGAAGAGCCCCAGGGGCAGCGCGGTGCGGGCGGCCTGCAGGGCTGTGCGGGCGTCCTGGCTCAGCTGGTGCAGCACGGAGCCCTTGTCCATCAGCTGCAGCATCAGCAGCCCCGTGTCGGGGTCGGGCACGCAGCGGCGCAGCAGCTGCAGGTACGTCAGGTTCTCGTGGGTGTTGGGGTCAAAGAAGCCCTTGGTGTCGTCGCTGGGGTCGGACAGGATCTGGCTCATCTCCTGGTCCAAGTAGCCGCGCTTGTAGGCCACCTCCACGGGCAGGCGGTGGCTGTGCACGGGGTCGATGATGCCGCCCGTGGCGATCTGGGCCTCCAGCAGGCGGATGCCGTGGTCCCTGACGATCAGCTCCTTCTGCATGGCCTGGAACAGGGAGATCTTGTCGCCCGTGTAGGGGTCGGAGTAGCCCGTCACGGCGCGCTCGGCCGACAGCAGCTTCTCGTGCAGCTCGCTGCCCACCAGGCCCGAGGCCACGGCCTCGTCCACCGAGAGCTTCTGGTTGTGCACGGGGTCCACCATGAAGCCGGTGGCCGCCTGCGCCTCCAGCAGCACCAGCGCCGTGCCCTGCCTCAGGATGCCCTTCCACATGGCCTGGTAGATGCTCATCTTCTCCACGCTGCCGGGCTGGGCCTTGGAGGGCACCAGCACGCCGGCGATGACGCCCGTGCCGTGCAGGTAGCGCTTGACCGAGGCCATTTGCGTCACCTCCTGCACCGTCCTGGCGCCCTGCACCAGCTGGGCCAGCGTGCCCGTGTCGATGATGCCCGAGTCCAGCAGGTCCGAGGCGCTCACCTGCCTCCTGAGCCCCGTGAATTTCACGCTGCTGCCGCGCCGCGCCGCCTCCTCCACCAGCTGGGTGAGCAGCGTGGCCAGCTGGGCCAGCGCCAGGCTCCCGGCCCGCAGCTGCGCCAGCAGCTTGCCACGCTTGGGCCCGGACACGAACTGGGAGGAGAGCAGCTCCCACAGGGACACCTTCCTGCCGTGGAAGCCGCCAGCCGAGACCTCGACCGTGTGGGACTTGAGGGACCGTTCCAGCTCCTGTTCCTGTTCCTGTTCCCGCTTCCGTTCCTGTTCCTTTTCGCGCTTCTGTTCTTGTTCCTGTTCCTGCTTCTCTTCCCGTTCCTTCTGGGATTTTGAGTCGCTGCCGTTCTGCACGGGGTCAGGCAGCACCTCCCTCTCTGTGTCCTTGGTGGCCACGTTGTCCCCGTGGCCCTGGGCCTCGGCCCTGGTGACCATGGCCGTGAGCAGCTCCATCAGCTCTGCAATGGTGACCGTGCCCGCCTTGTACTGGCGCAGCAGCTCCTGGCGCCGCTGCTCGGGGACGTAGCGGGAGAAGAGGAGCTCCCAGAGGGAGACGCTGGTGCCCTGGAAGAGCCCCAGGGGCAGCGCGGTGCGGGCGGCCTGCAGGGCTGTGCGGGCGTCCTGGCTCAGCTGGTGCAGCACGGAGCCCTTGTCCATCAGCTGCAGCATCAGCAGCCCCGTGTCGGGGTCGGGCACGCAGCGGCGCAGCAGCTGCAGGTACGTCAGGTTCTCGTGGGTGTTGGGGTCGAAGAAGCCCTTGGTGTCGTCGCTGGGGTCGGACAGGATGTGGCTCATCTCCTGGTCCAAGTAGCCACGCTTGTAGGCCACCTCCACGGGCAGGCGGTGGCTGTGCACGGGGTCGATGATGCCGCCCGTGGCGATCTGGGCCTCCAGCAGGCGGATGCCGTGGTCCCTGACGATCAGCTCCTGCTTCATGGCCTGGAACAGGGACATCTTCTGTCCTGTGTAGGGGTGGTTGTAGCCCGTCACTGCTCTCTCAGCACTCAGGAGTTTGTTTTTCAGTTCACTGCCCACCAGGCCCGAGGCCACGGCCTCGTCCACCGAGAGCTTCTGGTTGTGCACGGGGTCGATGATGAAACCGGTGGCCGCCTGCGCCTCCAGCAGCACCAGCGCCGTGCCCTGCCTCAGGATGCCCTTCCACATGGCCTGGTAGATGCTCATCTTCTCCACCGTGCCAGGGTCGGTCTTGGAGGGCACCAGCACGCCGGCGATGCTTCCCGTTCCCTCGAGGTACCTCCTCACACTCTCCAGTTGTGCTATTCCTTGTGCTGTCTCTTTCCCTTCTTGGATTTTTTCCATGGTTTCCTCTGTAATTATTTGTGCACTGAGCAGTTCTGATGCTGTGATTTGCTGTCGGATTCCCTGGAACCAGACATCACTTCTGTCCTCTTCTTTTTCTCTAATGATCTTCAGTATTGTCTCAATGATTCCTTGCACAATGTGTTGGGACTCCGCCTTGTATTTTTTCACCAGTTCTTTTCTCTTCTCCTCCGTGATGTACTCGGAGCAGAGAAGTTCCCACAGGGACAACACCTGTCCCTTGTATTTCCCCACAGGCACCTGCACCTTTGTGCACAGCAGGGCGTTTTTCGTTTGCTCATCGATGTAGAAATAGTCGCCCTCCTTCTCCTTCTCCAGGACCTGCAGCAGGTACCAGCCGCTCTCCGCGTCTCTGGCACACCTCTGCAGGAGCTGGCTGTAACTGATCTTCTCCTGAGTGTTGGGGTCTATAAAGCCTTTGCTGCCGTGGTCTGGATCTGAAAGCAGCAGGAACGTGTCCTCATCCAGGTGCCCGCGCTTGTAGGCCACCTCCACGGGCAGGCGGTGGCTGTGCTCGGGGTCAATGATGCCGCCGGTGGCGATCTGGGCCTCCAGCAGGCGGATCCCGTGATCCCTGACAATTATCTTCTGCCTCACGGCCTGGAACAAGGATATTTTGTTTCCTGTCTGAGGGTCTGTGTATCCCGTCACGGCTTTCTCTGCCGACAGCAGCGGCTCGCGCAGCTCGCTGCCCACCAGCCCGGCGGCCACGGCCTCGAGCACGGAGAGCTTCTGGTTGTTCCGGGGGTCCAGGAGGAAGCCGGTGGCCGCCTGTGCCTCCAGCAGCCCCAGCGCACACTGCTCTGTGAGGAGCCCTTTCTTCAGCGCCTGGTAGACGCTCATCACCTCTTTCCTCAGCGGGAGGAGAACCCCAGCGATGCTCCCGGTGCCGTCCAGGTACCTTTGGATGGAGTCCCTCTTGGTGAGGCTGGCAAGCGTGAGGCTCCCATCCTGCAGCTGCTCCAGGGTTTTCTTGTCGATTATCTCAGAGTTGAACAGTTCTGACACCGACACCTCCCCCCGCAGCCCTTTGACCTTCAGGGCTTCTCCTCTTTGCTCGGTGTCCTCGATGATTTTTAAGATGAGGGATATCAGATCTTCCAGCGCTAGAGTTTTGCTTTTGTACTGCATCACCAGCTCTTTCCTTTTCTGCTCCGAGATGTAGTGAGAGCAGAGCACTTCCCAGACAGAAACTGTTTGGTCCTTAAACTTCCCAACTCTCACGTGGAGGGGCTTTGAGCGCAGAGCCTGCTTGGTGGATTCATCGATGTAGAAATACTTCCCTCCCTCCTTTACGACTTGCAGCATGTACAACCCAGTCTCTGGGTCCTGGACACATCTCTCCAGCAGCTGCATGTACGTCAGGTTCTCGTGGGTGTTGGGGTCGAAGAAGCCCTTGGTGTCGTCGCTGGGGTCGGAGAGGATCTGGTTCATCTCCTGGTTGAAGTAGCCGCGCTCGTAGGCCACCTCCACGGGCAGGCGGTGGCTGTGCACGGGGTCGATGATGCCGCCCGTGGCGATCTGGGCCTCGAGCAGGCGGATGCCATGGCTCTTCACAATCAGCCCTTGGTTCATGGCTTCAAACAGGGACATTGGGGCTTTGGTGTAGGGGTCGGTGTAGCCCGTCACGGCTCTCTCGGCGCAGAGCAGCTTCTCGAAGATCTCCCCTCCGATCAGCCCCACCTCCAACGCTTCCTCCACTGAAAACTTCTTGTTTTTCTCTGGGTCGATGATGTAGCCGGTGGCCGCCTGCGCCTCCAGCAGCACCAGGGCGGTGCCTGGCCTCAGGATGCCCTTCCACATGGCCTGGTAGATGCTCATCTTCTCGTTGCTTGGCTGTATAAGGACCCCTGCTATGAAATTGCTGCCCTCCAGGTACCTGCGGACAGACTCCATCTCAGTGACTTCCTTGACGGTTTTCTTCCCCTGGTTGAGCTCATCAAGAGTTTTTTTGTCTATCAGCTGGGACTGGAAGAGGTCGCTGGCGGACACTCTTTTCCGCAGGCCCTTGAATGCAAACTTCTTGCCTTGTGCCTCGGTCTCCTGGATGATTGTGGTGATCACCGTTGTGATTTCCTGCAGCACCTCGGCCTTCTCATCTTTGTACTTCTGCACCAGCTCTCTTCTCTTGCTGTCTGAGAAGTATTCGGAGTTGAGGAGGTCCCAGACAGACACGGTCTGTCCTTTGAACCGCCCCACGTTGACGCAAACCGTCACAGATTTCAGCACCTTCATGGTCTGCTCATCCACGCAGAACATCGCGTTTTCCGACAGCGGCAGGAGCCACAGGCCCGACTCAGCCTCTCGAACGCACCGGTCCTTCAGCTGCTGGTAGGTCACGTTCTCCTTGGTGTTCGGGTCAAAAAAGACCTTGGTGCTGTCATCCAGCTGGGAGAGGGCTTGGTTCAGGTCCTCGTCGTAGAAGCCGTACCTGCAGGCAGCCTGGAGCGGCAGGTGGAGGTGGTGGATGGGATCCACCACCCCTCCCGTGGCCAGCTGGGCCTCCAGCAGGGGCACGGCCTCCGCCAGGGGGACGAGCTCCTTCCTGAGCGCCTGGCACAGGGAGATGGAGCTCCCGGTGTAGGGGTCTGTGTAGCCCGTGACAGCCCTCTCAGCCAGCAGCAGTTTCTCGGTGAGCTCTTCTCCAACCAGAGCCGCTCTCACGGCGTCCCTCACGCCGAGCCTGCGGTTCGTGGCGGGGTCAGTCAGGTATCCTGAGGCTGCCTGAGCCTCGAGCAGCCTCAGAGCAACCCCAGGCAGCAGCAGATTGTTCTTCATGGCGTCATAGAAGCTCATCTTCTGTTTGGATGCCTCTATGAAGACCCCAGCGATGCTGCCCGTGCCCTTCAGGTACCTCTTCACGCTCTCCATTGCAGCCACTTCTTCGGGAGTTCTCACGCCCTGAGCCAGTTCTTCAAACGTCTTCTGAGAAATGATGCCCGTGTCCAGCAGCCAGACCACCGGGACGCTGCCCCTCAGGCCTTCCAGGGAGATCTGGGTCCTGGCTTTCATCTCCATCTCCCCCACCAGCCTGAGCACGAGCGCGACCAGCTGCTCCAGCGACAGCTCCTCCGAGCGGAACCGCTCCGTGAAGCCGCTCCTCTGCTCCTCGGTGAAATACCCCGAGTGCACGAGCTCCCAGAGGGAGACTCCCCTTTCCTTCACCACCGTTTCCTTGAAGATGCGCTGGATTTGCTCGTCGGTGTAGGCAGGAGCGGCTGTCTGGGCCAGAGGCAGCAGGTGGAAGCCGGAGGCGTCGTCCTTCTGGCAGCGCTGGATGAGCTCGGCGTAGGTGACGCTCTCTTTGCTCTCCGGGAGGCAGAAGACCCTGTGCTCATCGCTGGGCTCGGAAAGGGCCTTGCTGGTGTCCTCATCCAGGCAGCCCCGCTGCTGGGCCGACTCCAGGGGGATGTAGTGGCCGCACGTCGGGTCGATGATGCCTCCCGTGGCCATCTGCACCTCCATCAGCTGCATGGCCTGCTTGTCTGCAATCAGCCCCTTCTTCATCGCCTGGAAAAGGGGGATCTTCTTGCCCGTGAAGGGGTCCTTGTAGCCCGTCACGGCGCCTTCGGCGTGCTGCAGCTTCTCGTGGACGTCCGGCCCGATGACGCCCTCCTTGACGGCCTCATCCACGCGCAGCTTCTGGTTGTTCACGGGGTCGATGATGAAGCCCGTGGCAGCCTGGGCCTCCAGCAGGGGCAGGGCGACTCCCGGCACCACGATGTTCTGCTTCATGGCCTCGTAAATGCTCATCCTCTGGTTGGATGGCTGCAGCACGATGCCCCCGATGCTGCCCGAGCCGTAGAGGTACCGCCGGACCGAGTCCATGCCCAGGACCTGCTCTGGGCTGACCGACCCCTCCAGCACCCGCTCAAACAGGGCCCGGTCGATGACCCCGGTCTCCATCAGGTGATAAGCGCTGACGTTGCCCCTCATGGCCGGGAACTTGATGGGAGCCCATTTCTTCATCTCCTCCTCCAGCATGAGCCGGATTTGCTCCAGGCTGAGCTTCCTCAGCTGGAAGTGGTTGAAGATCTCGCGGCGCCTCCCCTCGCTGAAGTACTCGGAGTTCAGCAGGTCCCACACGGAGACCTTCTCCCCCCGCAGGCGCCCGAACCTGACGGGCAGCCAGGAGTTCCTGAACACCTGCCTGGTGGCCTCGTCGACGAACTGCCGCTTCCTGCTGTTGAGGGGCAGGAGGCAGAGCCCGGTGGAGGGCTCGGTGATGCACTTCTCCTTCAGCTGCAGGTACGTCAGGTTCTCGTGGGTGTTGGGGTCGAAGAAGCCCTTGGTGTCGTCGCTGGGGTCGGACAGGATCAAGTTCATCTTCTTGTCGAAGTAGCCGCGCTTGTAGGCCACCTCCACGGGGATGCGGTGGCTGTTGACGGGGTCGATGATGCCGCCCGTGGCGATCTGGGCCTCCAGCAGGCGGATGCCGTGGTCCCTGACGATCAGCTCCTTCTGCATGGCCTGGAACAGGGAGATCTTGTCCCCTGAGTACGGGTCTCTGTAGCCAGTGACGGATTTCTCCGCAGCCAGCAGCTTGTCGTAAACGTCCGGGCCGATGACGTTGGCTCGTAGCGCCTCATCCACGGAATATCTCTTGTTGGCAGCCGGGTCGATGACGAACCCTGTGGCAGCCTGGGCCTCCAGGAGAATCAGGGACGTTCCCGGCCTCAGGAGCCCCTTCCGCTTCGCCTGGTAGATGCTGATCTTCTCCTGGGAGTCAGGGAGCAGCAGCCCCCCGATGCTCCCTGTGCCCTGCAGGTACTTCCTGACCGTGTCCATGCTGACCACTTCTTTGGCCGACGTTTCTCCCTCCTTGAGCTTCTTGAACAAGTCTTTGTTGATGATTTCCGAGCTCAGGAGCTGGTCAGCCGTCACCTGGTCCCTCAGGCCCTTGAAGGTGACGTTAGCAGAGGCAGCCTTCTCCTCAACAGCGGCTCTGACGGCCTCACCCAGTCCTTGCAGGGAGAGCGTTCCTGCCAAAAACCGCTGGGCGAGCTCAGCCCTCTGCTCACCCTGGATGTAGTCGGAGAAGAGCAGTTTCCAGAGAGACACCGCCCTGCCCTTGAATTTCCCTGCAGCGACGGGCACCTGGGTGCTCTCCAGGGCTGCCTGGGTCCCGCGGTCGAAGAACCCGAGCGTTCCCTCCCTGCCGTCCGCGGCGAGGGGCAGCAGCAGCAGCCCCGTTCTGGGGTCGGTGACGCAGCGCTGCAGCAGCTCGGCGTAGCTCAGCTTCTCCTGGGAGCCGGGCTGGAAGAAGCCCTTGGCGTGCTCGGGGGGGCTGCACAGGAGCTGCCTGGTGGCCTCGTCCAGGTAGCCCCACTCGCAGGCCGTCTCCGTGGGCACGCGCAGGTGCCTGCCCGGGGCGATGACGCCGCCCGTGGCCAGCTGAGCCTCCAGAAGGCACAGGCCGTGATCCCTGGGCACAAAGCCCTTGCTGATGGCTTGGAACAGGGAGAGCATCTCCCCGGTGGAGGGGTCCCTGTACCCAGTGATGGCTTTCTCAGCTGAGGACAGTTTCTCATAAAGCTCCGGGCCGACGAGACCGACCCTGACGGCCTCATCCACTGAGTAGCTCTGGTTCTTGAGGGGGTCTGTCAGGCTGCCGGTGGAGGCCTGGACTTGCAGGAGCGTGAGGGCGGCGCCAGGCACCAGGAGATGCTCCCTCAGCGCCTGGTAAAGGCTCCTCTGCTCCCCGGAGGGCAGCACGACTCCGGCCACGCTCCTGGAGCCGCGCAGGAAGTGCTGGACGATGTCGTTCTCCGCCACCTCCTGGGCAGAGACCCTCCCGTCCTCCAGGGCTCGGAACACGTCGGCGCTGATGATGCCAGAGTCCAGCAGGGCCCTGCTGCTCACCCTCCCTGCCAGCCCCGGGAAGGTGATCTGCAGCGGCAGCAGCAGGAAGCCCGAGGCTGGATCCACGACGCACCTTTTCCTGAGCTCCGCGTAAGTGACCCGCTCCATGGTGCTGGGGTCCAGGAACGCCCTGCTCTCCTCGTGGCTGGGGTCGCAGACCAGCTGGCTCATCTCCTCATCCAAAAATCCCCTCTCACAGGCCTCTCCCGCCGCCAGCCGGCCGCCCGTGGCCGGGTCGATGACGCCTCCGGTCGCCATCTGCGCCTGGAGCAGGCGGATGCCCTGCTCCCTGCCCAGCAGCTCCTTCTGCACCGCCTGGTACAGGGGGATCTTCTCCTCCGTGTAGGGGTCCAGGAAGCCGCTGGCAGCTCTGTCAGCCGAGAGCAGCCTCTCCTTCAGCTCCAGCCCCACCAGCCCGGTGCGCACGGCCTCCGCCACGGGCACGCTGCGCTTGCCCACCGGGTCGGAGATGGAGCCCGTGGCTGCCTGCGCCTCCAGGAGGCACAGGGCGGTGTCCAGGCTCAGCAGGTGCTCTCTGGTGGCTTCATAAAAGCTCATGACCCTCTTGGAGGCCTCCACCAGCACGCCAGCGATGCTGCCCGCCGCCCCCGAGGGCTCCCTGCCCGCGGCTCTGTGCTGCTCGCCCGGCATCGCGCCCCGGCGCGGGCGGTTCGTCCCCGGCGTGTCCTCCCCGGCAGGGCGGGGAGCAGCGAGGCCGTTCACGGCTGGCTGGCTCTCCATGGTCCTGCTGCACAGCTCCCAGCACCCTGCAGAGAGAGGGGAGAGCGCGGTGAGAAACCGACCTCACGGTTTGCATGGTAAATGCAGGGAAATCAGGGGCAGGAATGTTCTCGGGCAGGAGGAAGTGGCAGCCAAAGGTTAGGCATGTCCCAGCCTGATGGATCTGGCCAAACTCAGGGACGAGAAGCTCCACGTGCCCTGTGCACGTGCACTGGGATCCCAAATCCCTCCGTGCTGGGCTGGTCCCCAGTGTGGGCAGCAGGGCTGGGGGGATCCTGCCCCTGTGCTCAGGTGAGACCCCACCTGCAGAGCTGCCCCAGCCCTGGAGCTGCTGCAGAGAGCCCAGAGGAGCCCCCAGAGCTGCTGCAGGGCTGGAGCCCCTCTGCTCTGGAGCCAGCCTGGGAGAGCTGGGGGTGCTCAGTGGAGAGGAGAAGGGTCCAGGGAGAGCTCAGAGCCCCTGGCAGGGCCTGAAGGGGCTGCAGGAGAGCTGGAGAGGGACTGGGGACAAGGCAGGGAGGGACAGGATGGGGAAATGGCTCTCCAGCACCACAGGGCAGGCTCAGACAGGATTTTGGGAAGAAATCCCCTGTGAGGGTGGGCAGGCCCTGGCACAGAGATGCTGTGGCTGCTCCATCCCTGGAAGTTTTCCAGGCCAGGCTGGATGGGGTTTGAAGCAGCCTGGCCCCATGGGGAAAAGGAGACTCAGGAGTGACCTCACCACTCCCTACAGTCCCTGAAAGGTGTTTGTGTTCAGACAGCACTGACAGAGCCAGAGGACACAGCCTCAAGCTGTGCCAAGGCAGGTACAGGTTGGATATCAGGAAAAAGTTTTAAATGGAAAGAATAAGAAAGTGCTGGAATGCTCTGCACGGGGAGGGAGTGGAGTCACCATCCCTGGATGTGTTTGGAAAAAGCCTGGATGTGGCACTGGGTGCTGTGGTCTAAATGAGGTGTCAGGGCATGGGTTGGACTCGGTGGTCTTTGAGATCTCTTCCAACCCAGAATTCTGAGTGATTCTGTGATTCTGTGTGATTCTGTTTGATTCTGTGTGATTCTGTGATTCTGTAATTCTGTGTAATTCTGTGTCTGTGATTCTCTATGAGTCTGTGTGATTCTGTGTTTCTGAGATTCTGTGTGATTCTGTGATTCTGTGTGATTGTATGATCGTGTGATTCTCTGTGATTGAGTGATTCTGTGTGGTTCTCTGTGACTCTGTGATTCTCTATAACTGTGATTTTGTGATTCTGTGTGATTGTGTAATTCTGTGATTCTGTGTGACTCTGTGATTCTCTATAACTGTGATTTTGTGATTCTGTGTGATTGTGTAATTCTGTGATTCTGTGTGACTCTGTGATTCTCTATGACTATGTGTGATTTTGTGATTCTCTGTGATTCTGTGATTCTGTGTGCTTGTGTGATTCTCTGTGATTCTCTGTGATTATCTATGACTCTGTGATTGTGTAATTGTGTGATTCTGTGATTCTGTGTGACTGTGATTCTCTATGACTCTCTGATTTTGTGATTGTGTGATTCTGTGATTCTGTGCTTCTGTGATTCTGTGGTTCTGTGTAATTCTGTGATTCTGTGATTCTCTGTGATTTTGTGATTCTATATGACTGTGTTTTTGTGATTTTTCTGTGTGATTCTGTGATTCCATGTGATTCTATGATTCTGTGATTCCTTCCTTCTCTGTGATTCTGTGATTGTGTGATTCTCTGTAATTCTGTGATTCTCTGTGACTCTGTGACTCTGTGATTTTGTGATTCTCTGTGTGATTCTGTGATTCTCTGTGTGATTCTGTGATTGTGTGATTCTCTGTAATTCTGTGATTCTCTGTGACTCTGTGATTTTGTGATTCTCTGTGTGATTTTGTGATTCTGTGTGATTCTGTGATTGTGTGATTCTCTGTGATTCTCTATGACTGTGATTGTGTGATTCTCTGTGTGATTCTCTGTGTGATTCTGTGATTCCAGGGCTGCTGCAGGACCCCCCTGCCCTGCTGTCCCCCCTTGTCCCCCTGCCCAAGCCGGGCAGGGAAGGCAGAGGCCACCAGGCAAAGAGCCCCAGGGCCACCAGGGTGACATTGCTCCCAGCCCAAACCTGCCCTGCTCGGGGAGCATTTGTGCCAGGGACTGAAATAATGCACACCTCAAACACGGAGATAAAATTCTGCTCATCAGAGCCCACCCCTCCTTAAAGAATGCCTGGTGGAACTTTGGACTGAAATTCCAGCTGCCGAGATTAGATAAAGGGAAATCGATTCTCCAGGGGAGAGTAAAGAAGTAAACAAGGAAAGGAACTCGAGCCAGGCCCAGCAGCCAGAATTGTGCTCAGAATCAGATCTGCCCTGCTCCAGTGGAGATCAAAGGGGATCCTTGGAGCATCCCTGGGGTCCACCCATGGTGATGTTTTCTCCATTCTCTCTCTGCCACTCTCTTTCTGTCCCCCCACCTATTTTCTGTTTCTTCCTCCCTCTCTCTCACACGTTTAGTGCCAAATAAATTAATGTTTATCTGGCATACGGTCTCGTTTGCACCTTAATTCGGGTGAGGCATTCCTGATAACGCTGATAATTCTAATTATAATTCCAATTAATGATAATTCCGATCCCGACCCCTTTGGATCGCTGGGGCAGGTTGGAGGAGCGAGGGGGGAGCTCCGGGGGTTTATTCCCATCCCCTAAAGAGGGGCCCTGGGGGCGAGAGGGGTCTGTCGGGGCTGGGCTGGCCCTGAAAGGGCGAGTGAGGCCCCGGGGGCACGAGGGGCTGCGGAGGGGCGAGGAGAAGCCCCTGCCCGAGCAGGATGGGGAGGGGGAGGGCACGGCGCTGCCCACCGTGATCTGCAGAGCCAGGTACTGACACAGAGACCCCCGGGACAGCCGGACACAGGGCAGGTACTGACCACAGAGACCCCCGGGGACAGCCGGACACAGGGCAGGTACTGACACAGAGACCCCCGGGACAGCCGGACACAGGGCAGGTACTGACCACAGAGACCCCCGGGACAGCCGGACACAGGGCAGGTACTGACCACAGAGACCCCCGGGGAGAGCTGGACACAGGGCAGGTACTGACCACAGAGACCCCCGGGGAGAGCTGGACACAGGGCAGGTACTGACACAGAGACCCCCGGGGAGAGCCGGACACGGCCAGGGCAGGTACTGACACAGAGACCCCCGGGACAGCCGGACACAGGGCAGGTACTGACACAGAGACCCCCGGGGACAGCCGGACACAGGGCAGGTACGGACACAGAGACCCCCGGGGACAGCCGGACACAGGGCAGGTACTGACACAGAGACCCCCGGGGACAGCCGGACACGGCCGGGGCAGGTACTGACACAGAGACCCACGGAACAGCCGGACACGGCTGCAAGGACACGGCCAGGGCATCGCCCGGAGCCCCCAGACCCATTTCCTGCCCGGCCCCACCCGTGAAGAGAAGGGAGAAGCGCCCCAGGACCACCTGGCCGCGTCCCCCCGCATCCCCCTGTGTCACCCCTGCTCCTCCCGTGCCCCTCGGCCGCGCCAGCCCCCTTTTCCCCTTCTCCCCTTCTCCTCTTTTCCCCCCTTTTTTCCCCTTTTCCCCCTTTTTTTCCCCTTTTCCTCTTTTCCCCCTTTTTTTCCCCTTTTCCCCCTTTTTTCCCCTTTTCCCCCTTTTTTTCCCCTTCTCCCCTTCTCCCCTTTCCCCTTCTCCTTCGGCTCCTGCCCGGTGCCAGCCGTGCCCCGGGCTCGCTGCCCGGCCGGGGAAGGATCTCGGCGGTGTCAGCGCGGCTCGGACCTGCCCGGGCTCCGCCGTTTGTGTTTCAGGGCCGGGATGGCTGCGGGAGGCACCGGGACAGGGGAGGGGGCTCGGGGGTCTCTGCCTGGGGGAACGGGGCTGGCACTGAGGGGCTTCCCCTCCTCGCAGCGCTGCTCTGCCCGCGGGCATCGCTGTGCCCGGGGCAGCAAAACACCTGCGGGGCGGCCGCACCGCTGCTCGCCCCGAGAGACTCTGCTGGCCACGGGAGACTCTGGTGGCCACGGGAGAGCCACTGCTGGCCACGGGAAACTCTGCTGGCCACGGGAGAGCCACTGCTGGCCACGGGAGACTCTGCTGGCCACGGGAGACTCTGCTGGCCACGGGAGAGCCGCTGCTCGCTAATGAAAGAGCTCTGCTGGCCACAGGAGACTCTGCTGGCCACGGGAGAGCCGCTGCTGGCCACGGGAGACTCTGCTGGCCACGGGAGAGCCGCTGCTAGCCCCCGAGAGAGCTCTGCTGGCCACGGGAAAGCTCTGCTGGCCCCAAAGAGCCGCTGCTCGCCCTGGCAGAGCCTCTACTCGCCCCAGGAGAGCTCCTGCTCGCCCCGCAGCCCTTTCCCTGCACGGAACGGATGCCTCCGGCCGTGCCCCCTCGGAAGGAGCCCGGCCCAGCCCGGCCCAGCCCAGCCCGGCCCGGCCCGGAGCGGCTCCGGTGTTCGCAGAGCCCCGGGCAGGTCCCTGCGTGTCCCGGAGCGGCTCCGGTACCGGGGCAGCCCCAGGCAGGTCCGCACACGTTCCCAAAACGCGGCGCGGACGGAATTCGGGCCCTGCCCACCCCTGGGGGTCGATCAGAGGGTCCGGGCGCTGCCCCCGCCCCTCCATCCTTCCCTTCCTTCGTCAGCAGGCGCCAGCGCCAGCGGAAACTTTGAGTAACCGCGGGAGGCACGGAGATTGGCACCTGGCGGAGCTGTTGGCACCTGGCGGAGCTGTTGGCACCTGGCGGAGCTGTTGGCACCTCCCGCCCTGCCCGGGGCCACGGGCAGCGCGTCCTGGCAGCCGCGACCGCGGCTCGGCGGCTTCGGGTCCCGGCTGGAACCGGCACCGGCACCGGCACCGGCACCGGCACCGGCACCGGCACCGGCGGGAGCCACCCGGCACCCACGGGAGACCCAGGGCACCCACGGGAGCCCCTGGGCACTCACGGGACCCCCGAGCATCCAACGACACCCACGGGACCCCCGCAAACCCACGGCCACTCACGGCAGCCCCGAAACACCCACGGGAGACACTCGGGCACCCACGGGAGCCCCCGAGTATCCAACGCCACCCGTGGGACCCCCGGGCATCCACGGGAGACCCCGAGAACCCACGGGAGCCATCCGGGCACTCACGGGAGCCTCAGGGCATCCAACGCCACCCACGGGAGCCCCCGAACAGCCACGGGAGCCGCCTGGCACCCACCGGAGCCCTGGGCATCCATGGGACCCCCGGGCACCCACGGGACGGCCAGGGCATCCACGGGAGCCCCAAAACACCCACGGGAGCCTCAGGGCATCCAGCCCCGCACACACACGAGACCCTCGGGTATCCACGGGAGCCCCCTCAGGGCCCCTCCTCGCCCACGCCCCGCTGCCCCACGCCCCGCGGGCCCCGGCAGGGCTGGGGCGGGAGCGGCTCCGGGGGCCCCGGGGAGGGAGCGGGACACGGGACAGGAACAGGGACAGGTTTTACTGGAGAGAGCGGGACGAGGGCGGCGGGGGAGGCGTTCCACGGGGCAGGGACCGCAGGGAGGGGCTGGGGCCGGGGGTGGGGGCTCGGCGGCGCCGGGGAGACCGGCGGGGTGGGGTCCCGGTGTCCCGGGTGGGGTCCCGCGGGACAGGCTGGCGCGGGCGGCGCTTCGGGGCAGGGAGAGCGGCGGGGAAGTTTTGTGGGGCGGCGATGGGAACAGGGAGGGTGCTGGGGCGCGGTTTGGGGGGCCCTGCTCTGAGGGGGCTGGGGGCAGCTCAGAACCCCTCCCCAGGCAGTTCTGGGGTCCTGCCCGGTGCCCGAGGGGGGCTGCTGCCCCAGGGACACCCCCAGGGTCCACAGGGACATCCGTGGGGTCCACAGGGACACCCCCGGTTCGCAGGGACACCCCCGGAGTCCCGCCCGGTGCCCGAAGGGGGCTGCTGCCCACAGGGACACCCCTGGGGTCCACAGGGACACCCCCGGTGCCCAGGGACACGCCCCGCACCCCGAACCCACCACACCGGGTACTGTGGGGTGCTGCCAGACCCCCCCTGCCCCATCCCACCGCCTGCCCCTTCCCCAGCCCTGCGTGCCAGCGGAGTCTGGAGACTTTTCCCGGGAGCCATCACCTGCTCAGGTGTCCCCTGTGCAGCCAGGACGTGCCCAGGGTGCCCCGGCCCGCGGTGCCACCCCGGCAGCGCTGCCGCATTCCTGCCGTGCCGGGGATGGCGAGGGCGCTCCCGTCCCCGCAGTGCCCGGGTCGCAATGCCCAGTCCGGCTCCTGCTCGCCCCAGCCCGGCTCCTGCTCGCCCCAGCCCGGTTCCTGCTCGCCCCGGCCGGGCTCCTGCTCGCCCCGGCCGGGCTCCTGCTCGCCCCAGTCCGGCTCCTGCTCGCCCCAGCCCGGCTCCTGCTCGCCCCGGCCCGGCTCCTGCTCGCCCCACTCCGGCTCCTGCTCGCCTCAGCCCGGCTCCTGCTCGCCCCGGCCGGGCTCCTGCTCGCCCCAGCCCGGCTCCTGCTCGCCCCAGTCCGGCTCCTGCTCGCCCCGGCCGGGCTCCTGCTCGCCCCAGCCCGGTTCCTGCTCGCCCCAGTCCGGCTCCTGCTCGCCCCGGCCGGGCTCCTGCTCGCCCCAGCCCGGCTCCTGCTCGCCTCAGCCGGGCTCCTGCTCGCCCCAGCCCGGCTCCTGCTCGCCCCAGCCCGGCTCCTGCTCGCCCCGGCCCGCCTCCTGCTCGCCCCGGCCGGGCTCCTGCTCGCCCCAGTCCGGCTCCTGCTCGCCCCACTCCGGCTCCTGCTCGCCCCGGCCGGGCTCCTGCTCGCCCCGGCCGGGCTCCTGCTCGCCCCAGCGCTCCTACCTGCGCTCCCAGCACGGGCGGCCCCGGCAGGTGCCCGCAGTCCCACGGCTCTGCCGCTGCTTCCTGCCCGGCAGCGGAGCGCGTTTAAAGCCCGCTCCTTCCCCGCCCCTGGCGATGACAACACGGCCCAGCCCTCGCAGCAACGCGCGGGCGGCCCTCGGCCCGGCGCCCTCAAAACCCAAACCCAAACCCAAACCCTAACCCTAATAAAAGCCCTTAAGCCATAACCCAAACCCAAACCCAAACTTAACCCTAACCCTAACCCAAACCCAAACGTAAACTCTAACCCTAACCCTAGTCCATAACCCAAACCCAAACCCAAAACCCAACTCACACCCAAACCAAAACCCAAACCCAAATCCTAACCCAAACCCTAACCTAAAACCTAACACAAACCCACCCCTAACCCTAATCCAAACCCAAACCCTAAACATAAACCAAACCTAAACCAAACTTAATCCAAACCCAAACCCAAACCCTAACCCAAAGCCAAACCCAAACCAAACTCAAACCCTAATCCAAACCCAAACCTGTCCCCGTGCCCTCCACAGAGGAGGTGAGAGCAAAGAGCAGGGACCTTCCTCCCCAGGATCCTTCATCCCCTCAGCTCCTCATCCCCCTCTCCATCACCCCAAACCCTCCCCAGGGTCCTTCATCCCCTCAGCTCCTCATCACCCCAAACCCTCCCCAGGGTCCTTCATCCCCTCAGCTCCTCATCACCCCAAACCCTCCCCAGGGTCCTTCATCCCCACAGCTCCTCATCCTCCTCCATCACCCCAAACCCTCCCCAGGGTCCTTCATCCCCTCAGCTCCTCATCCTCCTCCACCACCCCAAACCCTCCCCAGGGTCCTTCATCCCCTCAGCTCCTCATCCTCCTCCATCACCCCAAACCCTCCCCAGGGTCCTTCATCCCCACAGCTCCTCATCACCCCAAACCCTCCCCAGGGTCCTTCATCCCCTCAGCTCCTCATCCTCCTCCATCACCCCAAACCCTCCCCACGCCCAGGAGCGCCCCCGAGCCCCCTCCCCGTGCCCAGACCGGGCTGTGGGCGCTGACAGGACCCCAGTTCGGGCCCAGCCCTGGCCCCACAGCAGCTGGGGTGCAGAGGCGCCCCTTCCCCGCCCCCCCAGCCCTGCCCACGCCCCTGGATGCACACGGAGCCCGAATTGCCCAAAACATGCCCAAAACATCCTGTTGCTGCTTGAGTCACCCCAACACCCCTGCCCTGCCTCCGTCAGCAGCTCCACGCCCTCTCTCCAGCCCCACAGGCCGCTCCCGCTCCCCCCGGCGCCCCCCGAGCCCCCTCCCCGGTACTGGGGGCACTGTGAGAGCAGCGGGCGCCGCTCGGGGCACAGCGGGGCCCTGGGGCGGGGGCGCAGCCGCAGCCCCCCGTGCCGGCGGGCGGGGACGGGCGGGAGGACGCTCGGGCAAGGTGTTGCTGGTGCGTGGGAGTGTGTTGTCTGGAGAGCTGCCGGTATCCAGGCGGGCTGGGCGAGCCCACGGGCCGGCGGGCACCGAGCCCTGCTGCTGCCAGCCGCGGGGGCAGGCGGCCCTGGCAGGGGAGCTGCGCCCCGGGTTCGTTCCTGCTGGGATGGGAATGGCAAACACCTGGGCAATGGAAAACACCTGGGCAATGGAAAACACCTGGGCAATGGCAAACACCTGGGCAATGGCAAACACCTGGGCAGAGACGAACACCTGGGCAGGGGCAAACATCTGGGCAGGGGCAAACACCTGGGCAGGGCCGAACACCTGGGCAATGGCAAACACCTGGGCAATGGCAAACACCTGGGCAGGGCCGAACACCTGGGCAGGGGCAAACACCTGGGCAGGGGCAAACATCTGGGCAGGGGCAAACAGCTGGGCAGGGCCGAACACCTGGGCAGGGGCAAACACCTGGGCAGTGCCGAACACCTGGGCAATGGCAAACACTTGGGCAGGGGCAAACATCTGGGCAGGGGCAAACATCTGGGCAGGGCCGAACACCTGGGCAATGGCAAACATCTGGGCAGGGGCAAACACCTGGGCAATGGAAAACACCTGGGCAGGGCCGAACACCTGGGCAGGGCCGAACACCTGGGCAGTGCCAAACACCTGGGCAGGGGCAAACACCTGGGCAGGGGCAAACATCTGGGCAGGGGCAAACACCTGGGCAGGGCCAAACACCTGGGCAGTGCTGAACACCTGGGCAGGGCCGAACACCTGGGCAGGGTGGTCATTCTGGGCAGGGTGGTCACTCTGGGCAATGCCAAACACCTGGGCAGGGCCAAACACCTGGGCAGGGTGGTCATTCTGGGCAGGGTGGTCACTCTGGGCAATGCCAAACACCTGGGCAATGGCAAACACCTGGGCAGCCCCAAACACCTGGGCAGGGTGGTCACTCTGGGCAGGGTGGTCCCCCTGGGCAGTTCCAAACACCTGGGAAGGGCGGCCACTGACCAGACAGGTGGGCACAGTGGCCACTGACTGGACGGATGGGCACGGTTGGTGATGGAGCAGAGGGGCATGGTGTCCACTGGCAGGACAGAGGGGCACGGTGGCCATTGACTGGACAGATGGGCATGACCGGTGACCAGGCAGATGGGCACAGAGGCCACTGGCCAGAGACATGGGCACGGTGGCCACTGGCCAGAGAGATGGCCATTGTGGCCGGTGACCGGTCATGGCTGACCAGAGCCTGATAGGACAGGAAGGCGATCTCAGCCCAGCTGTGCACACAGGACTGGGCTGTACTGGTTTGTTCTGGGCTGTGCTGAGCCGTGCTGAGCCGTGCTGGGCCGTGCTGAGCCGTGCTGGGCAGTGCTGAGCCGTGCTGAGCAGTGCTGAGCCGTGCTGAGCCGTGCTGAGCCGTGCTGAGCCGTGCTGGGCAGTGCTGAGCAGTGCTGAGCCGTGCTGAGCTGTGCTGGGCAGTGCTGAGCCGTGCTGAGCCGTGCTGAGCTGTGCTGAGCCGTGCTGAGCCGTGCTGAGCAGTGCTGGGCAGTGCTGAGCAGTGCTGAGCCGTGCTGAGCTGTGCTGAGCCGTGCTGGGCAGTGCTGAGCCGTGCTGAGCTGTGCTGAGCCGTGCTGGGCAGTGCTGAGCAGTGCTGAGCAGTGCTGAGCCGTGCTGGGCTGTGCTGAGCCGTGCTGGGCAGTGCTGAGCCGTGCTGGGCTGTGCTGAGCCGTGCTGAGCAGAGCTGAGCAGTGCTGAGCAGTGCTGAGCCGTGCTGGGCAGTGCTGAGCCGTGCTGGGCAGTGCTGAGCCGTGCTGGGCAGTGCTGAGCCGTGCTGAGCCGTGCTGAGCTGTGCTGAGCAGTGCTGAGCCGTGCTGAGCCGTGCTGAGCTGTGCTGAGCAGTGTTGAGCCGTGCTGAGCCGTGCTGAGCTGTGCTGAGCCGTGCTGAGCAGTGCTGAGCCGTGCTGAGCCGTGCTGAGCTGTGCTGAGCCGTGCTGAGCTGTGCTGAGCAGTGCTGAGCTGTGCTGAGCTGTGCTGAGCTGTGCTGAGCAGTGCTGAGCCGTGCTGAGCCGTGCTGAGCTGTGCTGAGCAGTGCTGAGCCGTGCTGAGCCGTGCTGAGCAGTGCTGAGCCGTGCTGAGCAGTGCTGAGCCGTGCTGAGCCGTGCTGAGCAGTGCTGAGTCGTGCTGAGCAGTGCTGAGCTGTGCTGAGCTGTGCTGAGCCGTGCTGAGCCGTGCTGAGCAGTGCTGAGCCGTGCTGAGCCGTGCTGAGCAGTGCTGAGCTGTGCTGAGCAGTGCGGAGCCGTGCTGAGCCGTGCTGAGCAGTGCTGAGCCGTGCTGGGCAGTGCTGAGCCGTGCTGAGCAGTGCTGAGCCGTGCTGAGCCGTGCTGAGCAGAGCTGAGCCGTGCTGGGCAGTGCTGAGCTGTGCTGAGCTGTGCTGAGCTGTGCTGAGCAGTGCTGAGCCGTGCTGGGCAGTGCTGAGCCGTGCTGAGCCGTGCTGAGCAGAGCTGAGCCGTGCTGGGCAGTGCTGAGCCGTGCTGAGCAGTGCTGGGCAGTGCTGAGCTGTGCTGAGCAGTGCTGGGCAGTGCTGAGCTGTGCTGAGCCGTGCTGAGCCGTGCTGAGCAGAGCTGAGCCGTGCTGAGCCGTGCTGAGCAGTGCTGGGCCGTGCTGAGCCGTGCTGAGCCGTGCTGAGCCGTGCTGAGCCGTGCTGAGCTGTGCTGAGCCGTGCTGAGCAGTGCTAGCGCTTCCTGCCCGCGGGGCAGAAGGGGCCCTGCTGTTAATTAATGAGCCGTAATGAGCAGCTGCCGTTTGTGCAGATCCCAGCGAGGCACGCGCGGCTCATCAAAGCTCCTCGGCTGCTGATGAGGATGAGGAGGGACCAGCCCGGGCACCTCGGCCCTGCCCCGGGCAAGCGCGGCTCGGGAGCACCGGGGCCACCCCGACCGTGCCAGGGGAGCTGGGGGGCACAGCACGGTAGCCCAGGGGTTCCCAGGGGTGCCCACAGGAGCCCTGTGTCCGTCTGTCCAGCCTGTGTCTGTCCAGGCTCACACCGGGGGGCTCTGGGGGGGCTGCTGGTGGCACTGGGCCGGGCTGGCCCGGCTCGGCTGTCAGTAGCCACAGGCCCCTCCCTGCTGGCCCAGGCAGAGCAGGGCAGAGGCAGACGCTGAGCTCAGCACGGGAGGGGCGCTGGGCTCTGCTGCCCGGGACGGTGCCCAAGCCGGGTGCACAGGTGAGCTCAGGTGTTCATGAACAGGTGAGCTCAGGTGTTCACACACAGGTGAGACCAGGTGTTCACACACAGAGGAGCTCAGGTGCTCACTCACAGGTGAGCTCAGGTGTTCACACACAGGTGAGACCAGGTGTTCACACACAGAGGAGCTCACGTGTTCACACACAGGTGAGCTCAGGTGTTCACACACAGAGGAGCTCAGCCAGGTGTTCACACACAGGTGAGCTCAGGTGTTCACACTCAGGTGAGCTCAGGTGTTCACACACAGAGGAGCTCAGGTGTTCACACACAGGTGAGACCAGGTGTTCACACACAGGTGAGATCAGGTATTCACACACAGAGGAGCTCAGGTGTTCACACACAGGTGAGCTCAGGTGTTCACTCACACAGGTGAGCTCAGGTGTTCATGAACAGGTGAGCTCAGGTGTTCACACTCAGGTGAGCTCAGGTGTTCACACACAGAGGAGCTCAGGTGTTCACACACAGAGGAGCTCAGGTGTTCACACACAGGTGAGCTCAAGTGTTCACACTCAGGTGAGCTCAGGTGTTCACACACAGAGGAGCTCAGGTGTTCACACACAGGTGAGACCAGGTGTTCACACACAGGTGAGATCAGGTATTCACACACAGGTGAGCTCAGGTGTTCACACACAGGTGAGCTCAGGTGTTCACACACAGAGGAGCTCAGGTGTTCACACACAGAGGAGCTCAGGTGTTCACTCAGGTGAGCTCAGGTGTTCACACTCAGGTGAGCTCAGGTGTTCACACACTGACACATTCCCCATGCCAACAGCTCCACACTCACTCAGGTGTTCCCACCTTGTCCCCAGCTGGGGATCAGAGCCGGTGTCAGTGCCACCAGTCCAGGTGGCATCGAGGCCTCCAGCCCTGCCAGCCCCCGTTGCCAACGTGCCACAGCCCCAGCCCTGTGCCAGGACAGGTTTCCATGGGGCAGGATGTCCCTTCCTGTCCCCAGACCCAGAACATGCAATGATGGTCCCGCCTGGGCTCACGGTCCCGCCTGGGCTCACGGTCCCACCTAGGCCGAGCCCCCAGCCCCACTCCCCGCTGCTGCCCTGGCAGGGAGATCCCCCAGACTCTGACCCCACAGAGCCCCGGGGCTCTCCCCGGCAGTCCCTGTCCCCGCCTGAGGATGGCGCCGTTCCTGTGTGCCCATCCCCGTGCCCTCCAGGGGTGTGCCCGTCCCTTGCAGCCCCGGGCAGCGCCGCAGCGAAGACACGAAACCCCTCGGTGTGAAAACACGAAACCCCTCGGTGTGAAAACACAGAACCTTCAGTGTGAAAACACGGAACACTTGGGTGTGAAAACACGAAACACTTGGGTGTGAAAATACAAAACGTTTCGGTGTGAAAACACAGAACCTTCAGTGTGTAAACACAAAACAGTTCAGTGTGAAAACATGAAACTCCTCGGTGTGAAAACACGAAACCCCTCGGTGTGAAAACACGAAACACTTCAGTGTGAAAACACAGAGCCTTCAGTGTGAAAACACGGAACACTTGGGTGTGAAAACACAAAACATTTGGGTGTGAAAACACAAAACCCTTTGTTGTGAAAACACCAAATGCTTCGGTGTGAAATCACAAACCCTTCGGTGTGAAAACACGAAACACTTGGCAGTGAAAACACAAAAGACTTGGGTGTGAAAACACCAAACCCTTCCATGTGAAAACACCAAACCTTCGGTGTGAAAACACGAAACCCTTCGGTGTGAAATCACAAACCCTCGGTGTGGCCCAGCCCGGCGTCAGCGCCGCCGCCCGGGGCTCGGGACGCGGCTGGCACACACCTGGGGCTCGGGATGAAACTGGCACACACCTGGGGCTCGGGATGAAACTGGCACACACCTGGGGCTCGGGACACGGCTGGCACACGCCCGGGGCTCGGGACGCCGCTGGCACTCGCCGCGGTGCCGGCGCTGCCGGTGGTGCCAGGCACGTCGCCGCAGCTGGGAGTGGTGGGTGGGATTCCCACGGGCGCAGGAATGTGCGGCGCAATCGTGCAGGTGTGCCAGCGAGCCCAGCCCTGCTTTTGGGAAGGGTCCTGACCTGTGCCAGGGCGCTCACGGGGATTTTCCGGGGCCAGGGATGAGCTCAGCTCAACTCCAGCCCTGGACACTCTGGCTCTGTTCTTATTCAGAAAAGAGATGAGTGAGAGAGGATTTTTTGTGCAAAAGCAGAACTGGAAGCCACAGGGACACGGCCAGAGGTGACCAAGGGGACCGGGATTGGGAGGGGGCAGCAGGCAGGGGTGGTGGGGGTCAACAGCCCCAGCCCCGGTGTGTGGGATTCGGGGCTGCCCCAAGGCAAGGCTGGTGGCGCTGCAGTGCCTGAGGACGCTCCAGGCGTCCCCAGCTCGGGGGTGGGGACACAACCAGTGCCACCAGACACCCCAGCCCACCCTGGCAGGCAGCTGGGCCTGTCCCATGGGACAGGGCACAGGTGAGGGACGCAGAGCTGCCAGGACCTGCTGGCTGGGCACCACATGGGCACTCCCAGCGTGCCCAAAAAGCAGCCAAGCACCCAGGGATGGAGATGTGCCCTGTGCCCACCAGGGGTGGGATCTGATCTCTGCCCACCAGGGCTGGGCTCTGGCCTCCCTCTCCCCTCTGCCCACTAGGGATGGGGTCTGATCTCTCCCTGTGCCCACCAGGGCTGGGCTCTGATCTCTCTCTGTGCCCACCAGGGATGGGGTCTGATCTCTGCCCACCAGGGCTGGGCTCTGGCCCCCCTCTCTCCTCTGCCCACCAGAGATGGGGTCCGATCTCTGCCCACCCAGGGCTGGGCTCTGGCCCCCCTCCCCTGCCCACCGCGGGCGCTGTTCTGGCGCTGGCACTCAGGAATGCCAGCGATGCTTTCCTGGGCACGGAGCTGATGCGGCAGCGCGGCCGCGCCCGGGGCTCGCCGGGTTCCGGCGCCGGGCGGATCCGCCGGCTGGGACACGCCCGGCCGGGCCCGGGACCCGCGGCACCGCGCGGGGGACACCTGGCCTGGGGACACCTGCGTGGGGACACCCGCCCTGGGGACACCTGCCCGGGGACACCCACCCTGGGGACTCCTGCGTGGGGACACCCGCTCTGGGGACACCCACCCTGGGGACACCCGCTCTGGGGACACCTGCCCTGGGGACACCCGCCCTGGGGACACCCACCCTGGGGACACCCGCCCCGGGGACACCTGCCCTGGGGACCCCCACCCTGGGGACACCCGCCCTGGGACGGGACAGCCCCGGAGATGGCGGCACAGCGAGGGCACGGGCAGAGCGACGGACTGACAGACTGACGGACTGAAGGACTGACGGACTGACAGACTGACCGACTGATGGACTGACAGACTGACCGATGGACCCCCGCTTCGGCTGACGGGCAGGATGGATCGAGCCCCTCGCTGGGCAGACAGACGGACGGACAGACAGACCGAATGCTCGTAGGAAAAGGAACCTCACTACAGTTTATTGTGGCGGCTGAGCCCGGCCGGGGTTACATTCAGCTCTACTGCTTCCGGTTAGCGGGGCGGGCGGTGACACGGTGACACGGTGACACGGTGACATGGTCACACGGTCACACGGCACGGTGACACGGTGACACGGTGACACAGGACACGGTGACACGGTACGGTGACACTGTGACACTGTGACACTGTGACATGGTGACACTGTGACACGGTCACACGGTGACACTGTGACACTGTGACATGGCACGGTGACACTGTGACACTGTGACACAGTGACACTGTGACACGGTGACACTGTGACACGGTGACACGGTAACATGGTCACACGGTGACACGGTGACACTGTGACACGGTGACACTGTGACACGGTGACATGGTCACACGGTGACACGGTGACACAGTGACATGGTGACACGGTGACATGTCATGGTGACACAGTCACCCTGGCACAGTGGCACAGTGACACGGCACGGTGGCACGGTGACATGGTCACACAGCCACACAGTCACCCCGGCACGGTCACATGGTGGGTGACACGGTGACATGGTCACACGGTCACACGGTGACACTGTGGCACAGTGACACTGTGGCATGGTGACACAGTCACACAGTGACACGGTGACACGGTGACACGAGCCGTGTGCCAGCAGGGCGGGGGTCCCGCTGCCCACGGTGCCACCATCAGGGAAGGGGGTGCAGCCCCAGGGACCCCCGCCCCTTTTGGGGGGCAGCCCCCGGGACCCCCGCCCCTTTTTGGGGAGCAGCCCCCGGGACCCCCGCCCCTTTTTGGGGAGCAGCCCCAGGGACCCCCGCCCCTTTTGGGGGGCAGCCAGAGCCGGGGGGCCGTGTGCACACACCGAAGGCCGAGGGGGGAGGGTTAGCACCAGAAACGGGGGTCCCGGGGGTCCCGAGCCCCGCCAGGAACGCCGGGGGCACCGAGACCACCCGAGCTGAGGGCAGGGGACAGGGCCAGGGCCCGGCGGGGGTCCCACAGCCCGGGGCACCCGGAGAGGGGCACGGGGGGCTCGGAGCGCCCCGCTGGAGCCGCGGGGAGGGGGAGCAGAGCCCGGGGGGCTCGGCGAGGGTCGGGAGACGTTTGCATATCCTCTGGAACGGGCGCCGGGGTCCGACGGACACACGGCCCCGCCCGGGGGGCGCAGCGCCGGCCCGAGACCCGCGGGGGGCGCGGCCGCCCCCTCCAGCCTCGAGGGGAGGGTCCTGAGGGCGGTGGGCGCAGGGTGGGCCGGGGGCTCAGCGGCAGGGGCTGCAGCGCTCCGGGGGGGACTCCTCGGGCGGCTCTGCGGGGGGATTCGGGTGAGTTCGGGGATTTTGGGGGGCACGGAGGGGCTGCGGCGGGGCTCCCCCCGGGCCGGGGGCGCAGCCCACCCGAGCCCCGCTCCCCTGTGCCCCCCGGCCCCCCGCGCGGGACTCACCTGGCGGAGCCGGTGCCGGTGCCGGTGCCGGTGCCGGTGCCGGTGCCGGGATCTCCTCCGCCGGCCCGAAGTGCAGCTCGGCCCCGTCCGGCGGCCCCGAGCCGCGGGAGCGCGGGCAGCGATCGCCGGAGCGCGTCCGCCGCAGCACCGACTGGGGCACGGGGAGCGCGGGGGAGAGCGGGGGAGAGCGGGGGAGCACAGGTGAGCACAGGTGAGCCCAGATGCTCACACACATTCCCTGTGCAAGCAGCTCCACACTCACACAGGTGAGCTCAGGTGAGCCCAGGTGTTCACACACATTCCCCATACAAACAGCTCCACACTCACACACAGGTGAGCTCAGGTGTTCACACACAGGTGAGCTCACATTCCCTGTGCAAACAGCTCCACACTCACACAGGTGAGCTCAGGTGAGCTCAGGTGTTCCCGTGCCCGGTGAGTTTTGGGGGGTCAGTAATTCAGGTGGGGGGTCAGTAACTCAGGTGGGGGGTCAGTAACTCAGGTGGGGTCAGTAATTCAGGTGGGGTCAGTAACTCAGGTGGGGGGTCAGTAACTCAGGTGGGGGGTCAGTAACTCAGGTGGGGGTCAGTAACTCAGGTGGGGTCAGTAACTCAGGTGGGGGGGGGGGGGTCAGTAACTCAGGGGGGGTCAGTAATTCAGGTGGGGGTCAGTAACTCAGGTGAGGGGTCAGTAACTCAGGTGGGGTCAGTAACTCAGGTGGGGTCAGTAATTCAGGTGGGGGGTGAGTAACTCAGGTGGGGTCAGTAATTCAGGTGGGGGGGTCAGTAACTCAGGTGGGGGGTAACTCGCGCAGGTGGGGTCAGTAACTCAGGTGGGGTCAGTAACTCGGTGGGGGGTCAGTAACTCAGGTGGGGTCAGTAATTCAGGTGGGGTCAGTAATTCAGGTGGGGGGTCAGTAACTCAGGTGGGGTCAGTAACTCAGGTGGGGTCAGTAACTCAGGTGGGGTCAGTAACTCAGGTGGGGTCAGTAATTCAGGTGGGGTCAGTAATTCAGGTGGGGTCAGTAACTCAGGTGGGGGGTCAGTAACTCAGGTGGGGTCAGTAACTCAGGTGGGGGGTCAGTAATTCAGGTGGGGTCAGTAACTCAGGTGGGGGGTCAGTAACTCAGGTGGGGTCAGTAACTCAGGTGGGGTGAGTAACAGGTGGGGTCAGTAACTCAGGTGGGGTGAGTAACAGGTGGGGTCAGTAACTCAGGTGGGGTCAGTAACTCAGGTGGGGGGTCAGTAACTCAGGTGGGGGTCAGTAATTCAGGTGGGGGGTCAGTAACTCAGGTGGGGTCAGTAACTCAGGTGGGGTCAGTAACTCAGGTGGGGTCAGTAACTCAGGTGGGAGGTCAGTAACTCAGGTGAGGTCAGTAATTCAGGTGGGGTCAGTAACTCAGGTGGGGGTCAGTAACTCAGGTGGGGTCAGTAACTCAGGTGGGATCAGTAACTCAGGTGAGGTCAGTAACTCAGGTGGGGTCAGTAACTCAGGTGGGGGGTCAGTAACTCAGGTGGGGTCAGTAACTCAGGTGGGGGTCAGTAATTCAGGTGGGGTCAGTAACTCAGGTGGGATCAGTAACTCAGGTGGGGGGTCAGTAACTCAGGTGGGGGGTCAGTAACTCAGGTGGGGTCAGTAACTCAGGTGGGGTCAGTAACTCAGGTGGGGTCAGTAACTCAGGTGGGAGGTCAGTAACTCAGGTGGGGTCAGTAACTCAGGTGGGGGGTCAGTAACTCAGGTGGGGTCAGTAATTCAGGTGGGGTCAGTAACTCAGGTGGGGTCAGTAACTCAGGTGGGGGGTCAGTAACTCAGGTGGGGGGTCAGTAACTCAGGTGGGGTCAGTAACTCAGGTGGGGGGTCAGTAATTCAGGTGGGGTCAGTAACTCAGGTGGGGTCAGTAACTCAGGTGGGGTCAGTAATTCAGGTGGGGTCAGTAACTCAGGTGGGGGGTCAGTAATTCAGGTGGGGTCAGTAACTCAGGTGGGGTCAGTAACTCAGGTGGGGGGTCAGTAACTCAGGTGGGGTCGCACCTTCCTGGCCAGGGGGCTGCTGGGCGCCGAGGCGCTGCTGTAGAGGCTGAGGCTGGAGCTGGAGCGGCTCGGGGACTGCCCCTTGGAGGACGCGCCCGACGGGCTCCCGGCGCACCTGGCGGCGGCTCCCAGCCCGTCCGACGACAGGTACTTCTCGTTGATCTTCAGGTTGGTCCTGCCCTTCACTGGGGGCGAGCGACGGGGTCCCGTGGCTCCCACTGACCCCCCCAGGCACCGGGACCCCCCCGGGACCCCAGACCCACCTCGGCAGGGGTCGTTCTTCACCAGGAACTCGTCCAGGGCGATCCAGCCGCCGCCCACCCGCACCATGAGCGTGCTGCGCAGGATCCGCACCATGCGCAGCTGCTGCGACTCCCCGAACTGCAGGGAGCGGGTTTTGGGGTGGGCGGGGGGCTCTGGGGCGAGCTGGGGGCTTTGGGGACATTGGGAAGGGCTGAGGGCTTTGGGGACATTGGGGAGGGCTGGGGGCTTTGGGGACATTGTGGCGAGAGGGGACATTGAGGCAAGCTGGGGGCTTTGGGGACATTGGGGCTTTGGGGACATTGGGGCGGGCTGGGGGCTCTGGGGCGAGCTGGGGGCTCTGGGGACATTGGGGAGGGCTGGGGGCTTTGAGGACATTGGGACGGGCTGGGGGCTTTGGGGACATTGGAGCTTTGGGGACATTGGGGTGAGAGGGGACATTGGGGCTTTGGGGACCTTGGGGCTAGAGGGGACATTGGGGCGAGCCGGGGGCTTTGGGGACATTGGGGCGGGTTGGGGGCTTTGGGGTGGGCTGGGGGCTTTGGGGACTTTGGGGCAAGAGGGGATATTGGGGTGGGCTGGGGGCTCTGGGGCGAGCTGGAGGCTTTGGGGACATTGGGGCTTTGGGGACATCGGGGTCAGCTGGGGGCTTTGGGGAGGGCGGGGGGCTTTGGCAGGGATGGGCACAGCCGGGTTTGGGGTCCTCAGGGACTTAGGGGTTTGGGGTCCTCAGGCACAGCTGGGTTTGGGGTCCTCAGAGACTGAAGGGTTTGGGGTCCCCAGGGATTGAGGGATTTGGGGTCCCCAGGCTCAGCCGGGTTTGGGGTCCCAGGCTCAACTGGTTTTGGGGTCCCCAGGCACAGCTGGATTTGGGGTCCCCAGGCTCAGCCGGGTTTGTGTCCCCATACACAGCCAGGTTTGGGGTCCCCAGTGACTGAAGGGTTTGGGGTCCCCATGCACACCCCTCAGGGAATGGGGCTGCGCCCCCTCCCCACCCCGGGACCCCGCCCAGGTGTCAGAGCCCGGCACTTACCCGGTACCTGTTGGCGCTGATCTGCTCCACCTGGAAGCGCTTGGCACAGTTGCACTGCGCCACTTGCCTGTTCACCTGCGGGGGGTTGGAGTCAGTGGGTCAGGGCATTCTCTGAATCCCTCAAGGAAGAATCGAGGTGCAGAGATTGAATTTAAGCCTTTGGATGGCCTGAAGTACATTAAGCCATTTACACATAACGTAGAAGTCAGTCAGTAAGTTTTAGGAGATGCTCTAGTGTTTTTAGTGAGTGAAAGGTTTCAAATGCCAGAGCAGCAGAGCCAGTTCTAGTGAAGGGTGAAACACACTGATATCTGCAGTGGAGGCTCCAGGCCCACAGCTGTAGGCAGGACTGAGACATAACAGAGCTCTAGTAAGAATATTGCTGACATTTCTTAGACAGGTCGTGTGCATAGTTTGTACGTAACCTAGCACGCTAAGAAATTAGGATTCTAACAGGTTAAGGAGTGGTGGTCCGAGCTTGCATCTTAGCTCGCTGGGAAAATCCTGTAAAAGAGTTTGTACTGGGGAGAATTGGTGCTATTTGCCTTTTGCCCCTCTGCTCTGCCGTTGCTTTTCTAGTGTCAACATCTGAGAAGAAGACAGGAGCTGCTGCACCAACACTGGCCCCGCTGGGACCTTCGGGAACAGGCTCAGCTTTAACCTGGGACTCTAAACTAAACTTAGTAAGGACTCTGATGTCTGTGACGGTGCCTTGGAGACTGATGCGCGCCTGCAATAAATAACCTTTTTAGCAGCTATTAGCTGCTGGCTTTTTAGAAGATTACCCGACAATAGTGCCTAGGGCACCGCAGGCAATAACCTCACACGGGGGCACGCTCGGCCCAGCCCCAGGCGGGACCCCCGCCCTGCCAGCCGCCCCCTCCCCGCGCCCCGGCCCCGCACCTCGTCCTGGATGCGCTCGGCGTCGGCGGAGCGGCGCAGCGGGTCGCGGTTGGGGTGCAGCGCGCTGACGAACTCGTAGTAGTCGATGAAGCCGTCGCCGTTCATGTCGAAGATCGTGGCCACGGCGTTCATCTCCAGCACGTTGGTGGGGAACTCTGCGGGGGCACGGCGGCCCTCAGCCCCCCTCCCCTCGTTTCCAGCCCCCCCCCCAGCCCCTCCCGGCACCCACTGGAGGCCAGGACGCTCTCGATGAACTCGCGCTGGGTGATGCGCCCGTCCTGGTCGCGGTCGATGCCGCGGAAAACGTCGAGGACGCGCGATTTCATCTGGCTGATCCACTGCATGTAGCGCTTCCTCCAGACCCCGAAGTCAAAGTGCGCGAACTCCTCCAGCTGCGAGGGGAGGGGGGTCCAGGGGGCTCAGCCCCACAGCGGGACCCCCCCGAGCCCCCCACACTGTGCCCAGGCTCAGCCCCAGCCCCACAGCGGGACCCCCCCGAGCCCCCCACAGCTCAGCCCCACAGCGAGACCCCCTCGAGCTCCCCACAGCAGGACCCCCTCACGCCCCCCATGCAGTGCCCAGGCTCAGCCCCAGCCCCACATCAGGACCCCCTCGAGCCCCCCACGCTGTGCCCAGGTTCAGCCCCACAGCAGGACCCCCCACTCACGCCCCCCACACTGTGCCCAGGTTTAGGCTCAGCCCCACAGCAGGACCCCCTCGAGCCCCCCACGCTGTGCCCAGGTTCAGCCCCACAGCGGGACCCCCTCACACCCCCAACACTGTGCCCAGGCTCAGGCTCAGCCCCACAGCAGGACCCCCTCGAGCCCCCCATGCTGTGCCCAGGTTCAGCCCCACAGCAGGACCCCCCCTCACGCCCCCCACACTGTGCCCAGGTTTAGGCTCAGCCCCACAGCGGGACTCCCCACGCCCCCCACACTGTGCCCAGGTTTAGGCTCAGCCTGGCCGCTCCCAGCCCTGCCAGAAGCGGGGGGTCTCTGCCCAGGACCCCCGAATTTGAGGTGCACGGGGCCCCTGGGCTCCAGCAGCCACTGGGGGATGTCAAGGGGAGCCCATGGGGGGTGGGCTGGGACCCCCAGGTGCTGGGAGAGGGTCTGGGATTGCTGCTGAGCCCTCCTGCATCTCCCTGGGTGGGTGGGGGGGGGGTCGCTGGGCAGAGGGTGAGACGAGCAGCTCAGGACCCCCGGGGTTGGGGGGTCCCTGGGAAGGGGATCAGAGGAGCTCCCCCAGGGCAGTGGGAGGGACCCTGGGGATGAGAGGAGCAGCTCAGGACCCCCAAAGCAGTGGTGGGGGGTCCCTAGGAAGGGGACGAGAGGCGTCCCCCAGTGCAAGGGGGTCCCTGGGCAGCTCAGGACCCCCAGGGCTGAGGGCTGATGAGGGGAGTTTGCCAGGACATTGTTGGGGTCCCTGTGAGGGGATCAGAGCCGCCCCCAGGGCAGTGTTGGGGTCCCTGGGCAGGGGATGAGGGGAGTTTGCTAGGACAGTGTTGGGGTCCCTGTGAGGGGATCACAGCCGCCCCCAGGACATTGTGGGGTCCCTGTGAGGGGATCAGAGCCCCCCAGGCCAGCCGGGGGTCCCTGTGAGGGGATCAGAGCCGCCCCCAGGACATTGCTGGGGTCCCTGTGAGGGGATCAGAGCCGCCCCCCGGTCAGTGTTGGGGTCCCTGTGAGGGGATCAGCGCCCCCCAGGTCAGTGTTCGGGTCCCTGTGAGGGGATCAGCGCCCCCCAGGCCAGCCGGGTCCCGGTGCCCGCACCTCCCGCAGCCGCTGCAGCGCCGTCTCCAGCCGGTACTGCCGCTGCAGGGCGAGCAGCCAGAGCTGCTGCCAGCGCTGCTGCAGCTGCGCCACCAGCGGCGTCTGCGGCTCCAGCGCCGCGCCCGCCGCCCTCCCCGCGCTGCGCCGGCCTGCGGGAGCCAAGCCGGGGGCGTCAGGGGCTGCCGGGGGTCCCGGGCGCGGGGCTGAGGGTGGGGGTCCCTCACGGGTGGCCAGCCGGCGAGTGGCCGGGGGTCCCAGCTCCGCGGGCAGCTTCCTCTTGCAGCTCTTGGTGACCTTCTCCACGTCGGGCTGCTTGCGGTTCAGCTCCTCCATGAACACCTGGGGGGAGCCGTGGGGCTGAGCCCCCTGGGTGCCCCACAGCCCGCAGTGGACCCCACAGAGCCCTCACTGTGCCCCACAGAGCCCTCACTGTGCCCCAGAGCCCACCTGTGCCCTATAGCGCCCTGTGTGTGCCCCACAGTCCCCTGTGTGCCCCATAGTCCCCTATGTATGCCACATAGCCCAGTGTGTGCCCCACAGACATCCCCATGCACCCCTTAGCCCCCCTGCGCCCCATAACCCCCTCTGTGTGCCCCAGAGCCCCCTCTGTGCCCCATAGACCCCGTGGGCCCATAGTCTCTTACGTGTGCCCCACAGCTCCCGGTGTGTGCCCCACAGAGCCCCCCGTGTCGGGTTTGGGGTCCCCAGGTACAGCCGAATTTGGGGTCCCCATGCACAGCCGAATTTGGGGTCCCCAGGTACAGCCGAATTTGGGGTTCCCATGCACAGCCGGTTTGGGGTCCCCATGCTCAGCCGGGTTTGGGATCCCCATACACAGCCAAATTTGGGGTCCTCATACACAGCCGGTTTTGGGGTCCCCATGCTCAGCCGGGTTTGGGGTTCCCGTGCACAGCCGAATTTGGGGTCCCATGCACAGCCGGTTTTAGGGTCCCCAGGCACAGACAGGTTTAGGGTCCCCATGCACAGCCGGGTTTGGGGTTCCCATGCACAGCCAAATTTGGGGTTCCCATACACAGCCAAATTTGGGGTTCCCATACACAGCCAGGTTTAGGGTTCCCATGCACAGCCAGTTTTAGGGTCCCCATGCACACCCATTTTGGGGTCCCCATGCACACCCATTTTGGGGTTCTCCAGCACACCCATTTTGGGGTCCCCAGCACACCCATTTTGGGGTCCCCATGCACACCCCTTTGGGTCCCCATGCACAGCCGGTTTTGTGTCCCCAGCACACCCATTTTGGGCTCCCCAGCACACCCATTTTGGGGTCCCCAGCACACCCCTTTGGGTTCCCCAGCACACCCCTTTCGGGTCCCTCACCCCGTGCTGCGCGCTCAGCTCCTCCAGCCGCTCGGGCTCCTCGGGCAGCGGCTCCTGCTCGCGCAGCCCCAGCGCCTCCTCGGCCGCCGCGATCCACTCGAGCAGCCGCGCCGCCTCCTCCCGCTCGGCCGCCAGCGCGGCCGCCTGGGCGCGGAGCCGCTCGCGCTGCTGCTGGGCCCAGCTCAGCACCTGGGGGTACAGGGACAGCACCCCAATGTGAGCCCCAAACCCTCCAAACACCCAGCTCAGCACCTGGGGGGTTAATGGGGTATGGGGGGATCAGCCCAATGTGAACCCCAAACCCTCCAAACACCCAGCTCAGCACCTGGGGGGATCAGGGACACACCCCAAATGTGCGCCCCAAATCCTCCAAACACCCAGCTCAGCACCTGGGGGTTAATGGGGATCAGGGACAGCACCCCAATGTGCGCCCCAAATCCTCCAAACACCCAGCTCAGCACCTGGGGGGTTAAAGGGGTACGGGGGGATCAGCCAAATGTGAGCCCCATACCCTGCTGCTGGGCCCAGCTCAGCACCTGGGGGGTCAATGGGGTATGGGGGGATCAGGGATAGCACCCCACTCTGCACCCCAAACCCTGCTGCTGGGCCCAGCTTGGCACCTGGGGGGTTAATGGGGTACGGGGGGATCAGGGATAGCACCCCACTCTGCACCCCAAACCCTGCTGCTGGGCCCAGCTCAGCACCTGGGGGTACAGGGGGATCAGGGACAGCACCCCACTCTGCACCCCAAATCCTCCCAGTGCCCAGCTTGGCACCTGTAGGACAGGTGTGGGGCTGTGCTTTCCCCAGGTACAGGGTTGTAGGACAGATATGAGGTTGTAGGACAGGTGTGGGGTTGTGGGACAGGTGTGGTGCTGTACTTTCCCCAGCTGTGGGTCCCTGCTTTCCCCAGGTGTGGGGCAGTGGGACAGGTGAGGGGTTTTAGGACAGGTATAGGGTTTTAGGACAGGTGTGGGGTTTTAGGACAGGTATATGGTTACAGCACAGGTGTGGTCCTTCACTCCCCCAGGTGTGGGGTTGCAGGACAGGTGTGGGGTTTTAGGACAGGTATAGGTTACAGCACAGGTGTGGTGCTTCACTCCCCCAGGTGCCCCCCTGCCCCTCTGTCACCTCCTGGAAGCGGCTCCTGGCCACGGTGACCCAGGACTTGACGGTGATGACGGAGTCGGGGTGGCAGCTGCTCAGGATCTCCTCCCCCAGCGAGGTGATGCACTCCAGCTCCAGCTGCTGGCACTGCAGCGACTGCAGCAGCTCCTGGGGACAGGGGACACGGACATGGGACATGGGGGGGCAGGGGGACATGGGGACACGGGGGGGCACAGGGGACACGGGGGCACAGGGGGGACAGGGGGGCACAGGGGACATGAGGACATGAGGGGACACGGGGGCACAGGGGACACGGGTGGGCACAGGGGGGACAGGGGGCACAGGGGACATGGGGGACACGGGGACCATCAGGGCAAGGACAAGGCTGGAGCCAGCCTGAGGCCACTGGGGGCTACTGGGTGTTACTGGGGGACACTGGGGGTTACTGGGGGTTACTGGTGTGTTACTGGTGGCCGCTGGCGGCCGCACCTGCAGCTGGGCCTGGCCCTCGAGCACGGCCGCCTCCTCCTCGGGGAACGCGCCCCCGAACCGCAGCGTCTTCTCCGAGTCGCTGAGGCGGCCCAGGAAGGAGTGAACGAGCGTGTGGAACTCCTCGGCCTGTCGCGACAGGGAGGGGTCAGCGACAGCACCCGGGTCCTGAGACCCCAAACACGGAGAAACCCCCCAGATACTGAGAGACCCCCCAAAATCCCGAGAGCCCCAGACCCTGAGAGCCCCAGACCCTGAGAGCCCCAGACCCTGAGACCCCCCCCAGACTCCTCGGCCTGTCGCGACAGGGGAGGGGTCAGCGACAGGACCTGGGTCCTGAGACCCCCTGATCCTGAGAGCCCCAGACACTGAGAGACCCCCCAGATACTGAGAGACCCCCCAGATACTGAGAGAGCCCCCCCGGTCCTGAGAGACCCCCAGACTCCTTGGCCTGTCGCAACAGGGAGGGGTCAGCGACAGGACCCGGGTCCTGAGACCCCCAGACACTGAGAGACCCAGACCCTGAGAGACCCCAGACCCTGAGCCGCCCCAGACACTGAGACCCGGGAATGTGAGAGACCCCCAGATCCTGAGAGACCCCCCAGATTCCTCTGCCTGTCGCGACAGGAGGAGCCCCAAACCCTAGGTCCTGAGAGCCCCCCAGACACTGAGAGCCCCCAGCACCCCACAGAGCACCCCAAATCACCGCCATGGGAACCTCACAGAGCACCCCCAATCACCATCCCAGCACCCCAAATCACCCCAAATCACTGCCATGGGCACCCCACAGAGCGCCCCCCAATCCCCACACCCCCATCCCAGCCTTCCCAGGCGGGTGCAGCAGCTGCAGACCCCAACCCTGGAGGGTTCCCCTGTGCCCCCCACCCCAGGTGTGTTCCCCCTGCTCCCCTCCCCAGGTGTGCCCCCCGCCCCCCTCACCTGGGGGTTCCCCTGTGCCCCCCACCCCAGGGGGGTTCTGCAGACCCCACCCCAGGGGTGTTCCCTCTGCCCCCCCTCACCTGGGGGTTCCCCTTTGCCCCCCCCCCCAGGTGTCCCCCCCCCACCCAGGTGTGTTCCCCGTGCTCCAGCCCACCTCATGTGCCCCTCCAGCTGTGCCTCCCTATCCCAGGTGTTTTCCCCGCCACCCGCAGGTGTTTTCCCCGCCCTCCCCAGATGTTCCCCCCTATCCCAGGTGTTTCCCTATCCCAGGTGTTCCCCCGCCCCTATCCCAGGTGTTCCCCCCGCCAGGTGTTCCCCTATCCCAGGTATTTTCCCCGCCCCTGTCCCAGGTGTTCCCCCGCCCCTGTCCCAGGTGTTTCCCCTGCCCCAGGTATTTTCCCCGCCCCTACCCCAGGTGTTCCCCTGTCCCTATTCCAGGTGTTTTCCCCTATCCCAGGTATTTTCCCCGCCCCTATCCCAGGTGTTCCCCTGCCCCTATTCCAGGTGTTTCCCCTGCCCCAGGTATTTTCCCCGCCCCTATCCCAGGTGTTTCCCCTGCCCCAGGTATTTTCCCCGCCCCTACCCCAGGTGTGCCCCTGTCCCGGGCGCCCCTCACCTGCCGCAGCGCCGCCTCCAGCCGCGCCTGCTTGCCCAGGGACATCCTGCAGACGAGCTCCCAGCGGGCGCTCAGCTCCTCCACCTGCCCGCGCAGCCACTGCGAGTCCAGGCTGCTGCTGCCGCGGGTCAGCTCCCGCAGCGAGCGCCGCAGCGTGCGGATGCAGCTGGCGCGCTTGCCCAGCTCCTTCTGGAACGCCTGGGCAGGGAGGGAGGGGAGGGGGCTCAGCGGGACCCCAACACTCACGGCAGTGGGTACAGGGCACACCTGAACCCCCAGCACTCATAGCACCCCCCAAATCCTCATAGCAGTGAGCACAGGGCACACCTGAACCCCAAACACTCATAGCAATGGGTACAGGGCACACCTGAACCCCCAAATCCTCCTTCTGGAGCACCTGGGGGGCGGGAGGATGGGGAGGGGGCTCACGGGGGTCCCAGTGCTGCACAGGGCTCCCCTGTACCCCAAATTCTCTCTACAGAGGGTACAGGGCTCCATTGAACCCCAAATTCTCAATGAACCCCCAAATCCTCCTTCAGGAACATCTGGGGGGGGGTGTGGGAAGGTGGGGAGGGGGCTCAGCAGGACCCCAAACACTCACAGCAATGGGCACGAGGAGCCCCTAAACCCCAAATCCTCACAGCAGTGAGTACAGTGCACCCCAAATCCAGTGGCCAGTGCCCCATCCAGTGCCCAATTCCCCATTTCAGTGGCCAATGCCTTGTTCAGTGGTCAGTGCCCCATTTCAGTAGCCAATACCCCATTCAGTGGCCAATTCCCCATCCCAGTGGCCAATTCCCCATCTCAGTGGCCAATTCCCCATCCCAGTGGCCAATTCCCCATTCAGTAGCCAGTGCCCCATCCCAGTTGCCAGTGCCCCATCCCAGTGGCCAATTCCCCATTTCAGTGGCCAATGCCCCATTCAGTGGCCAATGCCCCATCCCAGTGGCTAGTTCCCCATTTCAGTAGCCAGTGCCCCATCCCAGTGGCCAATTCCCCATTCAGTGGCCAATTTCCCATTTCAGTAGCCAGTACCCCATCCCAGTTGCCAATTCCCCATCCCAGTGGCCAATTCCCCATCCCAGTGCCCCATCCCAGTGGCCAATTCCCCATCCCAATGGCCAATTCCCCATCCCAGTGGCCAATTCCCCATTTCAGTGGCCAATTCCCCATCCCAGTGCCCCATCCCAGTGGCCAATTCCCCATCCCAGTGGCCAATTCCCCATTCAGTAGCCAGTGCCCCATCCCAGTGGCCAATTCCCCATTTCAGTGGCCAATTCCCCATCCCAATGGCCAATTCCCCATTTCAGTGGCCAATTCCCCATCCCAGTGCCCCATCCCAGTGGCCAATTCCCCATTTCAGTGGCCAATTCCCCTCAGTAGCCAGTGCCCCATCCCAGTTGCCAGTGCCCCATCCAGTGGCCAATTCCCCATTTCAGTAGCCAATTCCCCATTCAGTGGCCAATTCCCCATTCAGTTGCCAGTGCCCCATCCCAGTGGCCAATTCCCCATCCCAGTGCCCCATCCCCGTTTCTGGCCCCACCCCAGATGCTCCTGGGCACACCTGGCCACCACCCCCCCCCGCTAGCCGCGGGCCACCGACCTTGTGCTTGTCCATGAGGTCGCCCACGAGGTCGCGGTCGCCGCCGACGGGCGCGTCCTCGCAGAGCTGGGGCTCGGCGCGGTACAGCCAGTCCATCAGCGCCTGCAGCGCGTCCGTGAACTTGCCCGAGAACAGCAGGCTCTCCTCCAGCCTGTGCTGCCTGCGGGCACGGGGCGCTGAGGGCGGCGCCCGTGGGGACACCGTGGGGACAATCAAAGGGGACACACCGTGGGGACACCGTGGGGACAACATGGGGACAACATGGGGACACACCGTGGGGGCACACCATGAGGGCACCCAATGGGGACACCTCATGGAGCCACCCTATGGGGACACACCATGGAGACACACCATGGGGACACCGTGGGGACAATCAAAGGGGACACACCGTGGGGGCACCATGGGGACACCGTGGGGACACCATGGGGACAACATGGGGACACCCCAGAGAGCCACCCTATGGGGACACACCATGGGGACACACCATGGGGACCGTGGGGACACACCGTGGGGACACCATGGGGACACCCCAGAGAGCCACCCTATGGGGACACCCAATGGGGACACCATGGGGACACCATGGGGACACCCAATGGGGGCACACCACGGGGACACCATGGGAACACACCGTGGGGACACACCATGGGGACACCCAATGGGGACACCCCACAGGGCTGGCGGGGCCACTGCGTGCAGGGACAGGTCCTGGCAGTGCCCTTGTGAGTAGTGACATCCCATCCCATTCCATCTGCATCCCATCCCATCCCATCCCATCCCATCCCATTTCCATCCCATCCCATCCCATCCCATCCCATTTCTATTCCATCCCATCCCATCCCATCCCATCCCATCCCATCCCATCCCATCCCATCCCATCCCATCCCATCCCATCCCATCCCATCCCATCCCATCCCATCCCATCCCATCCCATCCCATTTCTATTCCATCCCATCCCATCCCATTCCATCCCATCCCATCCCATCCCATCCCATCCCATCCCATCCCATCCCATCCCATCCGCATCCCATTGATTCCATTCATCCCATTGATCCCATCCCATTCCCATCCCCATCTCTCCACAGCCTGGCTGCACAACCCATCCTATCCCACAGACCCCATTCCCATGGATCCCATTCCCATTCCATTCCCATTCCCATTCCATTTCCCCGATCCTATTCCCACATTTCCACCTCCACAGCCCATCCCATCCCATGGATCCTGATCCCATTTCCCCATTCCCATTATCCCATTATTATCCCATTAACCTCTCAGCTGCCAGGCTGCACAGCCCGTCCCATGGATCCCATCCCATATATCCCATTCCATCCCATGGATCCCATTCCCGATCCCGTTATCCCATTAACCTCTCCGCTGCCAGGCTGCACAGCCCGTCCCAGCGCTCCTTCAGCTCCCCCAGCAGCTCCTCCAGGGGCTGCAGGTCCCGGTCCCATCCCATGGATCCCATCCCATGGATCCCATCCCATCCCGTCCCCTTCCCATGGATCCCATCCCATAGATCCCATTCCCGTTATCCCATTAACCTTTCCGCCGCCAGGCTGCACAGCCCGTCCCAGCCCATGGATCCCATTCCCAATCCCATTATCCCATTCCCGATCCCATTATCCCATTAACCTCTCCGCTGCCAGGCTGCACAGCCCGTCCCAGCGCTCCTTCAGATCCCTCAGCAGCTGCTCCAGGGGCTGCAGGTCCCGATCCCAGCCCATGGATCCCATTCCCAATCCCATTCCCGTTATCCCATTAACCTCTCAGCCGCCAGGGTGCACAGCCTGTCCCAGCCCATGGATCCCATCCCAGCCCATGGATCCCATTCCCAATCCCATTCCCATTATCCCATTAACCTCTTGGCCGCCAGGCTGCACAGCCCGTCCCAGCCCATAGATCCCACCCCATGAATCCCATTCCCGATCCTGTTATCCTGTTAACAATTCAGCTGCCAGGCTGCACAGCCCGTCCCATGGATCCCATCCCATAGATCCCAGTCCCATTCCCGATCCCATTCCCGTTATCCCATTAACCTCTCGGCCGCCAGGCTGCACAGCCCGTCCCAGCCCATATATCCCATTCTTGATCCCATTCCCAATCCCATTATCTCATTAACCTCTCTGCTGCCAGGCTGCACAGCCCGTCCCAGCCCATGGATCCCATTCCTAGTCCCATTCCCATTATCCCATTCCCGTTATCCCATTAACCTCTCGGCCGCCAGGCTGCACAGCCCATCCCAGCCCATATATCCCATTCCCGATCCCGTTATCCCATTCCCGATCCCATTATCCCATTAACCTCTCCGCTGCCAGGCTGCACAGCCCGTCCCAGCGCTCCTTCAGCTCCCCCAGCAGCTCCTCCAGGGGCTGCGGGTCCCGGTCCCAGCCCATGGATCCCATTCCCAATCCCATTCCCGTTATCCCATTAACCTCTCAGCCGCCAGGGTGCACAGCCCGTCCCAGCCCATGGATCCCATCCCATGGATCCCATCCCAGCCCATGGATCCCATTCCCATTATCCCATTAACCTCTCGGCCGCCAGGCTGCACAGCCCGTCCCAGCCCATAGATCCCACCCCATGAATCCCATTCCCGATCCCGTTATCCTGTTAACAATTCAGCTGCCAGGCTGCACAGCCCGTCCCATGGATCCCATCCCATAGATCCCAGTCCCATTCCCGATCCCATTCCCGTTATCCCATTAACCTCTCGGCCGCCAGGCTGCACAGCCCGTCCCAGCCCATGGATCCCAGTCCCATTCCCAGTCCCATTCCCAATCCCATTCCCATTTTCCCATTAACCTTTCCGCCGCCAGGCTGCACAGCCCGTCCCAGCCCATATATCCCATTCTTGATCCCATTCCCAATCCCATTATCCCATTAACCTCCCGGCTGCCAGGCTGCACAGCCCGTCCCAGCCCATAGATCCCATTCCCAATCCCATTATCCCATTCCCATTATCCCATTCCCGTTATCCCATTAACCTCCCGGCCGCCAGGCTGCACAGCCCGTCCCAGCCCATATATCCCATTCCCAATCCCATTATCCCATTCCCATTATCCCATTCCCGTTATCCCATTAACCTCCCGGCCGCCAGGCTGCACAGCCCGTCCCAGCCCATATATCCCATTCCCAATCCCATTATCCCATTCCCATTTTCCCATTAACCTCTCGGCCGCCAGGCTGCACAGCCTGTCCCAGCCCATGGATCCCATTCCCAATCCCATTATCCCATTCCCGTTATCCCATTCCCATTTTCCCATTAACCTCTCCGCCGCCAGGCTGCACAGCCCGTCCCAGCCCATGGATCCCATTCCCAATCCCATTATCCCATTCCCGTTATCCCGTTCCCATTTTCCCATTAACCTCTCGGCCGCCAGGCTGCACAGCCCGTCCCAGCCCATGGATCCCATTCCCAATCCCATTATCCCATTCCCGTTATCCCATTCCCATTATCCCATTAACCTCTCCGCCGCCAGGCTGCACAGCCCATCCCAGCCCATATATCCCATTCCCGATCCCGTTATCCCATTCCCATTTTCCCATTAACCTCTCGGCCGCCAGGCTGCACAGCCCGTCCCAGCGCTCCTTCAGCTCCCCCAGCAGCTGCTCCAGGGGCTGCAGGTCCCGATCCCATCCCATGGATCCCATGCTATGGATCCTATCCCATATATCCCGATCCCATCCCATGGATCCCATTCCCGATCCCGTTATCCCATTCCCGATCCCATTTTCCCATTAACCTCTCCGCCGCCAGGCTGCACAGCCCGTCCCAGCGCTCCTTCAGCTCCCCCAGCAGCTGCTCCAGGGGCTGCAGGTCCCGGGGCAGCCGCGCCCCCTCCCGCAGCGCCCGCCCGCTGCGCAGCGTGGCCTCGTACACCGGCCGCTTCCCCCGCAGAACCTTCTGGAACGCCTGCGGGGGCCCCCCCGAACCCCGCGGGTGGGTGCGGGGTCCCCAAAACGGGGTGGGGGGAGAGGAGACTCCGACAGGAGATGTCCACACCCCAGACCCCCCAAATCTGCGGGGTGGCTCTGGGGAGCTGCCGAGCCCCCCCCGGAGATGGGGATCCCCCCTGAACCCCAGTTCTGCCCCCGGGGCCCCCCGAGGCGATCCCCCCTGAACCCCAGTTCTGCCCCCCCGGCCAGGGCCGCGCCCCACCTTGTGCTCAGCCAGCTGGCACTTGATGGCCTCCTGGCTGGTGGCCGCGTCCTGCGGCACCTCCAGGCTCTGCTCCACCTCGTCCATCCAGTCCAGGAGGAGCCGCCGGGACTCGCTGAACTGCGGGAGGGACAGCGGGGTGAGGGGTGAGGGGGATGTGGGGGGCGTGGGGGGTGTGGGGAGTGAGAGGTGAGGGGGATGTGGGGGGATGTGGAGGATATGGGGGTGTGGGGGGTGAGGGGCACAGCCCCCTCCCCAGCCCAGGGCACAGCCCCTAGCCCTGTGCCCAGGGCAGAGCCCCCTCCCCGTCCCTGCGCCCAGCCCCCTCCCCACCTCAAGGCACAGCCCCCTTCCCACTTTAGGAGCAGAGCCCCCTTCCCAGCCCAGGGCAGAGCCCCCTCCCCAGTTTAGGGGCAGAGCTCCCTCCCCAGCCCTGGAGCACAGCCCCTACCCCAGGGCAGAGACCCCTCCCCACCCCAGGGCAGAGCCCCCTCCCCATCCCTATGCACAGCCCCCTCCCCAGTTTTGGGGCACAGCCCCCTCCCCTCCCCAAGGCACAGCCCCCAGCCCAGTTTAAGGGCACAGCCCCCTCCCCATCCCAGTGCCCAGCCCCTTCCCCATCCCTGTGCACAGCCCCCAGCCCAGTCTTTAGGGGCACAGCCCCCTCCCCAGCCCAGTGCCCAGCCCCTTCCCCATCCCTGTGCACAGCCCCCAGCCCTGTCTTTAGGGGCACAGCCCCCTCCCCAGCCCAGTGCCCAGCCCCCTCCCCATCCCAGGCCCCCTCCCCATCCCTGGCCCCGTCCCCTCCCCAACCCAGGGCAGAGCCCCCTCCCCAGTTTAGGGGCAGAGCCCCCTCACCATCCCTGTGCCAAGCCCTCAGCCCAGTTTTTAGGGGCACAGCCCCCTCCCCTATCCAGGGCAGAGCCCCCTCCCCAGCCCAGGGCAGAGCCCCCTCCCCAGTTTAGGGGCACAGCCCCCTCCCCATCCCTATGCACTGCCCCCTCCCCTCTCCAGGGCAGAGCCCCCTCCCCAGTTTAGGGGCACAGCCCCCACCCCAGGGCAGAGCCCCCTCCCCAGTTTAGGGGCACAGCCCCCACCCCAGGGCAGAGCCCCCTCCCCAGCCCCTCCCGTGCCTGTTTGCTCCGCTTCCGCGCCTCCTCCAGCGCCGCCCCCCGCTCGCCCGCCCGCTGCAGCAGCTTGCCCAGGCGCTCCCGGGCCGCCAGCACCAGGTTCTGGATCGCCGCCCCGTCCTGCTTGCGGCTGAAATCCTTGAGGCGAGCGGCCACCGCCTCCAGGCTGGCCAGCTGCTCGCCCTGCGCGTGGGCCTCCTTCAGCAGGGCCTGCGGGAGAGCGGGGTCAGGGAGCGGGGAGCCCGAGGGAACAGCCCGGGACAGGAACGGGACAGGGAGCAGCAGGAACCCGTGCCAGGACAGGGAGCAGCAGGAACGGGACAGGAACGGTACAGGGAGCACCGGGAACGGGACAGGGACGGGACAGGAACGGGACAGCCCGGGACAGGAACGGGACAGGGACGGGACAGGAACGGGACAGGGAGTGCCAGGAACGGGACAGGGAGCGCCGGGAATGGGACAGGAACGGGACAGGAACGGGACAGGAACGGGACAGGGACGGGACAGGGACGGGACACAGGGAGCGCCGGGAATGGGACAGGAACGGGACAGGGACGGGACAGGGACGGGACAGGGACGGGACAGGACCGGGAATGGGACAGGAACGGGACAGGGAGCAGCAGGAACGGGACAGGAACGGGACAGGGACGGGACAGGGACGGGACAGGGACGGGACAGGGAGCACCGGGAATGGGACAGGAACGGGACAGGGACGGGACAGGAACGGGACAGGGACGGGACAGGGAGGGACAGGAACGGGACAGGGACGGGACAGGAACGGGACAGGGACGGGACAGGGACGGGACAGGGACGACCGGGAATGGGACAGGAACGGGACAGGGAGCAGCAGGAACGGGACAGGAACGGGACAGGGACGGGACAGGGACGGGAGCACCGGGAATGGGACAGGAACGGGACAGGGAGCAGCAGGAACGGGACAGGAACGGGACAGGGACGGGACAGGGACGGGACAGGGAGCAGCAGGAACGGGACAGGAACGGGACAGGAACGGGACAGGGAGCACCAAAAATGGGACAGGGAGCACCGGGAATGGGACGGGGAGTGCCAGGATGGGACAGGGAGCAGCAGGAACCCGTGCCAGGACAGGGAGCAGCAGGAACGGGACAGGAACGGGACAGGGAGCAGCAGGAACCCGTGCCAGGACAGGGAGCAGCAGGAACGGGACAGGAACGGGACAGGGAGCAGCAGGAACCCGTGCCAGGACAGGGGCACTGGGCACACTCACCCCACTGCTGTGGGGACACAAATCCCATTTTCAGCAATCCCGGGGGGGATCCCTGCGGGTGCCACCCGCTCGGGCAGACCCCAGCCCCACGAATTGATCCTGAGGGGACCCTCGGGCAGACCCCAGCCCCAAAACCGTGAGGGCACTGTGCCCATGCAGACCCCAGCCCCACGAACAGAACCTGAGGGGACCCTCATGCAGACCCCAGCCCCACAAACCGATCCTGGGGGGACCCTCGGGCAGACCCCAGCCCCAAAACCGTGAGGGCACTGTGCCCATGCAGACCCCAGCCCCAAAAAACCGATCCTGGGGGGACCCTTGGGCAGACCCCAGCCCCACAAACCCTGAGGACACTCCTCGTGCAGACCCCAGCCCCACGAACAGAACCTGAGGGGACCCTCAGGCAGACCCCAGCCCCACAAACCGATCCTGGGGGGACCCTCATGCAGACCCCAGCCCCACAAACCGATCCTGGGGGGGACCCTCGTGCAGACCCCAGCCCCAAAACCCACCCCGTGTCCCCCCACGCCCACGCAGACCCCAGCCCCACGGCCCCGCCCCGTGCCCCCCTTGCCTTGTGCTGCTGGATCTGCTCCGTGACGGTGTCCAGCACGAAGCTGGGGGGCTCGGGGGACCCCAGCAGCTCCTCGGCGTGGCCGAGCCAGCGCAGCAGCTCCTGCGCCGAGCCGTGGAACTCGGTGCTGACCGCCAGCCCCTCGGCCAGGCGCTCCTGCGGGCGGGGCGGCGCTGCTGACCCGGGCGGGCCGGAGAGCCCGGGGGTGTCCCAGCCCCCCGCAGCCCCCCGCAGCCCCCTCACCTTCCTCTCCTGCGCCTCGGCCTGCACGCTGTCCCATTTCTGCTGCAGCAGGCGCAGGCTGTGCTCGGTGCTGCACGGTCGGGTCGTGGGGCTCGAGTCCAGCAGGAGCCGCAGCCGCTCCCGCAGCGCCCGGTACGGCCCGGCCCGCGCCTCCAGCTCCCGGCACAGCTCCTGGACAGACAGACAGACAGAGGGATGGACAGAGGGACCGGCCCGGCCCGCGCCTCCAGCTCCCGGCACAGCTCCTGGACAGACAGACAGACAGAGGGATGGACACGGGGACCGGCCCGGCCCGCGCCTCCAGCTCCCGGCACAGCTCCTGGACAGACAGACAGACAGAGGGATGGACACGGGGACCGGCCCGCGCCTCCAGCTCCCGGCACAGCTCCTGGACAGACAGACAGACAGAGGGATGGACAGAGGGACCGGCCCGGCCCGCGCCTCCAGCTCCCGGCACAGCTCCTGGACAGACAGACAGACAGAGGGATGGACAGAGGGACCGGCCCGGCCCGCGCCTCCAGCTCCTGGCACAGCTCCTGGACAGACAGACAGACAGAGGGATGGACACGGGGATCGGCCCGGCCCGCGCCTCCAGCTCCCGGCACAGCTCCTGGACAGACAGACAGACAGAGGGATGGACACGGGGATCGGCCCGGCCTGCGCCTCCAGCTCCCGGCACAGCTCCTGGACAGAGGGATGGAGGGACAGACGGACAGATGGACAGTGGGACACAGGAACAGCAGGACAGCTGGACAGACGGACGGTGGGACAGGGGGACAGCACGACACCGGGACAGAGGGATGGAGGGACAGTGGGACAGGGGGACAGCAGGACAGACAGACAGAGGGATGGAGGGACAGTGGGAGAGAGGGGCAGGGGGATGGAGGGACGGAGGGACAGACAGACAGCAGGACGGAGGGACAGAGGACAGAGGGACAGCAGGACAAATGGACAGGCAGACACGGGGACAGATGGACAGGGGGATAGCAGGACAGACGGACGGAGGGATGGAGGGACAGACAGAGGGACAGCAGGATAGTGGGACAGCGGGACAATGGGACAGAGGGACAGCAGGACAGATGGACAGGCAGACACGGGGACAGATGGACAGAGGGATAGCAGGACAGATGGACGGTAGGATGGAGGGACAGACGGAGAGAGTGACAGGGGGACAGAGGGGAAGCAGGACAGAGGGACAGTTGGACAGTGGGACAGAGCCTGCCAGCACCAGCATCAGGGTCCGAACATGGAGAGGGATGGAATGGGGACAGGGATGGGGTGGCAGGGTGACAGGGACAGGGATGGGGACAGGGACAGGGACAGGGATGGGGTGACAGGGACAGGTACAGGTACAGGGACAGGGATGGCGTGGCAGGGTGACAGGTACAGGGACAGGGACAGGGGTGTGGAGGGGTCAGGTAGAGCAGACAGGGGACAGGGATGGGGACAAGGCAGGCACAGCAAACAGGGAGAGGGGACGAAGAGAGAGTGTGGGTGGGGACAGGGACAGGTTCAGGACAAGGACAAGGAGAAGGACAAGGACATCTGCTCTGTCCCACAGAGGGTGCAGGGGAGAGGAGGCAGCAGGGACGGGTCCTGGCAGGGTGCAGAAGGGGGATCTGGGGCACACGCCCCCAGCAGACGAGCAGAGCCCGGGGCCCGCAGCAGCTCTGGGCTCTCACCAGGTGAGCGTTGAGCTTCTCTCTGGTGGCGTCCGGGGGCCCCCAGGCCGGTTTGGAGCAGAAGAGCTGCAGCTCCACCTGCTCCAGCCACTGCAGCAGCTCGGTGATCTCCAGCGTGATGTCCTGCACCTGGGGGCGAGGCGGGGTCAGCGCCGGGCGAGGCCCACGGCCCTGCCTGGGGGGGTGGCCTTGGATGGGGCGGCCCTTGGATGGGGTGTCCCTTGGATGGGGTGTCCCTTGGATGGGGTGTCCTTAAATGGGGTGTCCTTAAATGGGGTGTCCCTTGGATGAGGTGTCCCTTTAATGGGGTGTCCCTTCAATGGGGTGTTTCTTTTTGGGGTGTCCCTTTAATAGGGTGTCTCTTGGATGGGGTGTCCCTTGGATGGGGTGTTTCTTTTTGGGGTGTTCCTTGAGTGGGGTGTTTTTTTAATGGGGTTTCCCTTGAATGGGGTATTCCTTTACGGATGTCCCTTCAAAGGGATGTCCCTTGAATGGAGTGTTCCCTGAATGTAGTGTTCCTTTAATGGGGTGTCTCTTCACCGGGGTGTTCCTTTAATGGATGTCCCTACAATGGGATGTCGTTTAATGGGATGTTCCTTTAATGGGGTGCCCCTTGAATGTGGTGTCACTTTAACGGGGTGTCCCTTTAATGGGGTGTCCCTTTATTGGGATGTCCCTGTAATGGGATGTCCCTTGAATGGAATGTCCCCTCAGTAGGGTGTCCCTTTAACGTGGTGTCCCTTCAATGGGATGTCCCTTCACTGGGGAGTCCCTTTAATTGGGAGTCCCTTTAACGTGGTGTCCCTTTAATGGGATGTCCCTTTAATGGGATCTCCCTTTAATGGGGTATCCTTTCAATGGGGTGTCCTTTTAATGGGGTGTCCCTTTATTGGGATGTCCCTTCAATGGAATGTCCCCTCAGTAGGGTGTCCCTTCAATGGGATGTCCCTTCAATGGGATGTCCCTTTAATGGGATGTCCCCTCAGTAGGGTGTCCCTTCAATGGGGTGCCCCTTCAATGAGCCGTGATTTGCTCCTCTCATCCCTCCTGGCAGGACACTCCTCAGGCTGGCACATCCCTTATCAAGGTGAGCTATCCCAGACTCTCCAGTGACCCCACCATGCCCAAGTGAACCCAGGGTAACCCACTGCTCCTTCCCCCTTGGCACCACTCTCGTTTTCCCCCATAAAACCCCCAATTTTCCCCCAGTTCTAGAGGGAGCTGTCGCCCCTGGCACCCTTCACAGAGCTGCTGGATAATACCAAAGGAAGCTCTGTGGAATTCGCCATATGGCGCTTTCTGCCCAGTTTGGATCATCCCCTCTGTGGTGACACTGGCAGTGCCCAGTTTGGATCATTCCCTCTCTGGTGACACTGGCACTGCCCAGTTTGGATCATTCCCTCTCCCCAGGATTTTGGCAGTGCCCAGTTTGGATCATCCCCTCTGTCTGGTGACACTGGCAGTGCCCAGTTTGGATCATTCCCTCTCTGGTGACACTGGCACTGCCCAGTTTGGATCATTCCCTCTCCCCAGGATTTGGCACTGCCCAGTTTGGATCATTCCCTCTCCCCAGGATTTTTGGCAGTGCCCAGTTTGGATCATCCCCTCTCTGGTGAGACTGGCACTGCCCAGTTTGGATCACTCCCTCTCCCCAGGATTTTTGGCACTGCCCAGTTTGGATCATCCTCTCTCTCTGGTGACACTGGCAGTGCCCAGTTTGGATCGTTCCCTCTCCCCAGGATTTTTGGCAGTGCCCAGTTTGGATCATCCTCTCTCTCTGGTGACACTGGCAGTGCCCAGTTTGGATCATTCTCTCTCCCCAGGATTTTGGCAGTGCCCAGTTTGGATCATCCCCTCTCCCCAGGATTTTGGCAGTGCCCAGTTTGGATCATCCTCTCTCTCTGGTGACACTGGCAGTGCCCAGTTTGGATCATTCTCTCTCCCCAGGATTTTTGGCAGTGCCCAGTTTGGATCGTTCCCTCTCCCCAGGATTTTTGGCAGTGCCCAGTTTGGATCATCCCCTCTCTGGTGACACTGGCAGTGCCCAGTTTGGATCATCCCCTCTCCCCAGGATTTTGGCAGTGCCCAGTTTGGATCATCCTCTCTCTCTGGTGACACTGGCAGTGCCCAGTTTGGATCGTTCCCTCTCCCCAGGATTTTGGCAGTGCCCAGTTTGGATCGTTCCCTCTCCCCAGGATTTTGGCAGTGCCCAGTTTGGATCGTTCCCTCTCCCCAGGATTTTGGCAGTGCCCAGTTTGGATCATTCCCTCTCCCCAGGTTTTTGGCAGTGCCCAGTTTGGATCATTCCCTCTCTCCAGGATTTTGGCAGTGCCCAGTTTGGATCACTCCATCTCCCCAGCATTTTTGGCAGTGCCCAGTTTGGATCGTTCCCTCTCCCCAGGATTTTGGCAGTGCCCAGTTTGGATCATCCCCTCTCCCCAGGATTTTGGCAGTGCCCAGTTTGGATCGTTCCCTCTCTCCAGGATTTTTGGCAGTGCCCAGTTTGGATCGTTCCCTCTCCCCAGGTTTTTGGCACTGCCCAGTTTGGATCGTTCCCTCTCTGGTGACACTGGCACCGCCCAGTTTGGATCATTCCCTCTCCCCAGGATTTTTGGCAGTGCCCAGTTTGGATCATCCCCTCTCCCCAGGATTTTGGCAGCCCCTGTTCAGTCCCCCCGCCCGTGCCTGGCTGAGGTTGTTCTCCAGCTCCAGCTGCCGGCTCTCGGTCAGGCTCAGCACGAGCTCCCAGTGCTGCCCCAGCTGCTCCAGGCTGTGCCTCAGCCCCTCCTCGCCCTCGGCCTCGCCCAGGCTGGCGAGCAGCAGCCCCCGGCCGGCCTCGGTCACCGACTGCACCGTGCGGGCGCGGGACAGCACGTCCGTGCGCAGCACCTGGGGGACACACCCATAGAGCCCCTGAGAGACCCAGAGAGCCCCAGAGAGACCCACAGAGCCCCACAGAGCCTCAGAGAGCCCCAGAGAGACCCACAGAGACCCAGAGAGACCCACAGAGCCCCACACATCACACCCCAAACATCACAGAGACCCACAGAGCCCCAGAGAGCCCCACACCCCGCAATCTGCACCCCACACCGTGCGGGCGCGGGACAGCACGTCCGTGCGCAGCACCTGGGGGGGCACACACCCCATAGAGCCACACAGAGCCCCAGAGAGCCCCAGAGAGCCCCAGAGAGACCCACAGAGCCCCACATATCACACCCCAAACCTCACAGAGCCCCGCACCCCCCAATCTGCACCCCACACCGTGCGGGCGCGGGACAGCACGTCCGTGCGCAGCACCTGGGGGGAGCGGGGTTAGGGGGGGCTCCTGCACCCCATAGAGACCCACAGAGCCCCACAGAGCCCCACACCCCGAAATCTGCACCCCACACCGTGCGGGCACGGGACAGCACGTCCGTGTGCAGCACCTGGGGGACACACCCATAGAGCCCCTGAGAGACCCAAACATCACACCCCAAACATCACAGAGCCCCAGAGAGCCCCAGAGAGACCCAGAGAGCCCCACAGAGCCCCACACATCACACCCCAAACCTCACAGAGCCCCACAGAGCCCCACACCCCGCAATCTGCACCCCACACCGTGCGGGCGCGGGACAGCACGTCCGTGTGCAGCACCTGGGGGGGCACACACCCCATAGAGCCCCAGAGAGCCCCAGAGAGCCCCACAGAGCCCCACACATCACACCCCAAACCTCACAGAGCCCTGCACCCCACAGAGCCCCAGAGAGCCCCAGAGAGCCCCACACATCACACCCCAAACCTCACAGAGCCCTGCACCCCACAGAGCCCCTCACCCCGCCATTCTGGCTGTGCCCACCGTGAGGTGCCCCCCTGGCAGTGCCATCCCCCTCACGCCCCTTTGTGCCCCCCCCGCCCCCCTGTACCCCTCACCCTGTGCTTGGCCAGCTCGATCTCGCAGCCCTGCAGGTCCCCAGTGCCCCCCGTACCCCCCTGTACCCCCTTTCCCCCTCACCCTGTGCTTGGCCAGCTCGATCTCGCAGCCCTGCAGGTCCCCAGTGCCCCCCAGTGCCCCCAGTGCCCCCCCGTGCCCCTCACCCTGTGCTTGGCCAGCTCGATCTCGCAGCCCTGCAGGTCCCCCCGCAGCGCCGCCGGCTCCCGCAGCCGCTCCCGGGTGCGGCTCAGCCACTGCAGCAGCTCCTGCAGCTGCGCCTGGAACTGGCCCAGCCCGAGCAGCGCCGCCTCCAGCTGGTGCTGGGGAGAGGGGTGAGCGGGGGCAGCGCCAGTGCCGCCCAATGCCACCCAGTGCCAGCCCAGTGCCGTCCCAGTGACACCCAGTGACATCCCCAGTGACACCCAGTGCCACCCAGCAGCGCCGCCTCCAGCTGGTGCTGGGGACAGGGGTGAGCCTGGGCAGCGCCAGTGCCATCCCAGCGCCACCCAGTGCCGCCCAGTGCCAGCCAGTGCCACCCAGTGCCATCCCAGTGACACCCAGTGCCACCCAGCAGCGCCGCCTCCAGCTGGTGCTGGGGACAGGGGTGAGCGGGGGCAGCGCCAGTGCCAGCCAGTGCCAGCCCAGTGCCACCCAGTGCCACCCAGTGATACCCAGTGCCACCCAGTGCCAGCCCAGTGCCGTCCCAGTGCCACCCAGTGCCAGCCCAGTGCCACCCAGTGACACCCAGTGACACCCAGTGCCACCCAGTGCCCTCCCAGTGCCCCTCCAGTGCCCACCAGTGCCCTCCCAGTGCCCCCCCAGTACCCTCCCAGTGCCTCCCAGTGCCCACCTGCCGGCTGACCGTCTCCTCCTCCAGGTGCTCCCAGCGCTGCCGGAAGTCGCTCAGGGTGCCCGGGGGGTTCCCGGGTGGGTCCGGGGGGTTCCCGGGGGTGCCCGGGGGGTTCCCGGGGGGGTCCGGGGGGTTCCCGGTGCCCGGGGGGTGCCCGGTGCCCCCCAGGTGCCGCAGGCTCTCCACCTCCACCTTGCACTGGTACAGCTCCCGCTTGAACTCCTGGGGGCACCAGGGTGGGCACGGGGACACTGGCACCGTGCAGGGGATGGGGTCTGTCTGCACCCCCAGGCACCCCATGGCACCCCAGGGCCATCCCAGTGCTCACCCAGTGCCTTCCAGCACCCTCCCAGTGCCATCCCAGTGCCCACCTGTGTCCAGCTGTGCCCACCCAGTGCCATCCCAGTGTTCACAGAGTGACCAGTGCCCACCCAGTGCTTTCTAGGACCCTCCCAGCACCATCCCAGTGCCCACCAGTGCCATCCCAGTGCCCCCCAGTGCTCATAGAACGAGCAGTGCCACCCTAGTGCCTTCCAGGACCCTCCCAGTGCCCACCAGTGCCATCCCAGTGCTATCTCAGTGGTCACGGAGTGACCAGTGCCACCCTAGTGCCCTGCAGGACCCTCCCAGTACCATCCCAGTGCCATCCCAGAGCCCTGCCAGTACCCACCAGTGCCATCCCAGTGCTCACAGAGCAACCAGTGCCCCCCAGTGACACACTAGTGCCTTCCAGGACCCTCCCAGTGCCCACCAATGCCATCCCAGTGCCATCCCAGTGCCATCCCAGTGCCCTCCCAGTGCCACCCTCGGTGCCACCCGTCCCCGGAGCCCCGCCCCCCCCGCCCCCCCGCCGCTGTCGCCGGGCACAGGTGGCACCTTGAGCTCCGCCAGCTGCTGCTGCAGCGCGTCCAGGTCCCCCCCGAGCAGGAACTCCTCGGCCACGCGCAGCTCGGCCGCGTCCAGCCACTCCAGCAGCCGCTGGGCACCGGGACAGGGGACACCGAGCGGGCACAGGGCTGGCACAGTGCCCTCGGGGTGCCCCCTGTCCCCCTGAGCCCCGCGGGGAGCCCCCTGAGCACCCCGAGCCCCCTGAGCCCCTGGGGTGCCCCTGCCCCCCTGAGCCCCTGGGGTGCCCCTTGAGCCCCGCGGGTGCCCCCTGCCCCCCTGAGCTCCACGAGGTGCCCCCTGAGCCCCTCGGGGTGCCCCCTGAGCCCCCTGAGCCCCCCGGGGTGCCCTCCAGAGCCCCCCTGTGCCCCTCGGGGTGCCCCCCGAGCCCCTGGGGTGCCCCCCCAGCCCCCGGGGTGCCCCCGCCCACCTGCAGCGTGTCCTGGTAGCTGAGCGCCGCCTGCAGCTGCTCCTCCAGCCGCGCGTTGCGCTCCGTCCACACCCGGCTCAGCCCGTGCCAGGACGAGTACAGCTGCGGGAGGGACCGGGTGGCACCGGGGGACACGGGACAGGGGACAGGGTGGCATGGGGGGACAGGGTGGCAGCGCACGGGAGTCAGTGGTGGCACAGGGAACAGGATGGGGACAGGGTGGCACCAGAGGGACAGTGGTGGCACGGGGGACAGGACAGGTGGGCAGGGCACGGTCAGTGGTGGCACGGGGGTCAGGGTGGCACCGGGTGACAGCGGTGGCACCGGGGGGTCAGGGGTCAGGGGTCAGGATGAGGGGGACAAGGTGGGCAGGGCATGGGGGTCAGGGTGGCACGAGGGGTCAGGGGACAGGGGACAGGGTGGCACGGGAGGGGCAGGGCAAAGGGGGACAGGGAACAGGGGACAAGGTGGGCAGGGCACGGGGGACAGTGGTGCCATGGCAGGGACAGGACAGGGGACAGGACAGGGGGATCAGGGTGGCACAGGGGGACAAGGGGATAGGGTGGCAGGGCACGGTCAGTGGTGGCACGGGGGTCAGGGTGGCACAGGGGACAGGACAGGGGGCTAGGGTGGCACAGGGCACGGGGTCAGTGATGCCATGGCAGGGACAGGGCACGAGGGGACCAGGGCACAGAGGCAGGGGACAGGGAGGATGAGGAGACAGGGGGACAAGGTGGCACAGGGCACGGGGTCAGTGGTGGCACGGGGGTCAGGGTGGGCAGGGTACAGGGGTCAGTGGTGGCACAGGGGGGCCAGGACAGGGGGTCAGAGTGGCCAGTGGTGGCACGGGGGGTTAGGGGCACCCTGGCATTTCCCGGGCACAGGGGTGGCACCGCAGGGACACCCTGGGGGTCACACACACCCCGGCAGTGCCCGGGCACAGGGTGGCACTGTGGGGACACCCTGGGGGTCACACACATCCTGGCAGTGCCCGGGCACAGGGGTGGCACCGCAGGGACACCCTGGGCATTGGGGACATGCCACCCCCCAGGTGGCCCCGGGTGCCCCCAGCCCCTGCTGGTGCCACTCACGTCGTCCAGGCTCTTGGTGACGTCGGGCTTGTCGGGGTCCCCGCACGCGGCCATCAGCTCCACGCCCAGCGAGCCCAGCGTGTCCAGCTCGCCCTGCAGGGCGTCGATGTCCTCGCGCAGCGCCTGGCGCGGCAGGGGCACGGGGCAGGGGTCAGGGGGTGTCCGGGCACTGCCCACTGCAGGGCACTGCCCACTGCAGGGACTGTCCATGGCACTGCCCACCCCAGGGGCTCCCCGTGCCAGGGCACTGCCCACCGAGCCCCTGCCCAGGGCACTGCCCGCTGAAAGGACTGCCCACCCCAGGGACTGCCCAGAGCACTGCCCACTCCAGGGGTTGCTCACCCCATGGCACTGCCCACCACGTCCCTGCCCAGCTGTACCTGCATGGTGCCCAGCCCCCTCCCACCTGTACCTGCACGGTGCCCACCTGTACCTGTACCTGCCCAGCCCCCTACCACCTGTACCTGCACGGTGCCCACCTGTACCTGCATGGTGCCCAGCCGTACCTGCATGGTGCCCAGCCGCGCCCGGATGGCCTCGGGCTCTCCGCCCGCCTCCTCCAGCCCCAGCACCAGCTGCTGCGTGTCCCCGAGCGCCAGCGCCAGCTCGGCCAGCCCGTGCCAGAAGCGCTCGGCCAGCGCCAGCAGCTCCCGCAGCCAGCGCTCCCTGTCCTGGCAGCGGCCGCGCAGGGAGCCCCAGAGCGCCAGCAGCTGCTCCGTGCGCTCCCGGATCCCTGCGGGCACGGCGGGCTCAGGGCGCCGAAAGGGGCACCGGGGGCACGCGGGTCCCCGCCGCGCCCGCCCCGCCGCGCCCACCTCTGGCCGCGCTGTCGGTGCTGCCCGCCCGCACGGTGGCCAGCAGCTCCTCGCCCTGCGCCCGGACCCCCTCCAGGGCCACCCCGAGCTTCTCCAGCTCGCCCAGGGCCAGGCCGTTGTCGCGGAGCTGCTCCCGCAGGTGCGCGGCGTCCCCGCGGAGCGGCGGCTGCGACTGCAGGCGGCTCTGCAGCCGCTCCAGGCACTCCTGCAGCAGCTCCGTGCGCTCCGAGAGCTGCGGGGAGAAGGGGAGAAGGGCAGGGCCGGGGCAGGGCCGGGGCAGGGACAGGGCAGGGCCGGGGCAGGGACAGGGCAGGGCCAGGGCAGGGCCGGGGCCGGGGCAGGGCCAGGGCAGGGCCGGGGCCGGGGCAGGGACAGGGCAGGGCCGGGACAGGGCAGGGACAGGGCAGGGCCGGGGCAGGGCCAGGGCAGGGCCAGGGCAGGAACAGGGCAGGGACAGGGCAGGGACAGGGCCGGGCAGGGCCAGGGCAGGGCCGGGGCAGGGTCACGGCTGTGCCAGCCCCACACCCGGCACTGCCAGTCCCGTACCCCCTGTGCCAGCTCTGTACCCGGCTATGCCGGTGCTGTACGCCCTGTGCCAGCCCCATATCTGGCCGTGCCAGCCCCACACCTGGCTATGCCAGCCCCACACCTGGCTATGCCAGCCCCATACCTGGCTATGCCAGCCCCATACCTCCTGTGCCAGCGCCGTACCCGGTTGTGCCAGCCCCATATCCGGCACTGCCAGCCCCACACTCGCCTGTGCCAGCCCCATACCCGGCAGCCTCGTGCCAGACCCATATCGGCACTGCCAGCCCCACACCCGGGTGTTCCAGCCCCATACCCAGCAGTGCCAGCCCCACACCCGCCTGTACCAGCCCCGTACCCTCTGTGCCAGCCCCATACCCGGCAGCCTCGTGCCAGACCCATATCGGCACTGCCAGCCCCTACCTGGCACTGCCAGCCCCACACCCGGGTGTTCCAGCCCCATACCCAGCAGTGCCAGCCCCATACCCGGCACTGCCAGCCCCGTACCCCGTGTCCCAGCCCCATACCCAGGTGTCCCAGTCCCACACCCGGGTGTTCCAGCCCCACACCCGGCACCTCCAGCCCCGTACCCGGCACCGCCAGCCCCACACCCGCCTGTACCAGCCCCGTACCTGGCTGTACCGCGGCAGCGCATCCTCCAGCAGCGCCGCCGCCTGGCGCACCCGCTCGCGGATGAGGCCGTACTGCTCCTCCAGCTGCTGCCAGCGCCGCTGGAACGGGGCTCCCTGCTCGGGGCTCAGCTCCAGCAGCCGCCCCGAGACGCGCTGCAGCTTCCCCACCAGCGGCCGGTGCTCGGCGATGGCCTCCCGCAGGCTCTGGGGCGAGCGGGAGCCGGGGGGCATTGGGGTGGGGTGAGCCCCATTGGGGTGGGATGTGCCCCATTGGGGTGGGGTGAGCCCCATTGGGGTGGGGTGAGCCCCATTGGGGTGGGATGTGCCCCACGGGGGGCATTGGGGTGGGATGTGCCCCATTGGGGTGGGGTCTGCCCCATTGGGGTGCATTGTGGTGGGGTGTGCCCCATTGGGGTGGGGTGTGCCCCACGGGGAGCATTGGGGTGGGGTGTGCCCCACTGGGGTGGGGTGAGCCCCATTGGGGTGGGATGTGCCCCATTGGGGTGCATTGGGGTGGGGTGAGCCCCATTGGGGTGGGGTGTGCCCCATTGGGGTGGGGTGTGCCCCACTGGGGTGGGGTGTGCCCCATTGGGGTGCGTTGGGGTGGGATGTGCCCCATGGGGTGCATTTGGGTGGGGTCAGCCCCACGAGGTGCATTGGAGTGGGGTGTGCCCCTTTGGGGTGGGGTGTGCCCCATTGGGGTGGGATGTGCCCCTTTGGGGTGGGATGTGCCCTATGGGGTGCATTGGGGTGGGATTGTGCTGCTGCTCCCACAGGGCTCCCACTCCTCGTGTGCCCCATCCTGGTGGCCCCGTGGCGATGCCACCCCCAGTCTGGTGGCCCCCGTGGCGATGCCACCCCCATCCCGTCCCCTCCCCACCCCCAGGGGTGACCGAGCGCGCCCCTCCTGCCCCCGCCCTGCCTCACCTGCAGCAGCGCCTGCTGCTCCTTGAAGGCCTCGTAGCTGATGGAATTGGGGGACAGCTGCACCCCCAGCGCCTGCGTCTCCTCCAGCCAGGGCAGCAGCTCCTCCAGCGCCTCCGAGAACTGCGAGAGCAGCGACTGGGCGTGCTCCAGCTGCACGGCACAGGCGCCGCTGCGCACCGACAGCTGCTCCGTGCGCTCCCGCAGCGCCCGCACCGACGGCTGCGGGGACAGGCGGTCACAGTGCGGCCGGGGACACGCCACACGGCCACCCCGGGCGCTGGCAGTGTCCCCGGCTCACCTGCAGGCGCAGCCGCTGGGGCTCGGGGCAGCAGCGCAGCAGCGGCTCCGAGAAGCGCAGCAGGCGCTCGGCCAAGCCCCGGCAGTGCAGGATCTCTGCGGAGAGCAGCTGCGGGGGAGCTGCGGTGGGTGCGGGGTCCGGGGGAGACCCCCGGGACCCCCGGCAGTGCTGCGGTGCTGCAGGACTCACCTTCTGCTCGGAGAGCTGCGAGCGCAGCGCCTCGGCGTCCAGCTGCAGGCGGCCGGTCTCGTCCAGCCGCTCGCCCAGCGCGGCCGCGAGGGCGAGCTGCGAGTCCAGCACCTGCTCGAACTGCGGCACAGGGCCAGGAGAGAGACAGGGGGCTGGGAATGCACCGGGGGCCGGGAATGCACCGGGAGAGGTGTGAATGCACCGGAGGGGTGTGAATGCACCGGGGGCCGGGAATGCACCGGGAGAGGTGTGAATGCACCGGAGGGGTGTGAATGCACCGGGGGCTGGGAATTCACCGGGTGTGAATGCACCGGGAGAGGTGGGAATGCTCCGCGACAGCTGCCTGGGGACATGCAGCACATCCCAAAAGCCCGCAAGTATCACCCAGACCGAACTGTCTCTGCCCCGGCAGTGAGGGGAATGAGAAGTGGCTCAGTGTCCCTCGCAGGGCTCAGTGTCCCACTCAGGGCTCAGTGTCCTCCACGTGGCTCAGTGTCCCCCACGTGGCTCAGTGTCCCACATTGGGCTCAGTGTTCCCCATGTGGCTCAGTGTCCCACTCGGGGCTCAGGGTCCCCCTCAGGGCTCAATGTCCCTCACAGTGCTCAGTGTCCCCCACGTGGCTCATTGTCCCCCACGTGGCTCAGTGTCCCCCACGTGGCTCAGTGTCCCCCACGAGGTCAGTGTCCCACCTTCTCCCTGTCGCTGGCTGTCACCGAGGGCTCCTGGCCGTCGTCCTGGCTCTGCAGCTCGCCCAGCTCCTTCTCCATGCGGCTCAGCCACAGCGCAAAGAACAGGTCCCGTGCCCAGGCGGGACGAGGCCTCCAGGGCCTGGCCCAGGCGCTGGGCGGTGTCGGCGCTGCTCTGGCCCACGATCAGGTAGCGCATCCTCAGCGACTCCATCTTCTCCTGCGTCAGCTGCGCCTCCTCCCCTGCGCCAGCGGGACACCGGCGTCAGTGTCACCGGCACCAGTGACACCAGCACCAGTGACACCGGCATCAGTGACACTGGTACCAGTGACACCGGCACCAGAGTGACACCAGCACCGGAGTGACACTGATATCAGAGTGACACCGGCATCAGTGACACCGGCATCAGTGTCACTGACACCAGCGACACCAGCACCAGTGAAACCGGCATCAGAGTGACACCGGCACCAGTGACACTGACACCAGAGTGACACCGGCATCAGTGACACTGGTACCAGTGACACCGGCATCAGTGTCACTGACACCAGCGACACCAGCACCAGTGAAACCGGCGTCAGTGACACCGGCACCAGTGACACTGACACCAGTGACACCAGCACCAGTGACACCGGCATCAGAGTGACACCGGCATCAGTGACACTGGCACCAGTGACACTGATATCAGAGTGACACCGGCGTCAGTGACACTGACACCAGTGACACCAGCATCAGTGACACTGGCACCAGTGACAATGATATCAGAGTGACACCGGCGTCAGTGACACCGGCACCAGAGTGACACCGGCACCAGAGTGACACCGGCGTCAGTGACACCGGCATCAGTGCCACCGGCAGCAGAGTGACACCAGCACCAGAGTGACACTGATATCAGAGTGACACCGGCACCAGTGACACCGGCACCAGAGTGACACCGGCATCAGAGTGACACCGGCATCAGTGTCACCGGCATCAGAGTGACACTGGCGCCAGAGTGACACCAGCACCAGTGACACCAACATCCAAGTGACACCAGCACCAGTGTGACACCAGCACCAGTGACACCGGCATCAGTGTCACCGACATCAATGACACCAACATCAGAGTGACACCGGCACCAGCGTGACACCGGCACCAGTGACACCGGCATCAGTGACACCAGCATCAGAGTGACACCGGCATCAGTGCCACCGTGTTGGCAGCCCTGGACACAGAAGTGGCCACACCGATCGCTTCCAGCCACCATCACTCTGTCCTGACCTTTCCCCTCTGCGACCCCCCTCCTGCTGCTCCCAGACCCAGCTCTGGCCACCAAGACCTGGCTTTGGCCAGCAGGACCTGGCTCTGGCCAGCAAGACTCAGCTCTGGCCACCAAGACCTGGATCTGGCTACTAAGATCCAGCTCTGGCCAGCAAGATCCACCTCTGGTCAGCAGGACCCGGGTCTGGCCACTAAGGTCCAGCTCTGGCCAACTGGCCCCACTCTGGCCAGTAAGATCCAGCTTCCCACCACTGAGGCCTTTCCCACCATGGCCTGACCCAGCCCCTCATCCCATGGGTGCTGCCTGCCCCTCACACCCCACCACAGCACACCCCAAAAACCCCCCAGGGATCCCCTTGCTGGCCAGACCCCGTGGCCACCACCCCCAGCCGTTGTCACTCGCCTGTCACCATCTCCAGGACCCGCTGGCCGCTCTCCAGGGCGCCGTCCAGCTCTGCCAGCCGCCCGCGGATCTCCTTGCACAGGGCCTGCAGCAGTGACCAGCAGTGACCAGCAGTGACCAATGGCGACCAGCAGTGACCAGCAGTGGCCAGCGGTGACCAGTGGTGGCCAGCGGTGGCCAGCGGTCACCAGCAATGACCAGCAGTGACCAGCGGTGACCAGCGGTGGCCAGCGGTGACCAGTGGTGGCCAGCAGTGACCAGCGGTGACCAGCGGTGGCCAGCGGTGGCCAGCGGTGACCAGCGGTGGCCAGCGGTCACCAGCAATGACCAGCAGTGACCAGCGGTGACCAGCGGTGGCCAGCGGTGACCAGTGGTGGCCAGCGGTGGCCAGCGGTCACCAGCAATGACCAGCAGTGACCAGCGGTGACCAGCGGTGGCCAGCGGTGATCAGCAGTGACCAGTGGTGACCAGCAGTTACTAGTGGTGTCCAGTGGTGACCAGCAGTGACCAGTGGCGACCAGCAGTGACCAGCGGTGACCAGCGGTGACACAGGTGCCCCTGGCCACCCCATGCCCACACCCTGCCCAGCCTGTGCCCACCTGGGTCTGCTGGTGGGCGTCCTGCAGGTGGCCCACGCAGCCGTCGGCGCGCCACAGCTGGGCCAGCTGCCGCTCCGTGGCTCCCAGCCACTCCTGGAAGGCGTCCACGGCCTCCTGGAAGCGCTGGGCTGCGGGCAGGATGCGCTCCAGGCAGCCGTACCTGCGCCAGGTGGGGCGTGAGCCGGGCAGGGACGGTGCCCAGACCGAGGTGCCAGCCTGGAAACGCCCTGCCCGGGCCCCAAAAACTGCCCTGAAGGGTCACAGTGTCCCCACGGAAGGGCGGGACCCCCGCACAGCCCCGGGCTCAGCGCTCCTGTGCAGCCCCAGGGGTGTCCTGGGGACAGTCCCAGTGTCGGGATGGGGCACAGGGACATCGGGGTGTCACCAGGGACATCAGGGTGCCAATGGGGACATCAGGGAGTCACTGGGGCCATCGGGGTGTCAATGGGGACATCGGGGTGTCACTGCGGGACATCGGGGTGTCACTTGTGGACACCAGGGAGTCACTGGGGGCCATCAGGGTGTCGCTGGGGGACATCGGAGTTGCACTGGGGGACAACAGCAAGCACAGCCTGTGCCCCACAGAAGGGCTGGACCCCCGACAGCCCCAGACCCGGCACTCCTGTGCAGCCCCAGGGGTGTCCTGGGGACAGTCCCAGTGTCGGGATGGGGCACAGGGACATCGGGGTGTCACCAGGGACATCAGGGTGCCAATGGGGACATCAGGGAGTCACTGGGGCCATCGGGGTGTCACTGGGGACATCGGGGTGTCACTGGGGGCCATCAGGGTGTCACTGGGGGCCATCAGGGTGTCGCTGGGGGACATCGGGGTGTCACTGGGGGACACCAGCAGGCACAGCCTGTGCCCCACGGAAGGGCCGGACCCCCGACAGCCCCAGACCCGGCACTCCTGTGCAGCCCCAGGGACACCCTGGGGACAGTCCCGATGTCGGGGTTGGTCATAGGGACATCGGGGTGTCACTGGGGGACATCGGGGAGTCACTGGGGACACCAGCGGGCACAGCCCGCGCCAGCAGGGTGGGGACAGCCCGTGACCCACCTGGCCTCAGCCTCCTGCATCAGCTTGCCCCACCTCTCGCCGAGGCTGAGGAGGCCGGCGCCGCCCTCGGGCGCGGAGCCCTGCGGGGTCTGTCTGTCCTGCGGGGTCTGTCTGTCCTGCGCTGTCTGTCTGTCCTGCGCCGTCTGTCTGTCCTGCAGCACGAGCTCCACGCGCGGCCTCCGTTCCTCCAGCAGCCGCTTCAGGAGCTGCAGGGCCGGGGACACCGCGCTGTGCTGGGGACCCCCGCGCCCCCCCGGGACCCCGGCCCGCTCATCCCCGGCCAGGACACGCGTGGGCGTTCCGGGCCCCGCTGACCTTCTGCTCCTCCAGCTGCGCCTTCACCACCTTGGCCTCGGCCGACGGCGGCTTCTGGTTGCCCACCAGCTCCTCCATGTCGGCCACCCAGGCCAGCAGCCGCTCCAGGGTCTCCTGGCCGCGCTCTGCCGCCTCCTCCGGGGCGGGGACAGCCCGTGGGGACACCTGCGGGGAGAGGGGGTGAGCCACGGGGGCAGCGTGGGGCCGGGCAGCAGCCCCCACACCTCGCCCTCTCCCCGAGGTGACGCTGGTGACAGAGGGACCCTGTCCAGCCCCTGGGCTCCTTCCCAGGGCTCCCCACAGCCCCGGGCCGTTTGGGTACCCCCAGACCCGGCAGCCAGAGCCGAGGGGAGGGGGCTGGTGCCAGGGAACCCGGCTGGGTGCCAGGGAACCCGGCTGGGTGCCCAGCACGGGGGCGCCACCAGCCCGGCCCACACCAGGCCACAAACGGCGACTCCACGCGAGCCCCGACCGAGGCACACGAAGGTCAAGACTCGCTGTGGAGAAAACCACGCGGCCCCGCGGCACAGAGCCCGGCACGGCGTCCTGCCAGCGAGGGGCTCCGTCCGTCGGTCACCTCAGCGCCGTCCGTGTGTCCGGCCAGCTCCCCCACGCGCTCCGTCAGCACCGTGACCGTCCGGGTGACCACGGGCTCGCCGCCCTTGTCGCCCGCCGGGTACTCGGTCACCTCCACGATCTCGGTGACGATGGTCTCGGTCACCTCCGTCACCTCCGTCACCTCCCGCGTGGTGACGGGCTTCCAGGACCAGGCGCTGCGGGCCACGCTGCCTCGGGGGGGGGGTCCAGGCCGCGCCCCCCACCTGCGCCCTGCCCGGAGCTCCGGCCGCGCCCCCGTTCTGCACGGCCACCTCGGAGCGGCTGCGCCTCAGCGCCGGGCTGCCCGCGGCGCCGGGCCCCGGGCTCCAGCCATTCTCCAGCGGCACCGGCGCCTTCTCCAGCAGCTGCAGAGCCGCGTCCGCGCCGCTCTCGGCCGCCGGCTGCCCCGCGTCCAGCCCCGCGTCCAGCCCCGCGTCCAGCCCCGGCTCCCGCAGGAGCTGCTCCGGCCGCCGGCTCTTCTCGCCCAGGCAGCTGGGCCGGCTCACCGAGTTCCCCATGGCCTCAAATCCCGGCCTGAAACGAGCGGGGATGCGCGTTACCGGGGCCCCCGGTGCCGGTCCGTGCTCGGGTGGAACTCCTCACCCCGCTGTGCTCCGGGGTTGGGGGTCCTGGGACCCCCAGGTGCCCCCTCTCACCCCGCTGTGCTCCGGGTTTTGGGGTTCTGGGACCCCCAGGTGCCCCCTCTCACCCCGCTGTGCTCCGGGGTTGGGGGTCCTGGGACCCCCAGGTGCATCCTCTCACCCCGCTGTGCTCCGGTGTTGGGGGTCCTGGGACCCCCAGGTGCTTCCCCTCACCCCGCTGTGCTCCGGGGTTGGGGTCCTGGGACCCCCAGGTTCCCCCCCTCACCCCGCTGTGCTCCCGATTTTGGGGTCCTGGCCCCCCAGTAAAGGGCACCGGGACACGGAGAGGGGACAGTGGCTGTCACCGCGGGCTGGGGGAGGGGGGGGACCCCGAGGGACCCCCCGGCAGTGCCCAGGCTCTGTCCCACGCCTCTCGCCAGGGGAGGGGCAGGTGGTCCCGGCCGGCATCGGTTGTGCCGTTGGATTAACGGGAGAGGAGCATCTGCCCGCGGGGACAGGCAGGGGACAGGCAGGGGACAGGCAGGGGACAGGCAGGTGGCCTCCCCCAGCCTGCCAACCCTGGCGCGGCCATAAATCCCCGGCGTGACCCGGCAGGACCCTCCCCCGGCAGCCCCCACCCCTCCAGGCTGCGACCCCCGGGCGCGTGTGTGCACACAAACAGCCAGAAACACCCAGAAATACACGTGTGTGCGCACAAACAGCCAGAAAAACATACACAAACGCGTGTGTGCGCAGGAACACGCTGAAGAACACACAAACACACAGAAACACCGCAAACGCACACACAGAAACACACACAAACACACACAAATGCACACACACATACACACGTGTCTACACACAAACACACAGAAAAACACACACACAAACACACGTGTGCAAACACACACAAACACAAACACGCGAACACGTGTGTACACACAAACACACAGGAGCACAGAAACACCACAAAGACACACACAAACACAAACACACACACACAAACACAGAAAAACACAGACACCACAAACACACACAAACACACACAAACACACGTGCAAACACACAAACACACGTGTGCAAACACACACAAACACACACAAACACACACAAACACGTGTGCAAACACACACACACACGTGTGCAAACACACACACAAACGCACGTGCACGCTCACTCGCTCCCACCCGCGCCCCTCCCCACACGCAGACCCCACGCTCGCAGCCCGGATCGGGGGATGGGGAGGGGGCTCAGGGACCGGGCCCTGCCTCAGCCCGGCACCGACACCTGTGGCAGCCCCGCCCGCCCCCCGAGCCCCCCACGCACACGGGGCGCGACCCCCGCACGCCCACCCCCGGCAGGCTCGGGGTCCCGCACGGGTGGGTGGGCCGGGGTGACCCGGGGAGACCCCGACCCGCTGCACCCGCCCCGGGAGGGGCCGCGGGACACGGACCCCGCCCCGGCTCCGCGCGCCCCGCGACCCCCGGCCCCGCACTCACCCCTCGGCGGCTTCGGGCGTCCATGGGGCCCGGGGGGAGCGGGGGAGGCTCGGGCCCCGTTACCGCCGCCCCGGCCCCGCCGCCCTTTGTGCGGTGCGAGGGAGCGCGGGGGGAGCGCGGGGGGCGGCGGGCGAGAGACCCCGGCACCGGCGGCGGCTCGGCGGGGCTGCGCTGACCCCGGACACGCCGCCGGCCCCGTTAACCCTCCGGGAGCCGAGCGCCGCCGTTACCGGGGAAACCCCCGGGGCCCCGCAGCCATCCCGGGGGGAGGGGCGGCGCCGGCCCATCGCCCGCCCCGCGCTGGCCCCGGGGGGGCGACAGCCCGCAGCCCGCGCTGGCCCCGGCACCGGCACCGGCACCGGCACCAACACCTGTACTAGCACCGGCACCAACACCTGTACTAACACCGGCACCAGCACCTGCTCCAATACCTGCAGGAACATCGGCACCTGTACCGACACCAGCACCTGTACCGACACCGGCACCTGTACTGACACCGGCACCGGCACCAACACCTGTACTAACACCGGCACCAGCACCTGCTCCAATACCTGCACGAACATCGGCACCTGTACCGACACCGGCACCTGCGCTAACACCGGCACCTGTACTGAACCAGCACTAACACAGGCACCGACACTAACATCGGCACCTGCACCGGCACCTGCACCAACACCGGTACTAACACCAGCACCAACACCTGCACGAACATCGGTACCTGTGCTGACACCGGCACCTGCACCAACACTAACACCAGCACTGACACTAACATCGGCACCTGCACCGGCACCTGTACTAACACCTGTACCGACACCTGTACCGACACCAACACTAACACCAGCACCTCCACCAGAACTAACGCTGACACTGGCACTAATATCAGCACCTGTACCGACACCGGCACCTGCACTAACACCGGCATCAGCAGCGGTATCTGAACCGACACCTGCACTGACACCGGCACTGGCACCTGTACCGACACCAGCACTAACACCAGTATTAACACCAGCACCTGCACCGCCGGCACTTGTACCGACACTAACACCGGGACCGACACCGGCACCTGCTCAGGCTCTGTGCTCTCACCGGCACCTGCTGCTGCTGCTGCCCCTGCACCGACACCGGCATCAGCAACCGCACCAGTGCCGGTACCGGCACCTGCACCAACACCAGCACTAACATCGGCACCTGCACCAGCACCAACCAGCACCAACCAGGTGCCGGCAGTAACCCCGGCACTAATCCCGGCACCTGCTCAGGCTCTGTGCTCTCACCGGCACCTGCTGCTGCTGCTGCCCCTGCACCTGCCTCAGCACCTGCACCGACACCGGCATCAGCAACCACACCGGCACTGGTACCGGTACCAGAGCGGGCTGTGCTGCCTCACACCGAGCCCTGGGACAGCACAGTCCCAGGGTGTCACAGCCCCGCGGTGACACAGCCCCACGGTGTCACAGCCCCAGGACAGCACAGCCCCACGGTGACACATCCCCGCAGTGTCTCAGCCCCACCGTGTCACAGCCCCACGGTGTCACAGCCCCACGGTGTCACAGCCCCAGGACAGCACAGCCCCACGGTGACACAGACCCACCGTGTCACATCCCCGCAGTGTCTCAGCCCCACGGTGACACAGCCCCGCGGTGTCACAGCCCCACAGCCCCTCCAGCTCTGGGGTTCCCCCCCTCCCCAGCTCTGCCCTCCCCCCCGTGCAGTGGGTGCTGCGGTCACTGAGGGTCTCGGCCCCGTTCCCTGGGGCTCTTTGGGTGCGGGGGACCCCGGCCGGGGGCCCGGGGGGGCTCACTGGAGCAGGGCTGGGCTGGGCTGGGCTGGGGGGGCCAGGCCGGGGTGCTGAGAGGATAAAGTGAAGCCCACCCCCAGAGCCAGGCCGGGGTGCTGAGAGGATAAGTGAAGCCCACCCTGAGCGCCGGGCTGCTGCAGGCCTGGGTCTCCACAACCCCCTCCCTGCTAACCCGGGGCTGCTCCTGCCCGCGGGCTGAGCCCCATCCCCACCCTGCGACCCCCCAGGCACCGAGAGTCCCCCGGGGCGGGGTCCTGCCCCCCAGAGCCCCTCGCTGGGCCCCGGGAGCCGGGGGGCCGCTGCGGGCGCGTCGGCCGCGCTGATGGATGGGGCTCCCTGGGGTCTCCTGGGGCCGGGGGCTTTGTCTGCTGGCGGAGACGCTGCCGGGAATTTGCATCTGCCGGGGCCTCGGCGGCTCCGCAGCGTCCTGCGGCAGCTCCGCACCGCCCTCCCCGCACGGCTCCGGAGCTCCCACCGCAGGAACCGGGCACCCAGCGCGGGGCTGAGCCCCGGGGCACCCCAGAGCACCCCCAGAGCAGCCCAGGGCACCCCCAGAGCACCCCCAGAGCACCCCAGAGCCCCGCGGCCAGCAGACCCGGGCAGGGGCTGAGGATCCCGCTCCTTCAGCGCTCGCCACCCCGGTGCCCCGCGCTCGCCGGCAGCTCGCCCGGCACGCTCCGCAGCCCCCGGTACCGGGCTCGGGGTGGCACGGGCGCCCCGGGCAGCGCAGCCCGGCGCGGGGCACCGGGCGGGAGCGGGCGGCTGGAATGCACAGCCTCAGATCCCGGGAGCTGGGTGGGTTCCTGCGCGGCCCCGGCTTTGTCTGGGCATGAATGGCCCTTTCAGTTTGTGCCGTCATGTGTGCCGAGCGAGCCCGTGCGCCGGCCAGGCCGCCAACAAAGGGAGCCGGAGAGGGGCTGAGCGCGGGGCGGCGAGGAGGGGGCGAGCGGCAGCCCCCGGTGGGCGGCCCGGGCGGGGAACAGCAGGACACGGCTGTAGGGAACAGCAGCACACGGCTGTAGGGAACAGCAGCACACGGCTGGGAACAGCAGCACATGGCTGTAGGGTACAGCAGCACACGGCTGTAGGGAACAGCAGCACACTGCTGTAGGGGAACAGCAGCACACGGCTGTAGGGCACAGCAGCACATGGCTGGGAACAGCAGCACATGGCTGTAGGGGAACAGCAGCACACGGCTGTAGGGGAACAGCAGCACATGGCTGGGAACAGCAGCACATGGCTGTAGGGTACAGCAGCACACTGCTGTAGGGAACAGCAGCACACGGCTGTAGGGAACAGCAGCACACGGCTGGGAACAGCAGCACATGGCTGTAGGGGAACAGCAGCACACGGCTGTAGGGAACAGCAGCACACGGCTGGGAACAGCAGCACATGGCTGTAGGGAACAGCAGCACACGGCTGGGAACAGCAGAACACGGCTGTAGGGTACAGCAGGACACGGCTGTAGGGGAACAGCAGCACCCGGCTGTAGGGAACAGCAGGACACGGCTGTAGGGGAACAGCAGCACACGGCTGTAGGGAACAGCAGCACACGGCTGTAGGGCACAGCAGCACATGGCTGTAGGGTATAGCAGCACACGGCTGTAGGGGAACAGCAGCACACGGCTGTAGGGACACAGCAGAACACGGCTGTAGGGGAACAGCAGCACACGGCTGTAGGGGAACAGCAGCACACGGCTGTAGGGGAACAGCAGCACACGGCTGTAGGGAACAGCAACACACGGCTGTAGGGGAACAGCAGCACACGGCTGTAGGGCACAGCAGCACACGGCTGTAGGGAACAGCAGCACATGGCTGTAGGGAACAGCAGCACACGGCTGTAGGGGAACAGCAGCACACGGCTGTAGGGAACAGCAGCACACGGCTGTAGGGGAACAGCAGCACACGGCTGGGAACAGCAGCACATGGCTGTAGGGAACAGCAGCACACGGCTGGGAACAGCAGAACACGGCTGTAGGGTACAGCAGGACACGGCTGTAGGGGAACAGCAGCACACGGCTGTAGGGAACAGCAGCACACGGCTGGGAACAGCAGCACACGGCTGTAGGGTACAGCAGCACACGGCTGTAGGGTACAGCAGAACACGGCTGTAGGGAACAGCAGAACACGGCTGGGGAGAGCAGCACATGGCTGTAGGGAACAGCAGCACACGGCTGTAGGGGAACAGCAGCACACGGCTGTAGGGCACAGCAGCACACGGCTGTAGGGAACAGCAGCACACGGCTGTAGGGAACAGCAGCACACGGCTGTAGGGAACAGCAGCACACGGCTGTAGGGGAACAGCAGCACACGGCTGTAGGGAACAGCAGCACACGGCTGTAGGGAACAGCAGCACATGGCTGTAGGGTATAGCAGCACACGGCTGTAGGGGAACAGCAGCACACGGCTGTAGGGACACAGCAGAACACGGCTGTAGGGGAACAGCAGGACACGGCTGTAGGGGAACAGCAGCACACGGCTGTAGGGAACAGCATCACACGGCTGTAGGGAACAGCAACACACGGCTGTAGGGGAACAGCAGCACACGGCTGTAGGGCACAGCAGCACACGGCTGTAGGGGAACAGCAGCACACGGCTGTAGGGAACAGCAGCACACGGCTGTAGGGGAACAGCAGCACACGGCTGTAGGGGAACAGCAGCACACGGCTGTAGGGTATAGCAGCACACGGCTGTAGGGGAACAGCAGCACACGGCTGTAGGGAACAGCAGCACACGGCTGTAGGGAACAGCAGCACATGGCTGTAGGGTATAGCAGCACACGGCTGTAGGGAACAGCAGCACATGGCTGTAGGGGAACAGCAGCACACGGCTGTAGGGGAACAGCAGCACACGGCTGTAGGGAACAGCATCACACGGCTGTAGGGAACAGCATCACACGGCTGTAGGGAACAGCAACACACGGCTGTAGGGAACAGCAGCACACGGCTGTAGGGGAACAGCAGCACACGGCTGTAGGGACACAGCAGAACACGGCTGTAGGGGAACAGCAGGACATGGCTGTAGGGGAACAGCAGGACACGGCTGTAGGGGAACAGCAGCACACGGCTGCACAGCCGGTGTGTGGGCACACACCTGTCCTGCCCTGACAAGGGCGCACCCCCTGCGCCCAACTTTACACCCAGGGAAGGGCCACACACCCCTCACACAGTGACACACCCCTTGTGCTCGGCTGTACACCCCTCACACAGCCCTCACACAACTGCACAACCCCTGTGCCCAGATCTGCACCCCTCACACAGCCACACACCCCCTGTGCCCAGCTCTACACCCAGGGCAGGGCTGCACACCCCTCACACCACTGCACACCTCCTGTGCCTGGTTGTACACCCCTCACACAGTGACACACCCCCTGTGCCCAGTTTTACACCCAGGGCAGGGCCACACACCCCCTGTGCCCGGCTGTACACCCCACACCCCCCTCACACACTCCTCACACTTCTGCACACCCCCTGTCCCCATCCCTACAACCCTCTCACACCCCTCACACCCCCAGCGTTTGGCCCTCTGCCCACACCCAGTGCCACGAGCCGTGGCTGAGCCTGGCGCAGATGGTGGCCCTGTGGTGGCCCTGTGGTGGCCCTGTGGCCAGCAGGGCTCCAGGGCAGTGACACCAGGAGCCGTGGCTGAGCCTGGCGCAGATGGTGGCCCTGTGGTGGCCCTGTGGCCAGCAGGGCTCCAGGGCAGCGGCACCACCAGCCCCTCCAGGGCCGCGGGGCTCCGAGCCAGCAGCGCTGTTGGGTTGGGAGCTGGAGACCCGGCTGACACCGCAGGGCTGTGCTGAGGGCTCTGATGTTTCCTCCCTGCCAAGCCTCGGTGCAGACGCGGGCCGGTCCCGCCCGGTTCCGCCCGGTTCCGCCCGGTTCCGCCCGGCCCGGTCCCTCCCGGTCACCTGCGGGGCCGCGCCGGGCTCCGCCAGCAGCCGCTGCTCCAGGGCGCGCAGCCAGTGCCGCAGGGCGAGCAGCTGCTCCTGCACCTCCGCTCGGAGCTCCGGGCGCGCGCGGGCCCTGCGGGAGAGAGCAGGGACACTCGGGATGGGGGGACGTGGGACTGTCCCCCCCCGAGCCCCAGGATCGCCCCCCACCCGCGCAAACAGCCAAAGAGCCGCACCTGAGCTCATGGCTGGGCTCAGCCCACCCTGCTCGCCCCAGCCCAGCGGTGCCCAGCATTCCCCAGCATTGCCCAGCTGTGCCCAGCGGTGCCCAGCTGTGCCCAGCATTCCCCAGAGGTGCCCAGCTGTGCCCAGGTGTGCCCAGCATTGCCCAGCATTGCCCAGCTGTGCCCAGCGGTGCCCAGCGGTGCCCAGCGGTGCCGGTACCTCTCCGTCTCCTCCCTGTCCCACGGCGACCCCTCCACGCTCTCCCCGGTGCTCCCAGTGACCTGCGAGCAGAGCAGAGGGACGCTGGGAACAGGACCCGGGTCCTGGCAGGGCACAAGGCTGCACATCGCCCCTGGTACAGAACCCAGGTCCTGGCAGGGCACAAGGCTGCACATCGCCCATGGAACAGGACCCGGGTCCTGGCAGGGCACAAGGCTGAACATCGCCCCTGGTACAGGATCCAGGTCCTGGCAGGGCACAAGGCTGCACATCGCCCCTGGAACAGGACCCGGGTCCTGGCAGGGCACAAGGCTGAACATCGCCCCTGGTACAGGATCCAGGTCCTGGCAGGGCACAAGGCTGCACATCGCCCCTGGAACAGGATCCAGGTCCTGGCAGGGCACAAGGCTGCACATCGCCCCTGGAACAGGACCCGGGTCCTGGCAGGGCACAAGGCTGCACTTCGCCCCCGGTACAGGACCCGGGTCCTGGCAGGGCACAAGGCTGCACATCGCCCCTGGCACAGCCGTGGGGAGGTTTGGGGTGTTGCTGTGTCTGCCCATCCCCAGCAGCCGGGACAGGGCTGCCTGGCCAGGATCCCCCAGTCTGTCCTGTGCTCCAGCATCACCAGTACAGCTCCAGAATCACCAGCACAGCTCCAGCATCGCCAGTTCAGCTCCAGCTCCTCGGAATTCCAGTTCTACACCCCGATTTTCCAGCCTTTTCCAGCCGGGATCGCTCCCGGACCTCACCCTGCTGCCTCTCGGTGCCCACCTGTCCCTGGTGTCCCTGCACCTGCTCTGTGCCCTGCAGAGCCACGGCCCCGCCCTGGCCGAGCCCAAACTGACCCACGGCAAAAAATGACCGACAGCGAACTGACCCACGGCAAAAAAATGACCAACAGCGAACTGACCCGTGGAAAACTGACCCGTGGAAAACTGACCCGTGAAAAACTGACCCACAGCAAACTGACCCACGGCAAAAAATGGCCAACAGCAAACTGACCCACGGAAAACTGATCCATGAAAAACTGACCCATGGAAAACTGACCCACAACAAAAAATGACAAACAGCAAAAAATGACCAACAGCGAACTGACCCATGGAAAATTGACCCATGGTAAAAAATGACTCATGGCAAAAAATGACCAACAGTGAACAGACCCATGGAAAACTGACCCACGGAAAACTGACCCACAGAACCCCAGTGCACCAGCATGGGGCAGTGGTGCCCCAGATGCTCCTCATGCTGTAAGTGCAGACACTTTGGCACAACACACGGTAGAAAATACCGGGCAAACACCAAAATCTACAAACCAGCGATTTCCTGGCACAGGCACGGACACGGGGCACGGGCAGGGAGCTGTAACTTCACCGCCCAGCGGGACTGGCAGGAGGGATCACACCTAAAACCTGAGGGTGATGCTGCTCCCACAGCCCGGGAGCTGTAATCAACTGTAATTAACTGTTTGCTAACCCGGGTGATTAATTAAATCAAGTCACCTGGCTGAGCACAAGGAGGGGGAGACACGGCTGGGAAATCCTCTGAGAAATGGGACACAGTGATGCCACAGGGACGGAGATGGGCCCAAGACAAAAGCAAGGACACGATCACATCCCCAAAATGTAGCAGGGGAAGGAGCCCGGGAATGTGGGCTGGATAAACGGGAGATAAACGTGGGCTGGATAAATGGGAGATAGATGCGGGCTGAATAAACGGGAGAGAAAAGTGGGCTGGGTAAACGGGAGATAAAAGTGGTGGATTAATGCCTAAAACCCTAAAACTTACTAACTTCTACTTAAATATCTACTAACTTCTACTAAAACATCTACTTTATGTGTGAGTGGTTTAATGTACTTCAACGCACCCAAAGGCTTTCATTCAATCCCTGCACTCTGATTTCTCCCTGAAGAATTCAGAGATCCCTGACTCACTGACTGGGGTGAGCCCTCACCCCAGGGCAGGACTGGGGATCCGGGCAGGTGAGGATTCCACCGCAGGTGGGCAAACAGCGAAACAGGGAAATGCTTAAACCTGGCGGGGCTGGGGCTGAATTCCAGTTCCAAAATCTGGGAATTGCAGCCCAAAAATCATGGAAATTTCAGCCCCAAAATCCTGGGGATGTTGAGAATCAAACCCCAGGAATTCTGCCCCCAAATACCTGGGGATTCCAAGCTTAGAACTCTCAGAATTTCAGTCTGAAAATTTTGGGAATTTTAGCTTCAAAATCCTGGGAATTTCAGCCCCAAAATCGGGGAATTCCTGCCCCCAAAATCCTAGGAATTCCAAGCTTAGAGCTCTCAGAATTTCAGCCTTAAAACTCTGGGAATTTCAGCCCCAAAACCACTGGAATTTTAAGACCCTAACCCTGGGAATTCCTGCCCAAAAACCCCAGGGATTCTGGCCCCAAAATCCTGGAAATTTTGGCCTCAGAATCCTGGAATAATAAGCCCTGAACCCTTGGAATTCCAGCCCCAAAAACCTGGGAATTTCAGCCCAGAAAATCTGGGAATTCCAGCCCCAAAATCTGGGAATTTTTGCCCAAAAATCCTGGAAATTTCAGCCTCAAAATCCTGGGGATATTGTGACTCAAAGCCCAGGAATTCTGCCTCCAAATACCTGGGGATTCCAAGCTTAGAACTCTCAGAATTGCAGCCTGAAAATCTTGGGAATTTTAGCTTCAAAATCCTGGGAATTTCAGCCCCAAAATCGGGGAATTCCTGCCCCATAATCCTGGGAATTCCAAGCTTAGAACTCTCAGAATTTCAGCCTTAAAACTCTGGGAATTACAGCCCCCCAATCCTTGGAGTTTTAAGACCCCAACCCTGGGAATTCCTGCCCCAAAACCCCAGCTATTGTGACCCCAAAATCCTGGAAATTTTGGCCTCAATATCCTGGAATAACCAGCCCTGAACCTTTGGAATCCCAGTCCCAAAAACCCCGGGGATTTCAGCACTGAAAATCTGGGAATTGCAGCCCCAAAATCTGGGAATTGCGGGACAAACGGAGCTGCCGGTCAGCTCCGCCAGGTCACCGCGCTGCCCGCCCGTGCCAGCCTGTGCCCACCCCTGCTTTCCACAGCACCGGGGGGGGGTCTGGGGGGTCGCTGGCCATGGGGAGGGGGCGTGGGAGAGGCCGGTCGGGCTTTGTGGAGGAGCTGTACAGAGCGTTCCCGGCGCCGGCCAGCAGCGCCCGGGGCGGTGGGCACGGGGAGCTGGCGGCGCTCGGTGCCAGCTCGGACCGCGGGCACGGCGCCCACGCCGCGGAGCGCGGCCGGGACCCGGGGGCTCAGGTGCCACCGCTGCGCTGAGGGACGGGTTTGATGCCTCGGGTTTTGTATTTTTCAGAATCTCTGCTGCTGGGAGCGCAGCTCTGAAAGTTGGTGTTGGGTGTTGTGAGTTCTGTCCGCAGGGTAAGTGGACAAAACAATTTCCTTCTAGCCAGAGAAACAAGGACACCCGGCAGCCAAAAAATCATGAACAGCAGCTAAAGGAAGGGGCAAGACAGACTTCACAGCCTGGGGCTGTGGTTGGATAATTAACCCCAATAAGTCGATGAACCAAAACTTATAAAAGTGTAAAGCTCGTGACCAGAATCCATCCAGGATCTGATTTGGGTGTCCCCCCGGCCGGGCTCTTGGTGCCCAAGGTGGGTCCTTTCAATAAATTCCCGTTTTATCCCTTCTGCTCTGCTGGTCTCTGTTCCAGCTCAGCCTTTCCAGGCTGGCTCGGCTCGGGGGCGGGGGGGTTTAGCCCCGGCCTCCGCAGCAGCAGGGCAGGGTGACAGGCAGGGCATTAACATGGGCAACACCGTGGAGTTCTCCATGGTGACGAGCTTGGCCCGGTCAGTCCCAGCCGAAGGGGCTTTGGGAGGCACGGGGGGGGTCAGTGGGGCAGGAGGGCGGCGTGGAGGAACACAGGATGGTGACGAGTGTCCGTGGAGTGCCCCAGGAGCCGCCTGGATCTCGGGGCGTCCCCCTTTGCCCAGCAATTCCGGGGGTCCCCGTGCCAGGGGTGGGGGCACAGGGTCCCCCGGCACATGGATGTGAGTCCCGTGGCTCGGCCGGGGAGTGGGGGGGCTTCTCAGCAGGGAACAGAGCTGGACCCCAGCAGTGTCGGGGTGGGGGGCGTGAGGGGGTCCCAGCCCGTGACATGGGGCTGGGCCACGGCCAGAGGGCTCTTGGTGGCCTCATGAGCTTTGGGAGAGGCTACCGGCCCTGGGGGAGGAGCCAGGAAATTTTGGGGTAAGCAATGGATATCTTGGGGAGCAGGGAACACATCGGGGGGCAGTGAGAGCCCCCAGCAGCTTGTGCCACCTGGGGGAGTGTCCTGCTCTTCGGGGACCCCTCCTGAGCCCCCCAGTGCTGCAGCAGCCTGTGACCCCCCCTCCCCGAGCCCCCCTGGCCCTAACGGCCACATCCCGGCCGGTGGGGACAGACGGACGCTGCGGTTAATTGCTGACAATGCAATTAACGTCCCACCCACCGCCGCCATCTGTCCCGGCCGCCCCACCCGGCGCTGCCGTCGTGCTTGGCTGGTCCTGGCACAGCCCAGACCCACCAGCCCCAGGTCCTGGAAGGTCCTGATGGCTCTGGGGCTCCTGGCACGGCTCTGGGATGATCCTTTCTGCCCGGGGAGTCCCGGCCTGGGCTGTGCGGTGGCACCCGTGTCACTGGGCTGGACACACCCCTCGAGCCACCTGTGCCAGTGGCTGCACTGACGTCTCCAGGTTTGCCAGACTTGTCCTTCTGCACGCTGCTGCGCTTCCAGCCAGGCCAGGCCTCACATCCTGAACCACCCTGAACCATCCTGAACCCCCTGAAGCCCCTGAACCCTTCAGCCTCGCTGCCGTCCACCCACAACAGCCCAAAAAGGGAGAGCACAGCCCCACAGAGGCCAGGGCAGGCCCGGTGGCGGTGGCAGCACACATGGGACAGTGCCATGGAGGACAGTGTCCCTGCCCAGCCGAGAGCCCTGCTGAGGAGGGGACGGGTCTGTCCTCACACAGGAAATGCTCAGAATCCCCCAGAGCACCAGCAGCACCCGCTCCCCAAAACCAGGGGTGCACTGGCCCAGTGGGGCAGCTCCCAGCAGCATGGGGCAGCTCCCCAAAATCAGGGGTGCACTGGCCCAGTGGGGCAGCTCCCCAAAACCAGGGGTGCACTGGCCCAGTGGGGCAGCTCTGGGGGTGACCCCGTGGCCCTGCTCTGTGCCCTGCAGCACCCAGGGCACAGCCAGGCCCAGCACCTGCACCAGAAGCTGCTCAGAGCCCTGGCACCCCGAGACACTTCAACAGGACCTTGGCAGCTCACACAGCCCACGGCACGAAGCTGCAGGAGCCCACGGGAGCCCACGGGAGCCCACGGCCACGGGGGCAAGGCCAAGGGGCGAACAGACCACACAGAGCTGCCGGCTGGTTTCAGAGGATTCTCCTTTACTGCCCGTGCAGGCGAGCCCTGGGTCCGCGCTGCTCCTTTTACAGAAACTCCGCGGTATGTACAAGTTTAGTGTTTTGCCCCCAAAAAGAGATGTGTTTGGGTAATCCATGGACCCCCACTGTCCCCACGAGTGGTGGTCGGGGCGTGGGGGGCCCCGGGAGCGGGGACTGTCCTGGAGCCGCGGGCGGTAGCACCTCATGCAAAGCCAAACAGGGTAATGAGAGCAATAACGACACCGGAGGCGGAGGGTAACATGACTGGATTTACAGGAGGCAGATGAGAGCGGGTGGGAAGGAGGAGATGTGCTGGAGATCCGCAGTGAGCCCGACACCACACTGGGAGGCCACCCCCGGGGAGGAGGGGGTGTGTGGGGCAAGAGGGGGCCAGGTGACCCTGTAGGTGCTTCTTGGGCCATGGGCTGCTCGGGCACTGTGGGCCCAGTCTCTGGCTGGGGACTCTGGCAAGTGCAAAGGGTGAGGGAGAACGTCCCTGTGTCCTCAGGTGCGGCCCCACCGGCCTCAGGGCGGGGGACGGGCTCCACGGCGGCGATGAGGGGAGGTGGTATGGACATCCAGCCACACTACAACAAAGCGAACAGAGAAGATGGGATGAGACAGGGGGAACAACCCATGGAATGAAGCCCGGCCGTCAGCACCGCTGTGGGACCGGGACAGACCGGGGAGCTCGGCGTTACCTGTGCCGGCGAGCACGGCCGAGCTGCTGCTGCCTCCGGGGCTCCCCTCGAGCCCATCCACGGCCTGCTGATGTCGGAGACCCAGCTCAGGAGCTCGCCCAGCGGCACGGGGAGGTCTTTGTTGGGACTGGAAAAAGACGTCTGCCAGAGAGAGAGCGCGTTAGCGCCGGCACGGGGGGGAGCCAGGGGATGGAATTACCGCGAAGAAGGAAAAGGAGGCTGGTGTTACTGAAATTGCCTGTTCCTAACAAGAGTGTGTGCCAGGCTGCTGGAGCATCCCATGGCCACCCTGTGCTGCAGGGCCCTCACGCCCTTTGCGAGGGTCAGGAAAACCCCCACGGCTCTGGGGGGTTCTGGGTGCAGGAGCTGCGCAGACCCAGGGCGCGGGCTCTGGCAGACATGGAGTGTGAGGAAATCACCCTCGAGCAGAAGCACTTCCCAGATACACGGAGAGACAGACAGACAGAGCGGCGGGCGCGTCCCGGAGGACGGGTGAGCGGGTGGGCTGGCGGAGGCGGGCACGCAGCGAAGCCCCTCGGTGGGCGCAGCGGCGAGCGGAGGCAGGCTCCCCCCGCGTGGCGCGGAAGCACCGGGCAGCGCCAGCGCGGCACTTACGGTCGGGGCACCAGCGCTGCGGCGTGGTGGTGGTGGTGGTGGTGGTGGTGGGGACGTGCCAGGAGGCCAAGGCAGGGAGATGAGGGGGCAGCTCGGGGGTTGGGGTGCAGAGCCCCCTCCTCGCTGCACCGAGGGTGCGTGGAAGGGGTCCAGGCAGCAGCTTCAGGGCTGGTGTGGTGTGGTGTGGTGTCCAGTGCAGAGGAGCCTGCAACGTCCTCCTCAGGCACATCGGCTGCAGTAGGGCGGGTGCACCGCGGGGCCAAGGCAGTCTCCTCCTTTGGGGTGCAGGGGCTGAAGCCGGCAGGTTAATTACAAAAGAGTGCTAAGTGGTTAGATCCAAACTGGGAACTGTTTTCCTGGTGTCCGGCTCGGCCGCGCCATGTGCGAGCAGCGGCGGGATTGGCGCTGCCAGGAGCTGGAACGGCGTCCGGCTCCCGGGGCGCAGGGCGGGGAGGGTAGTGTGTATTCTCTCTGTTCTCTTAATATACAAACACTGTCAGCACATTCGCATATATTAATTTATTAGTCTTGTCTTTTTTTTTTTTTTTTGGTTAAACTTGAGGCACTGCTTTGGGAGAAGAGTGGAGGTTCAAAATTAAAAAAAAAATACTAGTGATTAGCCAGCAGCGTTGCCACATGCGGAGCGGGTGAGGCGGCGCCTCGGGGGGCTGGCAGCTCTCAGGCCGCGTGGAGCAGGGGCCCGCACAGCCCGGGGCACTCCCTGCTCGCCTCCCACCCGCAGCTTCTGGATGCGGCCAGGGCGAGGGCAGCCACCTCCACGGTGCCCTGGGTACCCCCCGCGTATCTGCGCCCGAAACTCGAGGAGGAGTAGGAGGAGGAAGAGAAGGTCATGGAGAAGCTGGAGCCAGTGGCGTCGAAGCTGCCGCGCCGGGAGCCTGAGCGGGAGCCGGTGCGGGAGCCCGAGCGCGATCCCGAGGCGGAGCCGGCGCTGCTGATGTTGTAGGGGCTGTAGTAGCCCTTGCTGGACTGGGAGGAGGCCTCCAGCAGCCGCAGGCCGGTCCCGTCCTCGATCATGCTCCGGTCCATGGCGTCCTTGTAGGAGATCTTGAGCTTGGTCTTGGGGCAGGTGAGGTACTTGGAATAGGTGTTGACATCGCGCAGCTTCTGGGCAGTCCGTGCGTCGATGGTGCCCTTCTGCAGCGCCTCGTCCAGGGAGACGCGGCCCGGGGCCTCGGGCTCGATCAGGCCCCCCGTCAGGTACTGCACCTCCAGGAAGCGCTGCCCGGCCTCGTAGTACAGCCAGCCCTTCTTCAGCGCCTGCGCCGCCGACATCTTCGTCTTGGTCCGCGGGTCCTCGAAGCCGTAGAAGGCCTTCTGCGCCAGGTTGATGCGGTCCACCATGATCTTGTCAACCAGGCCCTTGGTGACCGCGTCGGCGACGGTGCATTTGTCACCGGTGTTGGGGTCGATGATGCCGCCGGTGCAGGCCTGGGCTTCCAGCAGCCGCTGCCCTGTGATGTTGTCCACCAGGTTGCGGCGCATGGCCTCCGTGATGGACACCTTCTCCAGAGTGTCCGTGTCCAGGATTCCCGCCACCGGCCCGGTCTCTTCAGTTGGGTCAGTCCACATGGAGATCTGGGTCCGCGACAGGGCTGGGCTGACAGTGTAGGAGGAGGAGGATCCGACTGAGGACGACCGCGACCGGAAGCCACCCATGTTGCCAGAGAGCATGTCGGCAAACTCGGTGATGGAGAGGGTGCCCGAGCGGTACTGGTCCAGGGCCGACTGGTCAATCAGCCCCTTGCCAATGGCATCGTCGATGTCGTACTGGCGCCCCGAGCGCCTGTCGATGATCATCGACTTCACCACGCCGTCGGAGGAGGAGGTGGTGATCTCCTCCCACTCGCACTCCTGCTCTGACAGCTCCAGGTAAGTCTGGTGGTCGATGAGGCCCTTGCGATAGGCTTCGTACACGGACATCTCCTTGCCCGTCTCCGGGTCAACGATCACCACCCGGCGCTTGCGGACGGAGGACTTGGACGAGGTCTTCCTCTCGCGCTTCTTCTCCTTCAGAGGCAGGAGGCAGAGGCCAGTCTCTGGGTCCGTGATGCACCGCTCCATCAGCTGCAGGTAGGTGAGGTTCTCCTCCGTGTTGGGGTCGAAGAAGCCCTTGGTGTCGTCGCTGGGGTCCAGCAGGATCTCGTTCATCTCCTCATCGAAGAGGCCCCTCTTGTAGGCCACCTCCACGGGCAGGCGGTGGCTCTCCTCGGGGTCAATGATGCCGCCAGTGGCGATCTGGGCCTCCAGCAGGCGGATCCCGTGGTCCTTCAGGATCAGACCCTTCTTCATTGCCTGGAAGAGCGAGATGAGCTTGCCGGTGTAGGGGTCCCGGTAGCCGGTGACGGCCCTCTCAGCAGAGAGCAGCTTGTCCTTGAACTCAGGGCCCACGATGCCCATGCGCACGGCTTCCTCCACCGTCAGCTTGAGGCCCTTGATGGGGTCAATCACGTAGCCCGTGGCCGCCTGCGCCTCCAGGAGCTCGAAGGCAGTGCCGGGCCGGATGATGCCCTTCTTCATGGCCTGGTAGATGGACAGACGCTCCTTTGTGGAGTCCACGAAGACGCCAGCGATGCAGCTGGTGCCCTCCAGGAACTTCTTCAGGTTCTTGGAGACCTCCTCGACAGAGGTGAGGCCCTCCTGGAGGCGCTGGGCTGTGGCTTCGTCCATCACCTGCGAAAGGACCAGCTCCTCCACGGTGATCTGCTTCCGCAGCCCCCGGAACGTGAGCTTCCGCGTGTCGCAGAGCGGGAGCAGCAGGAGCCCGGAGCTCTCGTCCTTGCGGCAGCGCCGCAGCAGCTGCGTGTAGCTGAGCTTCTCGTCTGTGGAGGGGTCCACGTAGCTGCGCACCTCGCTGGGCTCCGACAGCATGTCGTACGTCTCCTTGTTGATGAAGCCCCGCTGGTAGGCCACCTCCAGCGGCAGGTGGAAGCCCAAGTGCGGGTCAATCACGCCACCAGTGGCGATCTGGGCGTCCAGGAGCTTGAGGGCCTCTTCGCTGGGAATGAGATCCTTCTTCATGGCCTGGAAGAGGGAAATCTTCTGTTCGCTGTACGGGTCTCTGTAGCCGGTCACGGCCCTCTCTGCGGACAGGAGCCGGTCGTGGATCTCCGGCCCCACCACGCCCTTCCTGACCGCCTCGTCCACGGTCAGCATTTCATTCTTCGTGGGGTCGATCATGAAGCCGGTGGCTGCCTGGGCCTCCAGGAGGGAGCGGGCCACTTCGGGGTTGATGAGCCCCTTCTTCAGCGCCTGGTAGACACTGAGCGTCTGCTTGGAGGAGGGGATGTAGATGCCAGCCACGCAGCCCGACCCGTAAAGGTACTTCCAGACAGTCTCCACGTCCAGGAGCTCCCGGAAGGTTTTGGAGCCCTGTTTCAGCAGGTTGTAGATGTCCTGCGAGATAATCTTGGCCTCGTAGAGGTCCTCGGCTGTGATGCGGCGCCGGATGTAGTCGTAGGACGTGAGATTCTGCTGCCGGATGATCTCGGTCTTCTCGATGATCTCGATGATGATGATGATCATGCGCTCCTTGGACACACGGCCCGACTGGAACTCCTCCATGAGATGTTTGCGCTGCTCCTCGGGCAGCAGGTCCGAGTGCATGATCTCCCACAGCGACATGGAGGAGCCCGCCCGGCTGCCCACGGGGATGTCCACCTGCGTCTCCTCGAACACCTTCCGCGTCTCTGCTTCCGTGTACATGTGAGTGGTTTCCACCACCTTGGGCTTCTCGGGCTCCCGCAGAGGCAGCAGGTACAGGCCCGTCTCGGGATCCTCGATGCACCTCTCCTTCAGCTGCACGTAGGTGAGGTTCTCCTGAGTGTTGGGGTCAAAGAAGCCCTTGGTGTCATCAGTGGGGTCGGACAGGGTCCGGTTCATCTCCTCGTCCAAGTAGCCACGCTTGTAGGCCACCTCCACGGGCAGGCGGTGGCTGTGCACGGGGTCGATGATGCCGCCCGTGGCGATCTGGGCCTCCAGCAGGCGGATGCCGTGCTCCTTGACGATCAGCCCTTTCTTCATGGCCTGGAACAGGGAGATGGTATCGCCCGAGTAGGGATCCTTGTAGCCCGTGACAGCCTTCTCAGCCGACAGCAGCTTCTCGTGCAGCTCAGGCCCGACGATGCCAGCCTTCACCGCCTCGTTGACGTACAGCTTGCGGTTCTTCACGGGGTCGATCAGGAACCCGGTGGCTGCCTGGGCTTCCAGGAGGACCACGGCCGTGCTGGGCCTCAGCAGGTTCCTCTTCATGGCCTCATAGATGTTCAGCTTCTCCTTGGTGGCCTCCACGTAGACACCGGCAATGCAGTCACTGCCATGCAGGAACCTCCTCACCGCGTCAGTCTCAGAGAGGTCCTTCACCGATTTCTTGCCTTCCTTCAGCTGCTCGTACTGGGTTTTGCTGATGATGCGGGACTCCAGCAGCTCGCTGGCTGGCACCGGTGCCCGCAGACCACTGAACGTCAGCTTCTCCTGCTTTTTGGTCTCTGCCTCCTCGATGATGGTGATCACAATCTTGATGATCTTCTCGATTGTCACTTTGCCGGTCTTGTACTGCCGGAGCAGCTCGCGCCTGTGCTCCTCGGTGAAGTACTCGGAGTGGATCAGTTCCCAGATGGTCATTGTCTGGCCCTTCATGCTGCCCACCGGGACCTCGATGGTGGCTTTGTCGAAGCACTCCTTGGCCTGGCTGTCGGTGTAGACCTCCTCCTGCTGGGACTGGATCGCCTCGTCGGACAGGGGCAGCAGGCACAGGCCAGTCTGCTTGTCGCGGTGGCAAGTCTTCTGCAGCTGGGCATAGGCGAGGTGCTCCTGGGTGTTGGGACAGTAGAAAGCCCTGGCATCGTCTCGGAACTCAGCCAGAGCTTTGTTTATCTCTGGGTCGAAGTAGCCGCGCTTGTAGGCGACCTCAAGCGGGAGCCGGTGGCTGTTGACAGGGTCGATGATGCCGCCGGTGGCGAGCTGGACGTCCAGCAGGCGCAGCCCGGTGTCGCTGGGGATGAGACCCTTCTGGAGTGCTTGGTAGAGGGAAACCGTCTGACCCGTGTAGGGATCCTTGTAGCCAGTCACTGCCTTCTCTGCCGACAGCAGCTTCTCGTGGAACTCTGGCCCCACCACCTCGGCCTTCACTGCCTCATCCACAGAGAAGAGCTGGTTGCCCACGGGGTCAATGATGTAGCCGGTGGCAGCTTGAGCCTCCAGCAGGGACAGGGCAACCTCTGGCTTCAGCAGGCTTCTCTTCAGGGCCTCGTAGAAGCTGAGCTTCTGGCCCGTGGACTCCACCAGGACGCCGGCGATGGCATCCGTGCCCTTCAGGTACTGCCGTACAGAATCCATCTCTGCCACGTCCTTTACGGACTTCTTGCCCTGGTGCAGCTGGTTGTAGAGGTCCTTGTTGATGATCTTGCTCTCGAGCAGCTCGGCAGCGGGCACGGGGCCCCGCAGGCCCTCAAAGCACATCTGGCTCTTTCTCTCGCTTTCCTCCACAACCGTGATGACGATCTTGATGATCTTCTCCACCGTGATCTTGCCAGTCCTGTACTGCTGGATCAGGTCCCGCCTTTGGTCCTCGGTGAAGTATTCGGAGTTGATGAGCTCCCAGATGGTCATCGTCTTCCCTTGGAACTTGCCGAACGGCGCTGTCACTGTGGCCTTCTTGAAGACATCCTTGGCTTCCTTGTCGGTGTAGACCAGCTCTCGGGATTTGGCTGCTTGGTCAGTGAGTGGCAGGAGGCACAGCCCCGTGTCCGGGTCAGTCACGCACCGCTCCATCAGCTGCAGGTAGGTGAGGTTCTCCTGAGTGTTGGGGTCGAAGAAGCCCTTGGTGTCATCAGTGGGGTCGGACAGGACCTGGTTCATCTCCTCATCGAAGTAGCCGCGCTTGTAGGCGGCTTCCACGGGCAGGCGGTGGCTGTTGACGGGGTCGATGATGCCGCCCGTGGCGATCTGGGCCTCCAGCAGGCGGATGCCGTGGTCCCTGACGATGAGATCCTTCTGCATGGCCTGGAACAGGGAGATCTTGTCGCCCGTGTAGGGGTCCTTGTAGCCGGTGACAGCGCGCTCAGCCGACAGCATCTTGTTGTGCAGCTCCGGCCCGATCACTCCTTCCCGCACCGCCTCGTTCACCGAGAGCCTCACGTTGCGCACGGGGTCGATGATGAAGCCAGAAGCAGCCTGTGCCTCCAGGAGCACCAGCGCCGTGCCTGGGCTGAGCAGCTTCTTCTTCATGGCTTCGTAGATGCTCATCTTCTGGTTGGAGGGCTTGATCAGCAAGCCGGCAATGCTGCTCTTGCCCTGCAGGTACTTCCTGACATCCTCCCTCTGAGAGAGCTCGCCCACGCTCACAACACCCTTCGCCAACTTGTCTAAGCTCTCCCTGCTCAGAATGCCGGCATCAGCCAGCTTCTCTGCTGACACCTTCTGCCGGATGCCGTCGAAGGCGAACTCCGGCTCCCCGTTCTGGGCTAAGCCGTCCATTGCATCCCGGCCGTTGGGCACAGCCTTGATGTCCAGCAGCTGCGTCGTGGTAACCGCCTCCCCGGGCAGGTCGTCGGTCTGGATCATGATCTCCCGTCTCTGGGCCAGGGCAGCTTTGTACTCCTCCTGCATCTGCTCCAGTCTCTCTCTCAGCTTCTTGTTCTCCTCTTCCAGAAGTTTCTCCTGCTCCTGTCGCTGCCTCTCCAGCTGCTGTAGCTCCTCCTGCTTGTGCCGGACGTTTTCCTCAGCTTCCTTCTGATGCTTCTTGGCTTCGTCTAACATAGCCTTCAACTGCTGCTTCTCCTGCTCCATCTCCTTCTGCTGCCGCTCCTGCTCTGCCTTCAGGTTCTGGGCTTTGTTCACCTCATCCTTAAAGAGCTTCTCCAGCTTCGATTTCTCCTCCTCAATGAACTTCTCCTTCTGCAGCAGGGCATCTTTCTCCGTCAGGAAGCTCTGCTGGAGGAGCTGCGTCTCCTGACGGAGCTGAGCCTGCTGGGCCACCTGCATCTGGGGTGGGAGAGAGAACAGTGTAGTCAGACACCCAGGAGGGCAGTGGGGCACTGAGGGTGGGCTGAGGCAGGGGGATGGGCGGCAGGGGGGGCACAGAGTCACCCACACACTCCCCACATCAGAGTTAAGGAGCAGAGCCGGGATTAGGGAGCCACACACAACACGGGGCTGGATGAGTAGGGGAAGGACACAAGGGAGCCCCCAGCACCAAGGCTGGGAGCTGGGCACAGAGAGGAACACGGCAGGACGTGCCACAGGGAGGAAAGAGCGGTGGGGATCCCACCTCCACGGCTCCAGGGGTTCGGGGTCCTGCTCCGACGCTGCCTGAGGGGTTTGCTCCACTGCCCCCAGCTCTACACACATCCCTGACCTGCACAGGGGGCCCTGCCCCACCATCCCCAGCGCCGGTCCTCAGGGACCCGCCCAGGGATGGTGCGGGCTGGCTGGGAAGAGGGACCCTGTGCACCACCACCACTAAGGGGGACCCACAGCCCAGTACCTCCTCCGCCTTCTGCTGCAGCAGCGCCGCCTCCTGCTTCAGCTTCTCCTTCTCCTTCTCCAGGTCGGCGATGGCCTTCCGCAGCTTTTCCGCGTCCTCGTCGCTCTGGTGCCGCTGGATCTCCAGGGTGTGCACCATCGTCATCTTCTCCTGCGTGGCCAGCTCGGTCTCGTGCAGCCTCTCGCTGATCTCCTCCGCCTGCTTCTTGAACCGCTTGGCTTCCTCCTCAGCCTTGGCCTGGGCCATGCTCATCTCGGCCACCTGCAGCTTGAGGCGCTCGGCCTCGGCCGTGATGTCCAGCTGCCGCCGGCGCTCGGCCTCCAGCGTCTTCTGGAAGCCCTCGGTCTCCTCGGCCAGGCGCTGCTGCATCTGCTCCTTGTCCTCCTGCAGCTTCTTGGCGTGTTCCTGCGCCAGATCCTTCTGCTTCTGCAGCATTTCGGCCTCCGCCCGCAGCCGCGTGGCCTCCTGCACCGCCTGCATCTTCTCCTTCAGCATCTTCTCCGCCAGCGCCCGCTGCTGCGCCAGGTCATCCTCGGCCAGCTGCCGCATGCGGGCGGCCTCCTGCGCCTCCACGCTCAGCCGGGCCACCTCCTCCGCCACCTGCTTCATCTTCTCCGCCTCCTCCGCCAGGAACTTCTGCGTGTTGTCCTTGTCCTTGAGGATCAGCGCCTTGTTCTCCTCCTCGATGCGGCTCTTCAGCTTGGCCAGCTCCTCCATCTGCACCCGGACCTTGAAGAGCTCCTCCTCCACCTGGGCCTTCTGCCGGACGGCGTCGGTCACCTCCTCCTTCAGCCGCTGCAGCTCCTCGTCCAGGATGCCCTTCTGGTGGTCGGTCTCATCCAGCTGCAGCTTCACCTTGGTCAGCTCCTGCTCCACCTGCGCCTTCTGCCGCAGCGTCTGCTCGGCGAACTTCTTGTGCTTCTCCATCTCGGCGTCGGCCAGCTGCTTCTGCCGCAGGGCCGCCTGCTCCGCCTGCGCCCGTTTGGCCGCCTCCAGCTCGGCCTCCTTCCGCAGCTTCTCGGCGTCCGCCTGCGCCTGTGCCTTGGCCTGCGCCTCCTCCTCCGCCCGCTGCTTCAGCCGCTCCGCCTCCTCCACGCGCTGCCGGGACAAGCTGGCGTCCTGCTCGGCCTTGCCGCGGGCGAACTCGGCCTCCTCGGCCGCCCGCCGGGCCCGCTCGGCCTCCTCGCGCAGCCGGTCCAGGAGGCTCTGCTCCTGCTGCCGCGTCTGCAGCAGCTCCTGCTCTTTCTGCTGCACGGCAGCCAGGTGCGCCTTCTCCTCCGCCGCGATCCGCTTCTGCGCCGCCTCCCGCGCCAGCTGGATCTGCCGCTCCGACTCCTTCTCCGCCAGCTCCTTCTGCCGCCGCGCCTCCTCCACCATGGCCCGCAGCCGCTCCACCTCCTCCAGGGCCAGCCTCCGCTGCCGCCCGGCCTCCTCCTCGGCCGCCAGGATGGCCTGCACCTTCTCCTCGGCCTCGCGCCGCCGGCCCTCCTCCTCCAGCGCCAGCGCCCGCTGCCGCTCGGCCTCCCGCTCCGCCTGCTCCCGGCTGCGCTGCACCTCCTCCGCCTCCCCGCGGATGCGGTTCAGCTCCCGCTCCAGCTCGCTCTTGCCGGCCGAGGCCCTCTCGAAGCTGGCCTTGAGGGCGCGGATCTCCTCCTCCACTTGCCGCCGCTGCCGCAGGGTGTCCTCCACCAGCCCCTTCTGCCTCTCCAGCTCGCTCTCCGAGGAGCGCTTCAGCAGGGCGATCTTCTCCTCGATGTCCTGCTTGTGCTGGGCCGCCTGCTCCTCCAGCAGCTTGCGCTGGTAGGCCTCGTCCTCGGCCAGCCGCCGCAGCCGCTCGTTCTCAGCCTCCTTCTCCTTCAGCGCGATCTCCGCCTCCGCCTTCAGCCGCGAGGCCTCGTTGATGGCCGCCAGCTTCTCCTTCAGGATGCGCTCGGCCTCGGCCCGCTGCCGGCTGGCCTCTTCCTCGGCCAGCTGCCGCTGCCGCTTGGCCTCCTCGGAGAGGGCGCGCAGGCGGGCGGCCTCCTCGGCCAGCTCCCGCAGCTTGTTGGCCTCCGCCTCCAGCCGCTGCTTGGACTTCTCGCTGCTGGAGCGCGACTCCTCCTCTGTCTTGGCCTTGCTCTCCAGCAGGATCTCCATCTCCGCCCGCAGCTTGGCCAGCTCCTCCTCCAGCTCTTTCCTCCTCTGGATGGCCTCGTTTACCTCGCTCTTCAGCCGCGAGAGCTCTTCCTCCAGGAGCAGGCGCTGCTGCTCCCCGTTCTCCATCTCTGCCTTCAGCCGGATCAGCTCCTGCTCCGCCGCCAGCTTCTGCTGGGCCGTGCCCTCCGCCAGCTCCCGCTGCTTTTCCAGCTCCTCCTCCGCCAGCTCCTTCTGCCGCAGGGCCGCCTCCTCCGCCTTGGCGCGCTTGCGGGCCTCGCGCTCCGCGTCCTCCTTCTGCTTCTCGGCCTCCTCCTGCGCCAGCGACTTCTTGTGGGCCACCTCTTCGGCCTGCAAGCGCAGGCGCAGCGCCTCGTTGGCCTTCTGCCGCCAGCGCTCCAGCTCCTTCTCAGCCTCCTCCCGCGAGCGCTCGGCCTCCAGCTGCTGCTTCTTCAGCCGCTCGGCCTCCTCCTGCAGCTGGGCCACCACGTCGTGCTCCTGCTGCAGCGACAGCTCCAGCTGCGCCGTCTTCTCGGCGAAGGAGAGCCTCTTGCTCTGCAGCTCGGCCTCGGCGCTGCGCTGGGCCACCTCCTGGGCCACCTGGATCTGCCGGTCCTTCTCGGCCTCCGCCTGCCGCATGCGCCGCTCGGCCTCCTCCGCCTGCAGCCGCAGCTGCTCCAGGTCCGCCACCGCCTTCTGCTTCTCCCGCGCCGCTTCGCGCTCGGCCTGCACCTTGCGCTTCAGCTCCTCCTCCGCCTCGCGCTTCTTCTGGCTCTCCTCCTTCACCTGCCGGCGCAGGCGCTCGGCCTCCTCCTGCGCCTGCCGCTTCTGCCGCTCGGCCTCCTCGGCGCGCGCCCGCAGCTCCTGCAGCTCGGTCTCCGCGCCCTCCCGCTGCCTCTCGGTGCTCTCCAGCTGCAGGCGGATGAGGCGGATCTCCTCCTCCACTTTCTTGCGGTTGTACTCGGCCTCCTCGATCAGCTTCACCTTGGCCTTGATCTGGTGGTCCGAGTTCTGCCGCAGCTGCATCAGCTCCTGCTGGATGTTCTGCTTCTGCTGCTCGGCGTCCACGGCCACCACCTCCCGCCGGGTGACCTCCTCCTGCATGCGGAGCTGCAGCTCCCGCGCCTCCTCCTCCGCCTGCGCCTTGGCTTTGGCGTGGGCCTCGGCCAGCTGCCGCTGCTTCTCCAGCTGCGCCTCCACCTCCGCCAGCCGCTTCCTCTCCTCCTCTTTCAGCTTCTCGGCGGCTTTCTGGAGGGGAAACAGGGTGCAGGGGACAGAGAGGGGAGAGAGAGACAAATCACAAGGGATGCGGTCGCGCCGTGGAGTCGATGCCGGCCCAGCCACGCCGAGACGGCGGAGGGGAGGCAGATGCGCCTGGAATGGCTTCGGCCCCTGGGCCACCGCACGAGCCGGTGACGCCAGCTTCCAGAAGACGTGTGGCACGACAGGGGACACACGACAGCACAGGCAGACAGGCAAGAGGAGCCAGACAGCAGCGCAGGAAGGCACGTTCCAGAGAGAAGGGACAGAGCGAGCGGAGCCCAAGCGATGGCGACGATGCGAGCAGCGTGCACACCAGCACCGTGGCCGCCCTGGCACAGCCAGCCCCTGCCGCGGGCAGAGAGAGACGGAGCACCGGGAGCAGAGCAGAGGGGAGCGGGGCCAGCACAGCCTTCCCTGCCGGGAAAGCCTCAACAGGAGAGAGCAGTTCAGCTGGTTCTAACCCCTGCCAGCCCTCTCCAGGAGCTGGGAGCAGGGCCTGCCCGCTGGGGCCGTGCCACATGCACCGCGAGCGAGGCAGCCGCACGCTCCGCAGGGCAGCGCATGCAGGGCAGCCAGACCCGCACCGGACCCCCGGTCCTGGAGCAGCACAGGCGAAGAGGAGGGCGAGGAGGAGAGGGTGAGGCGTGGGGGAGGCCGAGGGTGCCGCGGGGAGAAGGCATGCGCAGAGTGAGTACCTGGTGCACGGCTGCCAGAGTCATCCTGGTTTTTTACCCTCCATTAGATCCCCACCAACACAAACATTCCCCAAGAAAAAGCACCGGCAAAGCGGCTCCAAGGGCAGAAACCGAGAGTTAGAGAGGTGACCCCGCGCCGGAGCACAGCAGCATGCGCGGGCAGGTGCTGACTGCACCACGTGTATCTGGGAAGTGCCTGCGACCACCAGTCACACCAGAGCCCCAGGGACCAGAGCCAGCCGGGCTCAGAGACCCGCTGAGCTCAGAGCCAGCAGCCTTGCTGCCAGGAGCCCAGCAGGGAGCAGGAGATACTGGGCCAGTGTCAGTGATGGGGCTGCAGCCACAGGTGGGCCAGTGTCAGTGATGGGGCTGGAGCCACAGCCATGGGCCAGTGTTAGTGATGGGGCTGGAGCCACAGGTGGGCCAGTGTCAGTGATGGGGCTGGAGCCACAGGTGGGCCAGTGTCAGTGATGGGGCTGGAGCCACAGCCATGGGCCAGTGTCAGTGATGGGGCTGCAGTCACAGCCATGGCCAGTGTCAGTGATGGGGCTGGAGCCACAGCCATGGCCAGTGACAGTGATGGGGCTGGAGCCACAGGTGGGCCAGTGTCAGTGATGGGGCTGCAGCCACAGATGGGTCAGTGTCAGTGATGGGGCTGCAGCCACAGATGGGCCAGTGTCAGTGATGGGGCTGGAGCCACAGCCATGGGCCAGTGTCAGTGATGGGGCTGGAGCCACAGATGGGTCAGTGTTAGTGATGGGGCTGGAGCCACAGGTGGGCCAGTGTCAGTGATGGGGCTGGAGCCACAGGTGGGCCAGTGTCAGTGATGGGGCTGGAGCCACAGCCATGGGCCAGTGTCAGTGATGGGGCTGCAGTCACAGCCATGGCCAGTGTCAGTGATGGGGCTGGAGCCACAGATGGGCCAGTGTCAGTGATGGGGCTGGAGCCACAGCCATGGCCAGTGACAGTGCTGGGGCTGGAGCCACAGCCATGGGCCAGTGTCAGTGATGGGGCTGGAGCCACAGGTGGGCCAGTGTCAGTGATGGGGCTGGAGCCACAGCCATGGCCAGTGTCAGTGATGGGGCTGGAGCCACAGGTGGGCCAGTGTCAGTGATGGGGCTGGAGCCACAGCCATGGGCCAGTGTCAGTGATGGGGCTGCAGTCACAGCCATGGCCAGTGTCAGTGATGGGGCTGGAGCCACATCCATGGGCCAGTGTCAGTGATGGGGCTGCAGTCACAGCCATGGCCAGTGTCAGTGATGGGGCTGGAGCCACAGCCATGGCCAGTGTTAGTCCTGGGGCCCGTTCAGACCCCGTGAGCCGCGCTCCCTCTCGGTCACAGTGCCCCCCGTGCCGCCCTGCTCCCTCCCTACCTCCTCGTCCTCCAGCCGCCGCAGCGTCTCGGTGATGAACTTGATGTACTGGGTGGTGAGCGTGGTCAGCTCGCTGAACTGTGTCCGCAGGTCCACGTACTGTGGGGACAGGGGGTCAGCAGGGGACTGGGGGCTCGCCCACAGCTCGCCATCTCCCCAGCAGGGATGGGGCTGCACCCCCAATCCATCCCTTCAGCGAGCAGCCACACCCCAGGAGCTGCAGGGCATCCCGGGCCAGGGGCAGCCAGACCCCCCCCCCAGGGGCAGGGAGACCCCCCAGGGCAGGGAGACCCCCCTCTGTGGTAGCCAGACCCCCCACTGGGGTAGCCAGATCCACCTGGGGCCGCCAGACACCCCCCCAGGGTAGGGAGACCCCCACCCCAGGGCCAGACAGACCCCCCTCACCTCCTGGATGATGCTGTCTGACGCCGACTGCACCTTGGGCTTCTTGGCCGGCGACGCCACCGGCTCCACCTGTGCCTTGAAGCTCACCAGCTGCAGCTCGTAGTCCTGGCCAGGAGAGAGTCAGCCAAGCTCTGCTGTGAGCCACGAGCCCCCTGGCCACCACCCCCTGCCTCCCCCAGCCCCGGGCTGTGGCGCACCTTGATGGCGTCGATGTACTGCTTGGCGTAGCGCTGGCACTCCTCCACCTGCTCCTTGTGCTGCTCACACTCCTCCAGCAGTTTCTGGGGACACACGTGGGGGTGAGCCCAGGCACCCCATGGCCACACAGGAGTGCATCTCACCCCTTGATGGGATGCCCAGGAGCAACCCTTGCCCCACTGGGGAATGCCAAGGGGCACCCCTCACCCTCCTGGGAATGCCCAGGAGCATCCCCTGCCCACTGGGGATGACTGGGGGCACGCCTTGCTCATTGTGGATGCCAAGGCTCACTCCTCATTCTCCTGGTGAATGCCCAGGAGCCTCACTTACCCCACTGGGGATGCCCAGGACGCCCCCCCTTGCCCACTGGGGATGGCCAGGCACTCCCCTCACCCTACTGGTGAATAGCCAGGCACATCCCTCACCATACTGGGGAATACCCAGGAGACCCCCTTGCCTATTGGGTGTGTACAGGAGCCCCCCTGTTCCACTGGTGAATACTCAGGAGCCCCCCTTGCCCCAATGGTGAATACCCAGGAGCCCCCTGTGCCCAATACCCAGGAGCCCCCCCTTGCTCACTGGGCACGCCCATGAGCCCCCCTCACCCCCTGGGGATGCTTAGGAGCCCCTCTTGCCCACTGGGGACACCCAGGAGCCCCCCATGCCCACTGGAAATATCCAGGAGCCCCCCTTGCCCACTGGGGACACCCAGGAGCTCCCTGTGCACAATACCCAGGAGCCCCCCTGTGCCCACTGGGCTCCCCAGCAGCCCCCGTGCCCACTGGGGGTGTACAGGAGCCCCCCTTTTCCACTGGTGAATACCCAGGAGGCCTCCTCACTCACTGGGGATACCCAGGAACCCCCTGTACCCAATACCCAGGACCCCCCGTGCCCACTGGGGACACCCACGATCCCCCCTTGCCCACTGGTGAATACCCAGGACCCCCCGTGCCCACTGGGCTCCTCATGAGCCCCCCTTGCCCACTGGGCTCCCCCAGGACCCCCCTTGCCCACTGAGGGTATCCAGGACCCCCTTGTCCACTGGGGACACCCACGAACCCCCTTACCCACTGGAGATGCCCATGACCCCCCTTGCCCACCAGGCTCCCCAGGACCCCCCGTGCCCCACCCAGCCGCACCTTCTCCTGCAGCAGCTGCTGGCGCACGGCCTGGCTGTCGGTGATGGGCACGGCCTGGATGCCCTCCTGGCGCTGCCGCGCGTCGCGGATCCAGCGCCGCAGCGCGTCGCAGCTCTGCCGGTAGTAGCCCAGCTGGCGGCCCAGCTGGTCCAGCTCGCGCAGCCGCAGGTCGGCCTGGCCCAGCACGGCCTGCCAGCGCTCCAGCAGCGCCTGCACGCGCTCCCGGTACCGCTCCAGGTCCACGTCGCGCTCGCTGTGCCCGCGCACCATGCGCTCGTTCACGTCCCTGGCCTTGCCCAGGTCGGTCTCCAGCGCGCTGAAGAAGGGCTGGTGGCCCTCGGCCTCGGCCCGCAGCCGCTGCGGCACGGGGGGAAAGGGTCAGGCTGAAATTATCCTGGTCTGCCTCACTGAACCACCAGAGACTGAGACCCTGCACTGACCACTGCCCTGGAGCTGAGCTCTGCCCTGGCACAGGGGGAGGGTGGCAAAGGACGGTCTGTGCTGTGCTGGTGCTGCCATGGACTGTCTGTGGCTGTGCTGGTGCTGCCATGGAATGTCTGTGCCTGTGCCTGTGCTGCCCAGCACTGTCTGTGCCTGTGCCTGGTGCTGCCCAGCACTGTCTGTGGCTGTGCTGGTGCTGCCATGGACTGTCTGTCCCTGTGCTGGTGCTGCCATGGACTGTCTGTGCCTGTGTTGGTGCTGCTCAGCACTGTCTGTGCTGTTCCTGGTGCTGCCCAGCACTGTCTGTGCTGTTCCTGGTGCTGCCCAGCACTGTCTGTGCTGTTCCTGGTGCTGCCCAGCACTGTCTGTGCTGTTCCTGGTGCTGCCCAGCACTGTCTGTGCTGTGCTGGTGCTGCCCAGCACTGTCTGTGCCTGTGCTGGTGCTGCCCAGCACTGTCTGTGCCTGTGCCTGGTGCTGCCATGGACTGTCTGTGCCTGTGCTGGTGCTGCCATGGACTGTCTGTGGCTGTGCTGGTGCTGCCCAGCACTGTCTGTGCCTGTGCTGGTACTGCCCAGCACTGTCTGTGCCTGTGCTGGTGCTGCCATGGACTGTCTGTGGCTGTGCTGGTGCTGCCCAGCACTGTCTGTACCTGTGCTGGTGCTGCCCAGCACTGTCTGTGCTGTGCTGGTGCTGCCATGGACTGTCTGTGGCTGTGCTGGTGCTGCCCAGCACTGTCTGTAGCTGTTCCTGGTGCTGCCCAGCACTGTCTGTGCCTGTGCTGGTGCTGCCCAGCACTGTCTGTGCTGTGCTGGTGCTGCCCAGCACTGTCTGTGCCTGTGCCGGTGCTGCCCAGCACTGTCTGTGCCTGTGCCTGGTGCTGCCCAGCACTGTCTGTGCCTGTGCTGGTGCTGCCCAGCACTGTCTGTGCCTGTGCTGGTGCTGCCCAGCACTGTCTGTGCTGTGCCTGGTGCTGCCCAGCACTGTCTGTGCCTGTGCCTGGTGCTGCCCAGCACTGTCTGTGCCTGTGCTGGTGCTGCCCAGCACTGTCTGTGCTGTGCTGGTGCTGCCATGGACTGTCTGTGCCTGTGCTGGTGCTGCCATGGCACGCTGCTCTCCCTGTTCCATCTCTTGTTTCTTGGAGCAATGATCTCCACATACAATAGTCCATAAATCTCCCACCTTTAGGCCACAGGCCTCTCACTTTGGAAAAGGTCCATAAAAAGTGACTTTCCTAAAGAGACTCTGAGATCTCTTTCTCCCCAACGGATCGAAGACTCGACCACGAGGATGTCCCATCTCTTGGTGGCTACATCCCATCCTTTCCCTCTCTCTCCCCTTTTACTTCATTTCTTTTACCTCTCTCTCTCTCTCTCTCTATCACAAAACTGAATTGTTACACGCAATAACCTGCATTTCTGCTTTCTGCTAAACTAGCCTGAGTCTGTGCTTTTGCCTTTCTCACCCTGGGGTTGAATGAACCTCCACGACTCCGCTGGGGTTGAGCGGTTGGTGACACTGGGCACTGGCCAGGGCTGGTCTCGGTGTCCCCCTGCCACCCCCTGTGCCCTCGGCACCCCCAGAGCCCCGGTACCTTCAGCTCAGCCTTGCTGGCCTCCAGCTCGTCCAGCTGGGCCGGCACCGCCTGCACGTCCTTGAGCTGCTCCTCGTACTTGCGCAGCAGCTCCTCGGCGCCCTGCGTGCTGCGGATCACCAGCTCGATGGTCTTCAGCCTGCGGCGCGGCACGGCACGGCGCGTCAGCGCGGGGAGCGGGCGGGTGGGGCGGGGTGGGGTGGGGTGGGAGAGGGGTGGGGTGGGAGTGGGAGTGGGATGGGATGGGATTGGGAGTGGGATCGGATTGGGATGGGAGTGGGGTGGGAGCGGGATGGGAGCAGGAGTGGGATGGGATGGGATGGGATGGGATGGGATGGGATGGGATGGGATGGGATGGGATGGGATGGGAGTGGGACAGGAGTGACATGGGAGTGGGGTTGGGATGGGAGTGGGATGGGGTGGGAGTGGGATGGGAGCAGGATGGGAGTGGGATGGGAGTGGGGTTGGGATGGGAGAGGGATGGGATTGGGATGGGAGCGGGGTTGGAGCGGGGTTGGGATGGGAGAGGGGTTGGGATTGGAGAGGGGTGGGAGTGGGAGCGGGAGTGGGCTGGGAGTGGGGTGGGAGCGGGGTGGGAGTGGGGTGGGGTGGGAGTGGGATTGGGATGGGACCAGGAGTGGGAGCAGGATGGATTAACTAGGATCAGGAGTGGGATGGGAGAGGGAGTGGGGTGGGAGTGGGAGTGGGGTGGGAGCAGGATGGGAACGGGATGGATTAGCCAGGAGAGGACAGGAGTGGGATGGGAGTTGGGTTGGGATGGGAGTGGGAGTGTGACAGGAGTGGGATGGGAGAGAGACTGGGAGTGGGATGGGAGTGGGAGTGGGATCAGGATGGGAGCAGGAGTGGGAGTGGGATGGGAATGGGAGCAAGGTGAGAGTGGGATGGTGGCGGGATGGATTAGCCAGGATCAGGCGTGGGATGGGAGCAGGAGTGGGGTGGGAGCGGGATGGGAGTGGGACGGGAGCAGGATGGATTAGCCAGGAAAAGGGTGTGAGTGGGACCAGGAGTAGGACTTGAGTGGGATGGGAGCAGGAGTGAGATGGGAGCAGAACGGATTATCCAGGAGCAGGAATGGGATGGGATGGGATGGGATGGGATGGGATGGGATGGGATGGGATGGGATGGGATGGGATGGGATGGGATGGGATGGGATGGGATGGGATGGGATGGGATGGGGCGGGGACGCCATTGGGACGGGATCAGGGTGGGACTGGGACAGCTCAGCAAGAGCAGCACCCCAGACCCAGCAGAGAAGTGAAAAGGGAAAAGGAATAAAGGGAAAAGGGAACAAAAGGATGCAGAGGAGAGGAAAGGGAAGGAAGGGAAAGGCGAGCCGGCTCTGCCAGGCTCCCCCCGCTGCCAGCCCCGCTGCCAGGGCAGGGGCACTCACTTCTCCAGGTAGATGCTGGACAGGCTGTACACCTGCTCCATCTTGCGCAGCGTCACCTCCAGCTCGGAGCGCAGCACGGGCGCCGAGCCCGCGGGCTCCGGCTGCGCCAGCACCTGCTCCGACCTGTGGCTGACCTTGCTCAGGTCCTGCTGGATGCCCTCCAGCTCCAGGTGCGTTTGCTGCGGGGAGGAGAGGAGCGCCTCAGTCCCGGGGCGGGGCAGGGGGGCAGGAGGGATTGCGGGAAAATTCCTCCTGGGAGTGGCTGTGCCAGCCCCGGGGCAGGGGGGAGGCCGCCCTCGGGGGGTACAGAAACGGGAGTTGGCACCTGGGGACACGGGCAGGGGGGAGGCCGCCCTCGGGGGGTACAGAAACGGGAGGTGGCACCTGGGGACACGGGTGGCACCTGGGGACACGGGCAGGGGGCAGTGCCACCCTCGGGGGTTACAGAAACGGGAGGTGGCACCTGGGGACACGGGTGGCACCTGGGGACACGGGCAGGGGTGCAGTGCCACCCTCGGGGGGTACAGAAATGGGGAGGTGGCACCAGGGGACACGGGCAGGGGTGGCCTTGGCAGTGCCAGGTGACCCGATGGACCCAAGGGGCTCTGGGGGATTTTCCAACCCAAACTGTTCCCCATTCCCAGCCCCGTCCTGGCACTGAGGTCCCCATCTGTCACAGGCGTGTCACACGCCTGTCACACACGTGTCACACAAGTCTCACATGTCACTCACGTGTCACAGGCGTGTCACACACATGCCACAAATGTGTCACACACCTGTCACACACGTCACACCCCTCCATGTCACAGGCATGTAAAACACGTCACACACGTGTCACATGTGTCACAGGCATGTCACACATGTCACACATGCATCCCACACAGGTCCAACATGTTACACACATGTAACAGGCATGTCACACACGTCACACGTGTCACTCATGTAACACGTGTCACAGGCACGTCACACATGCATGACACACGTCACATATATCACGCATGCGTCACACATGTCACACGCATGCCTTAGGCGTCTCACACACATCTCACACACACACATGTCACACATGTGTCACTCACCTGGCACACACGCGTCACAAGTGTCACGTGTGTCACAGGTGTGTCACACACATGTTACAGACATGTCACACATCTCACACGTCAAACACGTCTCGCACGTGTCACACACATGTCAAATATTTCACACACATGTCACACATGTGTCACAGACATGTCACACACCACACACACATATATGTGTCTCACACACACGTCCCACATGTGTAACACACATGTCACAGACATGTCACACTTCACACACGTCACACGTGTGTCCCACACATATCATATGTGTCACACACACGTCCCACACATGTAACACACATCGCATGTCACAGACGTGTCACACACATGTCACGTGTCCCACATGTCACACACGTCACACACCACACGCATGTCCCACACGTATCATATGTGTCACACACATGTCCCACGTGTAACACACGTCACAGACGTGTCACACATCACACACACGTCACACACGTCACAGGTGTGTCACATATGTGTCACATGTCCCACACGTGTCCCACACATCACACATCACACATATGTCACAGGCATGTCACATACATGTTACACACATCCCACACATGTCAAACACGTCCCACACGTGTAACACACATCACACATGTCACAGATGTGTCACACCTCTCACACGTGTCCCACACGTCATATGTGTCACACACACGTCACACGTGTCACACACGTCTCACACACGTCACAGACATGTCACGTGTCCCACACGTTACAAACATGTCACACACCACACACGTGTCCCACAAGTATCATGTGTGTCACACACACATCTCACATGTGTAACACACGTCACACGTGTCACACACCTCTCACACGCGTCACAGACATGTCACATGTGTCCCACACATATCACAGACGTCTCACACATGTCACACGCGTCACAGACATGTCACATGTGTCCCACACATATCATATGTGGCACACACATGTCCCACACGCGTAACACACATCACGCATGTCACACACACGTCACACATCACACACATGTCCCACACGTATCACATGTGTCACACACACATCTCACATGTGTAACACATGTCACAGACGTGTCACACGTCTCACACGCGTCACACACATCTCAGACACATCACACATACATCCCACGCATCACACACAGGTCACACGCATCACAGACATGTCACATGCGTCCCACAGACGTCTCAGACACGTCCCACGCGTCACACACACGTCCCACGTGTCCCCCACATGCCCAGGTGTCCCTGGCGTGTCACACGTGTCACACACATATATGTGTCACACACATGTCCCACACGTGTCACACGTCTCACACGCGTCTCAGACACGTCCCACGCGTCCCCCACATGTCACACGTGTCACAGACACGTCCCACGTGTCCCCCGACGCCCAGGTGTCCCCGGCGTGTCACACATGTGTCCCACACACGTCACACACACGTCACACGCGTCCCCCACATGTCACACGCATCACAGACACGTCCCACACGTCACACACGTCTCAGACACGTCTCAGACACGTCCCACGCATCCCCCACATGTCACAAGCGTCACAGATGTCACATATGTCCCACACACGTCTCAGACACGTCCCACGCGTCCCCCACATGTCACACGCGTCACACACCTCTCAGACACGTCACACACGTCACACACACATCCCACGTGTCCCCCACATGTCACACGTGTCACACACATCTCACACGTCCCACAGACATCACACACACGTCCCACGCGTCCCCACCCGCCCCGTGTCCCCGGCGTGTCACACATGTGTCACACACACGTCTCAGACACGTCCCACGCGTCCCCCACCTGCCCCGTGTCCCCGGCGTGTCACACATGTGTCACACACGCGTCCCACACGTCCCCACCCGCCCCGTGTCCCGTGTCCCGTGTCCCGTGTCCCACCTGCTGCTCGGCCTGGCGCCGGGCGCACTGTTGCAGCGCGTCGCCCTCCAGCGGCCGCCGCAGCCCCTGCACCGTGCGGCGCTCGCAGCTCTCCAGCCGCAGCCGCAGCTCCTTCAGCTCAGAGATGAAACTGCGGCACGCGCACTCGTCCTGCTCGCCTGCGGGCGGGGCCGTCATGGGGACACCGCGGGGACACCGCGGGGACATCATGGGGACACCATGGGGACACCGCGGGGACACCGCGGGGAAACCGCGGGGACATCATAGGGACACCGCGGGGACACCATGGGGACACCGCAGGGAAACCGCGGGGACATCATAGGGACATCATGGGGACACCACAGGGACACCGCGGGGACATCATAGGGACACCGCGGGGACACCGTGGGACACCACAGGGACACCACAGGGACATCATGGGGACACCACAGGGACACCGCGGGGACATCATAGGGACACCGCGGGGACACCGTGGGACACCACAGGGACACCACAGGGACATCATGGGGACACCACAGGGACACCGCGGGGACATCATAGGGACACCGCGGGGACACCGTGGGACACCACAGGGACACCACAGGGACACCATGGGGACACCATGGGGACACCGCGGGGACACCATGGGGACACCACAGGGACACCGCAGGGAAACCGCGGGGACATCATAGGGACACCACAGAGACACCACAGGGACATCATGGGGACACCGCGGGGACAGGGTGGGGACAGGGTGGGGACACCGCGGGGACATCATAGGGACATCATGGGGACACCACAGGGACACCGTGGGGACATCATAGGGACACCACAGAGACACCACAGGGACATCATGGGGACACCACAGGGACACCGCGGGGACATCATGGGGACATCGCGGGGACACCGCGGGGACATCATGGGGATGGGTCAGTGGCATAGGGACATCAAGGGGATATCATGGGGACACAGGGTGATGGGTCAGTGTCATGGGGACACCCTGGGGACACCCTGGGCATGCTTTGGGGACACTCTGGTGACACTTTGGGGCACTTTGGGACCCCCTGGTGACACTCTGGTGACACTTTGGGGACCCTTTCAGACCCTCACCTTTCTCCAGGCCGCGCAGCAGCCGCTGGCAGCGCTGGGCACACCCTGGGGACACTTTGGGGACACTCTGGTGACACTTGGTGACACCTGGGGACCCTCACCTTTCTCCAGGCTGTGCAGCAGCCACTGGCAGCGCTGGGCACACCCTGAGCACACCCTGGGGACACTTTGGGACACCCTCGTGACACTTTGGGGACACTTTCAGACCCTCACCTTTCTCCAGGCCGCGCAGCAGCCGCTGGCAGCGCTGGGCACACCCTGGTGACACTTTGGGACACCCT